>NC_052628.1:39315887-39629137 GCF_016161935.1 Mauremys reevesii | reverse complement strand
GATAAGACTCCAGTTGGAATGATGGAAGCTTAATATTAAGCAATATATAATTCAAAGCTGTTTTTTTAACCATTAAGATGATTGCCCAAATATCTGACACATTTTAATGTCTAATTCCCAGGGGATTGGGCCAGGGTAGCTCTAGAGATACACGGACTTCTTTTTGATGGTTGATTACCCTGAACAGCAATAGTACATTGTAACTGATATTCATGGTGTAGAGTATAATGAATTATATTATCTTCATGTCCTTGAAATACATTACTTTAATGAGTGATTTTGTTGAGGATCATATGTCTCTAGAGTCATTAACTTAGCTTCTGTATTGTAATACAACAAGATATATATTGTGCTTCTCATGTCAACTACAATGATAACTAAATATATGACTGCATTCTGACTTGCAATACATCTTACCTATTGTAGGCAGCAAATTTAATGCAGAATCCTCAAGTTCAACAACTGTAAGTATTAACATGGAGTATCAGTGAAAAGAGATGCCAGTGGTGTCTGTGTGGGCTAGCAAATCAAAAGCAAATGGCAATGGATTACTAACATTTGTATTATGTTCTTCCTATTATTGACTTTACAGCTGTACTCTTTGTAACTAGATCTAGTTTCCCCTACAGCTCACTTAATAACTGGTACTCTTTCTAGTAAGCCAGCAAACAACTGCAGTTTGTCACTTAAGATGGGGTTCTCAAACTGGGGTCACGAGGTTATTACTTGGGGGGGGGTCGTGAGCTGTCAATCTCCACCTCAAACCCTGCTTTGCCTCAAGCACTTATAATGGTGTTAAATATATAAAAAAGTATTCTTAATTTATAAGGGGGGTTGCACTCAGAGGCTTGCTGTATGAAAGGGGTCACCAGTACAAAAGTTTGAAAGCCACTGACTTAAGATAACACCAATGTGTGTTAACTGTTCTAGAATGTCGGGGATGATGTCCAATGCCATTGGTGGCCCTGCTGCAGGTGTTGGTGGCCTAACTGATCTGTCAAGCCTCATTCATGCGTAAGTGTTGTGAAGATTTAAATATTATTTTAATTACCTAACATTTGTAGAAGCCGCACTCAGCTGCTGTTTAAAAGAGACAGTGTCAGGCTGATTTTTAGCCTTTGTGTTCCTGATAACCTTAGATGATTAAACTTTACATCTTACTCTTCATTATTTCATATTTACTTACTTTGTACACTTCATTCATTCAGTTTGAACATGCAAACTGACAGCTCAATTTCACTTTCTGGTGCTCATGCATTATTTGCTTTTTAGACTCGGCTCATTAAAAGTGCCTGTTTAAATTTTTAGTTGCTTGTACATTTTTCTTCCAAATTGCATTGGACCAGCCTCCTCCAAAAACTTCTCAGTTCCCTGCAGCTAAAGTCCTGTTCCCTCAAGCCATATTCAGCCTACCCACTTGAGGAAAGGCTGTGAGAATAAATAGGTCTTGTGCAGTGATCTGAAATTCAGCACACTCTGTCTCTGTCAGACCTAGGGCTGCAGTGAGGATGAAAGGCTGAAAATATCCTGCCACACCAGCTTCCTCCCATTTAAACTCAGAGGGTCTGCTGCTTCAAGCAACATCACATGAGGAGAGAGGTGGTTTCTACAGTAGCCAGGACCATTTTAATAGTTCACATTATTGGCAACAAAAGTGCAGATCACTCTGTCAAGGACTCATTCCCTCCCCACCCCCAAAATGGCAGACTTCCTGCCCAGTGCACATCAAATTAAAGCAGTATTGGTAGCTACTGCTACCTGGACAAAATTCTCGCAAGAGCTTATTTCTGGAGTGACAGAGTTTTTTCAGGTTTCAGTTGTTTTTCCTCATGATCAAGTATTTCAGCTGTCTCATCTGAGGTTAATTTCAGCCAGCTAGCTCAATACAAGCCACAATCCTGGCTAGTCACCACATAAATGCAGATCAGAGACTTTTTGGGTGAAGTGAAGTCCACTTGTAGAGCTGGGTGTTATCAGCATAATGGAGCCTGTTACCTCACATTCTCCCAATGGCCTCAGCTACACATGCACAAAATGGGTAGCAGAATACATCTGATGTGGGGTTTCAGAGATTGTCTTTAGGCTAGAAGAGCAATTGACCCAAATTGCCTGCTGGCATCTTTTGGAAGGAAAGGAGCAAAGTCACTCAAGAGCAGCTTTGTTTACCAATGTTAGTGTCTGCAGGTGAGTTAACAATAGTTCTCATCAAAGGCAGCTGATGGGTCTAAAGATTCAACATGGACACATGTCCATCTGTCATCAGAACAGAATTCAACTATTAAAAGCTATAACACCATGATTATTTTAATACATATCATCCCAGTCATGCTTGCTTTTGCTTTTATTTACATAACATAGCTTCAGCTATCATAAAACTTGCTGTTTTCTTGCTGCATGACAGTTATTTTTCACTTACTGATTTACAAAAAACTGTTCAACACAGGGGACAGCAGTTTGCACAACAGATACAGCAGCAGAATCCAGAGCTCATAGAACAACTGAGAAATCATGTCCGGAGCAGATCTTTCAGTGGCAGCACTGAAGAGCATTCCTGATTAAGGAGGCATGTGGCTGTAGAACTAGAAATGTGAATGGTATATAATCCCAAAACGCACACAGTAGCTAGTAGCAAATGCATCATTGTAACTACTCTGCTTGGACATGAGACAGAAAATCCTTTGTGTCTGTTCGTTAAACAAGAATAAATCTGTTAAACAGATCTGTTGCACACAAGTTTGAACATATCATGTGTATATATAGTGAATTCTTTATAAATTAATATATATATTAAATACATTGACTTATTAAACTTCCAGTATATAAAAATGATCATATTTAGGCTTTTCAAATTAATGAACACTATCTATTAATGGATGTTAAAACTTGTCATCTCTTTTAAAGAGACTACTTACTATGCACCAAGGCTGTGCATTGGAGTGATCTACAGGGCTGCTGTGGGGGGAAGTGAGTCTAATGCTTTAATGGGTGCTGGTATGCCTGCGTAGAAATTTAGTTTTAAAAATTACATTGTAAAAGGCCTATTGTTCAGTAGTGAAGGTTTGCATGGCTCTGCTTCTTACCAGATCTGCTATGAAACAATAGATCTGACCAACACTCTGCTTCTTGTGATGAGCCTATGGGGGTGATGGAGTGCAATGTGGATTTAAAACATGTGCCAGAGGGTCAGTCCTGTGACTCTGTAGCACTGAGAGTCCCTAGGGTTTGTTGAGAGGTTTTTGCTATCAGCATCACATGCCTTTCAACTTTACCTGGTGGGAAGACAGTGGGTGGTAGCGCCTAGGGATGATTAAGAGTTGTGCATACAGAGAGAATGATAAAACTGTGGTAGGAGGAAGATGTGTAGCAATCAGAGGAAGAGACCAGGCCAAGGGAGAAGGAAAGAGGAATTTCTACTGCTATATATGTCCCAAAATCATCTTAGTAGCCCTGGAGGTCTCCATTATGGCACTAAAAGCATAGGCATGGAAAGTTGTACTTCATTCTTGTGTGTATACAACATGAGTTTAAGAATCCTTAACTGTGATTAGTTAAACTGGTCACACACCTGCACAAGTCATTAGCACTGAAAACTTAGGTAATTAAAACAAATCACTCTGTATCACAGTGTGGTAAATCACTGGCTTAGGAAAAAAACAGTTAAGGATTTTTGAAGATTAATTATATAACTTGTATATTTTAAATAAGTGATTAATGGTGAAAGGGCCATGAAATAGTTCTTCCAGTCTGTGTTCCTCTTCCCATCTCTCCTAACCTGACACTTTCAGACCTCCTTGCTTTTCTGTATTTTTTCCTTTTTTAATATTTTGTAACCTGTTTCCTTTCAGTTTGCTGTTTATGCCATCTACTGCTGCTGGATACACTTAGGCTTGGTCTATTCCAGTGTTTCTCAATGACTGGTCCATGAACCTGCGCCGGTCCCTGAGATCTCCCTGCCACAGTTTAGGAAGGCAGCAAGCTGGTCCCTAGTATCAAAAAGAGGTTGTGAAACACTGGTCTATACTACTACCTTTTGTCAGTATAACTACTATGTCACTCAGGGCTGTGGAAGATCCATACTCCTGAGCAATGCACTTATACTGACCTAACCTCTGGGGTAGACAGCACTAGATTGACATAGCTACTGCTTCTCAGGAAGGTGGAGTGCCTGTGCTGACCACAGAAGCTCTCTTGCATATGTAATTTCTTCGCTAAGCACTAGTGGGAAGACATTGCGCGGAATGTAAGCGAGAGCAGAATTTAGAACTAAGGCAGAAGCTCCTTTCTGAGTTTGTTGATGGGAGGGTAAAAATTCCCAATTTTGTCAGGGTGTATATATTGCACAGGGGGAAATTTGCAGACATGAAAAATCAGACTAACATCCATTGCATAAGACACTTTATATTTTATTCATTAAATAACTCTTACATGGCATTAGATTATTAACTTTATTTTTTCTAAAAAGAATGCTATTTATAATTGCACTGCGTGCTCATTAATGTACTCTGGGGTGCATTGGAGACATTAGGCAAACAACCCTAAACTCTAAATTGAATCAGTGCTATTCTGATGTATTGGCTGACCACATGGAAAGAAGTGTTTACACTGGCTATGTGTCTGCCTTGGGGGGGGGGGAGGGGGACACTAACTTATGTATGTACTTTAGATTTTTTCAGTTGTAGTTCAGGTAACTAATATCTGCCTTTAGGCAGATTATTGTTTTTACTAAAAAAAGAAATTATTGCTTTTTATAAAAAAACTGAGAATTGAGTAAGCCCCAAACAATATAGTTACATTAGGAATCTACAGATGCAGAAATCATTTGGCAGATTTTTTCCATAATGCACTCTTTGAACAGATCATTTACACAGTGTATTCTCCACTATACTTCACCCTTCCAGATTTTCAGCAACTCTAAGGTCAATTCCATTTTTTTTGCACTAAATTTAATAAAGGAAACAAAACAAAAATGGGGCTTTACAGAAGGTAAGGATGTGACCCAGTATATTTACCCTTGTGTTCTGACAATCTTCATTTAATATTTTAGTTTTCTTACGCTCTCCTACTAAAAAGTCTTTTGTAGTAGAGTGTCTTTAATGATGGTTAAGCATAATAATCCTAAACTATACTCTTCTGTATAACAATGATATAAACAAAGGTTGGCTGTAGGGGTTCCAAACAGCCACTCTTTCTGCTTGTAGTTATATGTACATGCAGCTATTGAGTATTCTGCAGATGTCTGTGTTCTGGTAGAGCCAGCCCTGTCAAACTGCTCTGGAGTAGTTATCACTAGTGCTATGAACTGTACTCTTGGAACCATGCTTATTAGAAGTCGTAACTTCCATTTCACATACCACACTGTTAAGAATGTGAGTCTTATTCCAGCATCTGTAACAAGAATGCTTGTTTTTAGATTTGATAGCATTACCTAATGCAGGAAGATGCCACAATTGACACAATAGAAAACTTGCAACCGTCTATTATATTTTGCATATGAGCAGATGGGACTTCATAGCTTAATAAAAAATAGAAATTCCCTAATGGACAGTAGCTGTCATTAACTACTCTTTCCATTTAAGTCCAGGAAGAGTTTTCATTCATGCTAAAAATGTATTTTGCCACTCTGCAGGCTACATGTTCACAATGTCATGACTTGTTTTAAGCGGTGGTTGAAGAGAGAGCTTGGGTACTTTGAATGTTGAAAAAAATTCATACTGATAAGTGGTAAACCATGACCTAAACAAATATTGCTTTCCTTTTAGACCAAATGCAGTTTATCAGTGAACTAAATAAATAATTATGCATTTAAAATTTGTTTGGTTTGTTTGGTGCAGCAACAAATTCATGTGGTAAGCAGTGGAAAAGGGGGAAATCTTGCAAAATAAAGAGTTTACTTTATTCACACACTTAAAATCTGAATTTAAAACAGGTTTGTGTGAAAATGTTTTATTTTCATCTGTTTGATGTCCCTCTCGAAAAATACAACTAAAGTTGTACTTCAGCACACAGAACCAAACTTAAGCATTTTCTTTTGCTAAAATGCAATTTTGGGTTTTTGATCAAGGGAGAGTGTGGCCATATGGTTCAAATTGATCTTTTTTGGGGGGAGAGGCAGTAGTTTTCTTTTCTCATTACTCCATTGAACTCTGTGGATTACGTGAGGGCATGTTGCCCTCTATTAACTACCTGAAGTTTAGAAGGAATATAAGATTATTTCTGTATCTGCTATTCTTTAGCTTTTACTCAACTGATAGATGCATGTTGATTATTTATTGGGGGAATTTTAAAATATTGTACGCAGAATTCTTAATTTTTTGGTACAGAATTCCCCCAGGAGTACAACATGCAGAGTGAAGGTAGGCTGTACTGTTCACGCATACATGGCAACTTTGATAGCTTACTCCTAATCAAGCATATATTGATTAAAACAGCTCTGAAAGAGTAAGTTTAGCTTGGCCAGTACCACTTGCTCTCTTAATTTAGTAATCTGGTAATGATCCATCCCATATATTTAAAAAAACCCTCTCCATTTACCTATGCTAAAGGAAAAAAAAAAGACGATAATATTGGAAACTCTAAAATAAACATTTCAAACTAGGCAAGATTGCTGTGTGATAACCTGGGGGAAAATGTAAAAGCCAGAGAGAAGGACTTTTCTTTATTTAGTAATAGTCTTGGAAATAACTTGGATGTAGGAACTGGCCACTTTGATAATTTCACGCTTACCCTATCTAGACAAGGCCATGGGGAAAAATGTTCCCACAATCTATTACAAAATTCATTCTAATTGTGCATCAGGTAATTTACAAGAGTATTCAGTGACAGAGGGCGGATGCTGCAGGGAGCTCTCTAAGCTTGGTGTGTGTCTATCATTATCCTGCACAGAGAGGGCAAGGTGTGCAGAGTGCTTGTGTGTGACAGGAGGTGTTTGTTTCAGGGAGCTGAGTTACAGCAGGCAGTAGACAAAATTGCTGCTTGCTAAAGGCTGGTAGGGGAGAGGTGCCTCACCATCCTGGGTACCCAGGGGGAGCATCACAGTAGTGAACAGGGAATCCGGGAAAGAGATTGGAGCCATGGGGTGCTTGCATGCTGGAGTTCAAGTCCAAATCCTCAAGTCCCTGACAGAAGAAGGGTGAAAATGAGAACTGAATTCTAATTAAAAAACAAAAAAAAAACAACCTTGCCATTTAGAGGCTAGTCCCTCCAAGTTAAAGCAGCTCTGCAGTCAGTGCCACAATGTGCACCCTTTTAAAGCCAACGGTGAAGTAGATAATAACTTCATTCTTATGATGGCTGCATATTCAATACAATAGTGCAAGAAATCTTGACAGCTGCATTTTCAGACTTTAAAGATTTTATTTTCAAATAATAGATAAAATATGTAGTTATCTCTTTAAAACATATTTTAAAACATTCCAAAAATGCTCAAAGACGACAAAAATAAATAAACATACTTATATTGTTTTCAGATGTTTTAAACATGATTTTGCCATCATTCAGATGTAAAATTTAGGAAGTTGGTCCAAGAAACCCCAGGGGAAATATTAAAAGGATTTTTCTTCAATGTTCTTCTTTTACTTTTGAAGAAATTACACAGACTTGTGCAATATCATCATACTCGTATGTTCTCTTCAAAAACGTGTCCATTAGTCTTAAGCCAGAGACACTCTAATGGGAAAAAAGATGTGTACAAATTTTAGTAAGTAGATAAGAATAAGTTTTGCACTACTGTGATCACAAAATAGTCTCTCTCTCTCTCTATATATATATATCATAGTTATGTTGTTAAACTGTGATGTCTCTTACTTGTAGTCCCTGTACTGAAGACAATAGTGTAAGTGCAAGATGGAGGGATGAACTGGGGTGTAGCTTTCCAAGCTGTCTTCCTGAAACTCCACACCAGTGGATGGAATGAGTATTGCACATTTCCAAAACCAGATCCATAGTTCTTTCACTGCTAGATGAAAGCAAACAATAAGGAATAAATCTAGTTCTTTACTATTCAAGAAAGACTGCAGAAGTACAATAGCTTGATGATTCTGAGAGCACTCATTAGAAACTCCTGATATGAATGGTTTATTACTAAAGTTAGGGTGATCTATTACAAGTCACTAAGTCTCAAAAGTTACTCAGTTACATATTGTTTTCATAGAATCATAGACTTTAAGGTCAGAAGGGACCATTATAATCATCTAGTCTGACCACCTGCACAATGCAGGCCACAGAATCTCACCCACCCACTCCTGTATCAAACCTGTGTCTGAACCATTGAAGTCCTCAAATCATGGTTTAAAGACTTCAAGATGCAGAGAATCTTCCAGCAAATGACCCATACCCACGCTGCAGAGGAAGGCAAAAAACCCCTAGGGCCTCTGCCAATCTGCCCTGGAGGAAAATTCCTTCCCAACCCCAAATATGGCAATCAGCTAAACTCTGAGCATCTGGGCAAGACTCACCAGCCAGACACCCAGTAAAGAATTCTAAATCTTTTGCTGCAGCCAGGTGTGAGTGCAATCAGTTAATCAGTTACAGTTTACAGGTAACCATGCCATGCCCACGGCAAAGCAAGCCCAGCAGCAGAGCACACAGGTGGTGCAGGACCTCATCAGTGTTTGGGGGAGATGGACTTTGGGGGTGACCCACTGCCAATCCCAGGGTAACGAATGGACACTTCTGAGCAGGCTGGGGACAGGAGGAGGAGGAGGCTGTTGTGTTAATGAAATGTTGTGTGTCTGTCTGTCTGTCAAGGAAGTTTTTTTTTTTCAAAAAAACAATTCTGGCTTTGAAAACAGTCTTTATTATAGCAGATAGTGAAAGACATGCCTGCATCTTCCTGAACAGGCCACTGTTCCTCGATTAACGTACTCTGATGCCAGATTTGTGCAAAGCATGTAGTAACTTAAATCCCACCTCATCTAACAGCCCATCACAAGCCATTGGGCATATTTACAGCTAGTAGTCAAAGACCAATTAATTGCCCTAATTAGGCTATTCAATTATACCATCCCCTCCATAAACTTATCTAGCTTAGTCTTGAAGCCCGATATGTCTTTTGCCCCCACTACTCCCTTTAGAAGGCTGTTCCAGAACTTCACTCCTCTGATGGTTAGAAACCTTCGTCTAATTTCAAGTCTAAACTTCCTGATAGCCAGTTTATATCCATTTGTTCTTGTGTCCACATTGGTACTGAGCTTAAATAATCCCTCCCCCTCCCCTGGTATTTATTCCTCTGATATATTTATAGAGGGCAATCATATCTACCCTCAGCCTTCTTTTGGTTAGGCTAAACAAGCCAAGCTCTTTGAGTCTCCTTTCGTAAGACAGGTTTCCATTCCTCAGATCATCCTAGTAGCCCTTCTCTGTACCTGTGCCAGTTTTAATTCATCCTTCTTAAACATGGGAGAACAGAACTGCACACAGTATTCCAGATGAGGTCTCACCAGTGCCTTGTATAACAGTACTAACACCTCCTTATCTCTACTGGAAATACCTCACCTGATGCAGCCCAAGACCACTTTTATTAGCTTTTTTCATGGCCATATCACATTGTGATCACCCAATACTCCGAGGTCCTTCTCCTCCTCTGTTACTTCCAACTGATGCGTCCCCAGCTTATAACAATAATTCTTGTTATTAATCCCTAAATGCATGACCTTGCACTTTTCACTATTAAATTTCATCCTATTACTATTAGTTCAGTTTACAAGGTCATCCAGATCTTCCTGTATGATATCCCGGACCTTCTCTGTATTGGCAATACCTCCCAGCTTTGTGTCATCTGCAAACTTTATTAGCACATTCCCACTTTTTGTGCCAAGGTCAGTAATAAAAAGATTAAATAAGACTGGTCCCAAAACTGATCCCTGAGGAACTCCACTAGTAACCTCCCTCCAGCCTAACCTTTCAGTACGACCCATTATAGTATCCCCTTTAACCAGTTCCTTATCCACCTTTCAATTTTCATATTGATCCCCATCTTTTCCAATGTAGCTAATAATTCCCCATGTGGAACCGTATCAAATGCCTTACTGAAATTGAGGTAAATTAGATCCACTGTGTTTCCTTAGTCTAAAAAACCTGTTACCTTCTCAAAGAAGGAGATCAGGCTGGTTTGGCACGATCTACCTTTTGTAAAACCACGTTGTATTTTGTCCCAATTACCATTGACCTCAATGTTCTTAACTACTTTCTCTTTCAAAAATTTTTCCAAGACCTTTCATACTACAGATGTCAAACTAACCGGCCTGTAGTTGCCTGGATCACTTTTTTTCCCTTTCTTAAAGATAGGAACTATGTTAGCAATTCTCCAGTCATACGGTACAACCCCCGAGTTTACAGATTCATTAAAAAATCTTGCTAATGGGCTTGCAATTTCATGTGCCAGTTCCTTTAATATTCTTGGATGAAGATTATCTGGGCCCCCCGATTTAGTCCCATTAAGCTGTTCGAGTTTGGCTTCTACCTCGGATGTGGTATTATCTACCTCCATATCCTCATTCCCATTTGTCATCCTACTATTATCCCTAAACTCCTCATTAGCCTCATTAAAGACTGAGGCAAAGTATTTGTTTAGATATTGGGCCATGCCTAGATTATCCTTAACCTCCACTCCATCCTCAGTGTTTAGCGGTCCCACTTCTTCTTTCTTGGTTTTAAACATGTAAGAATTGTACAGTGAGATGGTAGCCATGCTGGGATACCATAATATCACTTAAACGTGGGACAAGAACAAGACGACTACCAAAAAAGGTAAATGCAAAATAATTTCTTTCCTTTACTTCCTGGCCTCAGCTACAGCTGAGAATTACTTTTACAATCCTAGTGTAGCATGACACTTACAAGTCACATCAAGTGCAAACTTGATATTCAAGACTTGGATAGATTTAATTTTTTAAAAAACATCTGGACAATGCTTCTGGGGAGTTGCAGGGTAAGTGACAGTTAAAGTTGACACTGAAGGTATCCTTTATTCTTATGGAAATTAGTTGAAGTAGTCTAACTTAATGCTTATATTTACGTGAATAGTGTAAGATGTTTTGTAACTTAACACTTGTATCCACATTAATGGACAAGATTGCAGTTACACAGACTTTCACCACAGAATTTTGGCAACATCCAAAGCCATTCCAGCAGTATCACCATCACCTTTGGTGGAATTATAGCTTTATGATCACTTTAATTTACTCTAATATAAATGTATTTCAAACAACAAAGGGTAACAATATGTGGCATTACTATATATCTATATAGATATATATCTACAAAGATGCATGTTTAAAATTTACTTTAGCAGCAAGCACTACAGAAACTAAACTTCCCCTATCAAAAAAAGCGCAAAAACCAATTGATATTACCTGCAATTCGTTATTTTACATGTAATGTCAAAAGGCTCTTCCAGGTTTACAGTATCTGGTATTGTCTCCAAAGAAAGTCTTACATCACCATAACCTGGGGCCTGCAGAGGTACAAGAATAGTTAGCTTTTCAAGTCATTAGTAACAAAGCTGAAGTACTGTATTGAACTTTCATTTAGTCTAGTCTAACAAATTTAAACTAAGGCCATGTCTACACTTACAAGCTTACAAAAGCACAACTGTATCGATACAGCTGTGCTGCTGTAAAAGGGCTTGTGTAGCCATGTTATAATGATGGAAAAGAGGTCTCCTCTCAACATAATAAAACCAACTTAACTAGTGGCGGTAGCTATGTCGGCAGAAGAACGTCTCCTGCTGATATAGCACTGTACACACGAGCACTTACACTGGCAATAAACTTATGTCGTTCTGGGGCTGTTTTTTTCACACCCCTGAGTGACAAAAGTTTTGCTGACATAAGTGCTAGTGTAGACATGGCCTAAGAAATAGAAAGAAAAACAAATAAATTTATCACAAGTTAAGATGGGGGAAAGACTCATAGGAAAAATAACAAGATCTGAATTATACATGCCTTCTGACGAAGTGGGTATTCACTCACGAAAGCTTATGCTCCAATACTTCTGGTTAGTCTATAAGGTGCCACAGGACTCTGTTGTTTTTTACAGATCCAGACTAACATGCCTACCCCTCTGATACTTACACTCCTTATGATTAAGTTTTCCAATTTCTTAATTTAAGTTTTGAATGTGAGCCACATTTCACTCTCGGAGGGTTATAAAATCTTACTTGTGCTCAAAAGCAAGCGACAGTGTGGATAATGGAAATATACGTTTCCCCACACCATCCCACTAATATGTCTCATCCTGGACAGAGTTGTTTCACCCATAGAATTGATAATAATTCAATCTCTATATCCTTTGTCTGTAGAACGTCTACTAGGACTGCCAAAAATATTGCTAGTAACTGCCAGCTAGGGTGGCATTTGATGTCAACACTTGTCCACTATAATTTGAATTGAGACTCAAGTCATTTTACATAGCTCACTGATTAGCCATCATACGGCAGAGGCTTTGGTTACTACCTGCTTGGGCTGAATTCAAGCCAGCAAATGATATAAAAAGCTTTATGTTCTATTTCCAAAAGCGTTAACTGTCCATTCCCACCTGTCTTTTTTTCTTTTTCTTTCTCTTTCCTCTCCTGAGTCTCACTGAGATGAAGCACTTAAATACTAGGGTAGCGGTGGTATGTTTATTATAAGTTTTCCTGTATGAAATGTAACTTTTCATATGGCATCCTTCAGCAAGTATCACAGAACACTTTACAAAGAAGTGATGCAAAAAGATAATGATTGACAGAGTGGGGAATACATACTTGCTGGCAGGCTGAAAGGCGTATATAACGGAGAGAAATATTATTAATTTTTAAAAGTGTAGATGTGCAAGAAAAGCCTGTCTTGAACACACTAAAGTGAGCAGAGAAGTACTAAACTCATTTGAAGAGCTGAAACAGTTGCTTAACAGAGAATTCCAGATCAATAGAGCAGCTATAAAAAAGGGCAACCTCTAACTTATGGGATTTGGGGGGGAAGAGACATAAGAGGCGAACACAGGAGACACAAGCTAAAATGGGCCAAATGGGCCATGTTTTCAGTTGGATTGAGAGAGAGGAATCCAGTGAAGGTGAGGAAGAATGGAAAGGATCTGATCCCATTTCATAAATGAGAGGGTAGTTTGGCCATAGTATTTGTCACAAACCAAGGAGTAGGTAGTGCTACCTAGTGGCCAGAGCAAAATCAGAGGGCAGAACTGGAGGTGTGGTCAGGAAGCAAGCCAGTGGTCAGAGCCAGGAATTAGGAATGAAGAGTTCACAGGTAGGTAGACTCTAGGGCTGAAGTGGAGCAGGCAAGGGGTAGAGAAAGGGTTAGGTAGGAAGCAGGTCTGGAACACACTGAGCAGCCATTGTACTGCTGCTGCTAAGGGCTTTAATGATCAACTGTTGGTTCTTCTGACCAATCAGGTAGCATAGTCACTTAGTGAGGGCTTATTGGGTCCACTCCAGCTCATTCAGTTACTAGCCCCAAATCAGCTGAGTTCCTGACAGTATTCTAGACTCTCTCAAGACTAGGGATTAAGAAAAACAGCAGTGCCATTCAGCAGTAGAATGTTATGGTCTAGCAGCATCTTACACAATTAAGACGGTAAGACATAGAGCTGATGAATCAGAGGAGAGATGGATATCACATGCACAAAGCAATATCCAACGTTGAAGCTAACAATTAGACATTCCAGAATGAGAAAGAGGCCAAAAGTGAAGCCCTGAGATACAAGAAAATGGAAGGGAACATCAAAAGCTTTCATCAGAAATGAAAGCCAGCAGATATTAAGGGTGAAATCCTGGACCCACTGAAACTCCCATTAAGTGATGGCAGAAGTGATAAGCAATAAAATTAGGTTAGCAGGAGAAAACGAATGAAGAGGAATCTAGCAAGGAAGTAGTTTGATGGGACTGGAAGGTCAGAGGAGAGAAGTGTGGGAATCAGGTTGTAATTGGATAGAGAGTAAAATGAGACATTTGTGAGCCACGCAGCATGTATCTTTGAAATAGCTAAGTGTAGAAAACGCCTCACAGCTCTCATTAGAAAGAGGGCTACTGTGAACCACTGGTTTACAACAATGACAAACTAGAAGTGAACCCATCTCTGAAATTTAGAGATTCATTATATAGTCAGCTTCGGTTTCAATATGCCCAATGAAGAGGAAACTGAGGAGTATCACTGGCTTTTCAAGCACCAGCAGCTGGAGTTAAGCTACTGGAGATAATCAAATTACTTAAGTAAGTGTCCAATGAGGAAGGGGACAGAATGAAAGAACTCTGATTTTAGGTGGGAAAAGTCTGTTTTAAAGGGGAAAGAGGAATTTGCGATAAGGTAGGCTGAAGATGAGAGAGTTGGTTGACAAAAGGACAGGAAGTTATAAACAAGCAGTCTACAAGTTCATCAGTATACCTATGAAGCCCTAGGGATAAAAATAATGACATCTACAAATCCTGGCATACTAAATGAAAGGTGCTTACAGAAAGAACCATTTCCAGTTGGATGCAGGGGGGAGGGGGAGAGGAGAGGAAGAGATACTTGATGTAAGCATACATACACGTAAAAAGGAAAAGAAATGTCAGTAATTCAATGTGAATTTACAAGTGACTGTCAGAGTGGCAATTCTGCATTTCAGGTTTGTGTCTCATTGATTCCATATCAGACGTACTGTTTACAACGAGACAAGTTAGGTGAGGTAATATCTTCTATTGGACCACCTTCTGGTGGTGGAAGGTACAAGCTTTCAAGTATCTTAAGAGCTCTGTGAGCCTCAAAAGCTTACACCTGCCAGTAACAGAAGATATTACCTCACCTACCTTGTCTCTCTCAGATCTTGGGGCCAAGACCTCTACACCACCACTGCAAACAACTGGTTACAAAGAGATTTTTTTCCTGACTGCTAGTTCTGGAAGTGCAGCCTGGGATGCAATTGTCAAGTTGGTATGTGGGAAAGGAAGAACCCATCACCATCAATAAAGGTGCTGCTACAAGCCAAATATTTAACTCTTTGTGATGCCTAGTAAAGACAGTGGGGTTGCACAGTTGACTGATTGGCCCTGTAATAAGAACTTGTAAGCAACTGTTGATGAGCCACAAGAAGGAAGAATAGATTTCATTCATTTTTGCAGTGTTGGCTCTGCAAGGCTAAGAAGAGTAAAATATAAAAACTATTTTCATTAGAATAGTTCATGATGTTCTGCTTACGAAAGCAGATGAGTCCAAATGCACAAAGGGAGGAGATCTGTGAGATAAAAGGGGAGCCATATTTAAAGTCACTCCTTTTGAGACAAGAACTGCACTTCAATATGTTGGCAAACTCCATTCAAGGAATTAATTTTTCTTCATTCTCTGGTACTATGGTAAGTTAAATGCTTTACTCTTGCAATTCTAAATTTATGATCCATTAAGTTACGTTGTGCAATGTCTCAAAAATTGGCATGTTGCTATGCAAAGTAAAACATCAAGCAAGCTGAACGGAATTTTGCCTCTCATACACCAACAAAAGTCAGAAAAACCAGCATTATTGTTCAGCTACACTACCTCAGGAAACATGGTTTTTCACATTTCACAGAGCAAATCTTTGCTGAAAATTTACACTACATAGTTTTCCAAAATGTGTGTGAAGTATAAAGACACGTGTTGAATTCGGAATAAGCTCAGCTAGCAGGCAGGCACTGTGAACTATTTTCTTTCCTGTCACAGTTTAAGTATTCAATTTAGCATTCAGTCATCTTGAAAATGGATTTTCTGATTGTAAAAGACGTACCATTCTTTGGAGCTGGCTGGTCTGCAACCTTCCCCGTTCACCTAAATTGGTTTTCCATACAATGTCTAGTTTTCCAATTACTGTTACACCTTTAATCACTCCAGCTTTCTCTGCAAATTCCTGCTTGGGTTTTAGGCAGTATAAATACTGGCGAGTATCCATAGGTTGTAAATATGTCCTTGAACCAAATGTAGAGACACTAGAAGAAAGAACACGGTTCCTCAGTTTAAACTCTTACTTTCAACAGGATTCTTGATCTTAGCCTTAGAATAATTCAATAAAATCCTATTTACTTTGTGTGTAGTTTCTTATTCAAAGATGAAAGATGCCTACAGAAAGCCGTTCTTACAGAAACATGGAAAATAAGCTAAGCAGAGACAGTGACCATGCCAAACAAGGAAACACAAAGCATACAGAGAAAAATTCAGGATCAAGGAACTAATTTAAAATATTTGAAGTATAATAACCATGAGAAGTGTATTTACATGTGGGGAAAAAGCTGTCCTGGGAAAGTCAGTTTTGCTAAATTATAGCTTGTATTGTCCATTAGTTTCTAGCCTAAATCATAGTCTTCTGGTGACACTTTTTTTGAACAGGGTTATCTAGTTTAGACAAGGTTTGCACACAACTTTGAAAAAGAAAAGCACTATGAAAGTTGTATCATTTTAGACCAGAATATTAAAACATCAGCTTCATTTTAAATTCAAACAAACAGCTGTAGCACTGCCTCATTTATCACAGATATCAAGCAAGAGAGATAATTTGCACTATATTCAGCCTGGGTTCGAGGTGGGTGGAAGAGGGAGAGAGGTAAATAAGAACATGGCAACATAATGTGCAAAAATATAACGTCTATGTTTCATCTAATAATATTTGTCCTAATAATTTGAGAAAGGCGTTCTATGTACAGGAATGGAGCAGATCTCAAAACCTTAATTAAGTACATGATCATGGGAAATGGTGATATTTGTACAAAGAGCCACAGGGAGGCCTGCTTTGTCTTTAAATCTGTTTAAAATTAATAAAAACAGACAAAAGCGGAATGTGAATAAATATTCTAAATATCAGTAGTATTTCTAGCCGAAACATTTATGTAAAAAAAAAAAAGTTTAATGAGGCTTCCTGTACTCCTGTTTTTTGTGGAAAAAACACTTCAGTGTGTGAATAAGCAAGGAACTCTACAGATGACGTCAGCCAAACTGACACTCTTCCAACGATACTAAGGTCTGTTGAAAGAGGTTTTATAGGGGAAGGGAAAAGGATAATCTATTTTAGAAACTAGATTCACTCATTAGAACCTGCTTACACAGTACTGATAGTGTTCTAAGTTGCATTAAAAATAATCCACACACCTGGTAACTTTAATAACCTAGCAGTTCAATTCTATAGCCTAGAGCAACATCATCTAAATTCAAGAGCAAATTAGGCTAAACACCATCCAGTAGCACCGAAGAATTGAACTGGTAATAGCACAATGGCACTCCCTTTCTCAAAAGCTTCCTGCAATGTTACTGGAACTGGTTGCTCTACCAGAGGCTGAGCTATCTTCCAATCAGAAGGAACAGGTAATTTAGCCGAGGAAGACCTATTCAAGTTGGTGAAAGCTGATGGCTTTCGTCCTAGTCCAAGGACACCTGGGCTTAAGAACTGTATACTAAAAATCTAGCACTGGCAATTCTTCCTATCTTTTAGTATCACCACTTCATGCTGCTAGTGAAGAAACATCAACACTGTCCCCACTCTCCTCCACCTGCAAAATCTCAGATGATTTTGTCTTTCTTTGTATTGATCCTTAGTCCCCTTCTCTCTGCCATTGCCACTAGCCTCGATACCCCATTATTCTGCTCTTCCATGCTGTAGCTACACACTAATGCCCTTCCTGAGCTGGTCTGCTATACCATTTAGAAGCTATATTATAGCACTGCTCAACTGGAGGAGCCTGATCCAGAAGTGGAGAGCAAAAGTGCACCTGGTGGGTTACATCATGCTCTCTGAGAACTATTTAAAATCCAACAGAAGCTCAATCCCTACTTTTCTCTCTACTTCTGCTATCCTCTGTCCTCTCTCACCCAATCCCAGAGCATCTCTTCCACCCTCCCTGCCCTGCATGTAATTCTGCTCCAGGACAAAGGAAACAATGCTGCATGGAGGGCTGGAGCAGGCTTTACAGTCCATAGGAACAATGCTTCCTCTGCCCTGGAGCTGAGCCCCGAACAGGCAAGGAGAAGTCCCACTTTACCCCACAGCAGCACCACAATCCCTACCTTATGCACATTTTTAGATCTGACACACACAATGACCAAAACATCATCCATTATTCAAATCCCACAATCTTTTGCACCAGAAGGATTGTGAGTCACAGGATGATTTTTCAGTCATTTTGTGGTCATGGACCAGAAAAGGTTGAGAACTCCTGCTGTCAGGTATATTAAAATAAATACTATATTTTTCTACTGTCTTGCAGGGCCATTCTGCTGACCTATCTTGGTAGTTGGCTCTAGTGAGTCTTATTAGTTGTAACTGAGAAGTATAAAAGGGTTACAGCTCTCTCAAAAGCAGAAAGCAGTAGGGGCAAGGTCAAAGGTGTCCTGCAGGGAGAAATCCTAGGAAGAGGCAAGGTTAGAGAGAGCTCAGGCTAAAGTTTGTGTTTAACTAAACAATAAAGGAAACACCAAGAAGGGAAGGGAGTAAACTTTCAATATATCTAGTTTGTATTGATCATGTAAGGAGAGGTTAGCAGCACCAATTTCAGTGTCTGAATACAAATATGACATTAAAAATAGCATCTATACAAATAAAACTGTTGTAGAGCTAGGAGTGGGAAAGGGTACATGTCAGAGTAGGGGCTCAATTCTTTAGTTCCCCAAAGGAGAGTTGAGTACTGCCAACTGAGCTATAGACTACTAACATTATGCTAATTTTATACTTGTATCTTAAGAAAATTATATTTAATATAGTAGTTTGAGACAAACAAGAGTTTCTCTCTCAATTTTTCCTTACCTTTCCCCAGCTTTGTTGACAGTATTTAGTTCCGCTACATTGTACATAATAGATGGCTCTAATGAAACCTTCTCCATAAACATCGGAGAGGTTGTAATATTCTGAATCTGAGCTTCCAGAAATACTTCATCTGTCTGGAAAAGCAGAGGACCAAGTTTATAAAAATGTTACTAGGATTGTAAAAAGTGCAGTGTTTTATTGTTTGAAAAATATTAAATCACAAATGTGATTAGTTCATGCCTGAAAATCAAAGCTACAGTAATTAATGCAAGAAAAAAAATCTCCATCCCAATACAATTAATGGGAGCAAAAGCATTAGTTAATTTATCTTGCCAAACAATGGATGTGGGATAGCTGTACTACATTCTATCACCTATTCTTTTTAAAGGTTTTGAATGATAACTTCTCAAGGCCTTCTTCAAGGTAGCAACAACTTAGGTTTTAGCTAAGATAATTTTTGAAGTAATAGAACAACAGTTAGGGAATTGCAATGCACATTAAAGACATGCCATGCCAAATTACTGGTGCATCAAGCTAAGTACAAGAAAAATAAATATTACAAGAATATTTAAAACAGGTAGCTTATTTATTGAACTGAAATACAAGATATTAGATATATGCTCTAAGCTTCTAGTATTGCTTTAAAAGGACATTGAAATGCTAGCTACAAAGCAATCCAAACTCCTCCCTTGTTCAGCTACATCATGCAACAGTTAACATTATGTAATCCATCATTTCATTGGCACTCTATCTCCAAAAAAAAAAATCTATGAGAAACATCAGGTCTCCCTTTAGTGTTCATGTCCAAGAATGGTCCATGCAAGGTGTTCTAGAATGGGAATCAGTCTCCACATGGTTTCAACTGTACGAGTTCAGATGGAGGCTGTCTGTCACCAAGGAAGGTTGGGTTTACCCTTCAGCATAGAAAACAAGGAACTGGGAGTGTGTGTATATTATGGCTCCTCTAGAGTCCCACATAGGTGACAACACCTTGGAGTTCTAAAGTCTTAAGACTAAAATAATTGCTGGAAAGTCCACGTTATCAGAGGCAGAAAGCATTGGGAGAACTGAAAAGAAATTCCTTTTGTAATTAGTTAAGGACCAATCCTGCACCAACTAAAGTCAATGGGACTTGCGTTGATTTCAGCAGGAAATAATCTGGGCCCTTTGTTAGGATTAGGGAAAGGGTACATATTTTCTCTGCTATGTTTATAGGGGTTTTTGGGTTTTTTTTTACTTTTCTGATTGTCTGCAAATAAGTCTCATTTTATGTTATGCAAATAGGGTCTTGCATGTAAATTAAAGCAGACAAAATGGGATAAACATTCTCCTATAATTTACCCTCAAAAGATGCTATATTAAAAGCAAAAGCATGGAAGGGCATTGGAGACCTCCATTATGTCCTAAAAAATTAAAAAATGCAAACTGAGGAATGGTAGTAGTATACATACAGTAATGAAAGCCCACCAAATCCACATGCTATGGACAGGTCCTACACTTGTGGGAGAAGGTGGAGAGGGAGTCAAGTAAAAATACTGTCCTCGTAACTAACATTTCTCAATTAATATAGTGTGTGTCAATTTAAACTATCATCCAAGTATCTCTATTGTCAAACTGTTACTGTTTGAAACTATATATATATATATATATATATAATCCCATAAATCCATTGCTTAAAAATCTCCATTTACCCAAATTTCACATCAGTTATTTTTAATGCCGCAACCATCAGCAAAAATTTAGAAAGAGTTATGTTGAAGGGGAAAAGAAAAAAAACAGCACAATGAAAAAGCAAGATAGTTTAATAAGGCCAAGGCTGATTAGTTTTAATAATATGGTTAAATTCAAGTGCTTATAAAAAATTCAGTTCATTTTAACACAATGCACACCTTAACCCTTGAAGTAAAATAATACTGCAGAAATACCATATTAAATCATCACTGCATGCAATCAAAAGTTTGAAAGCATAGTTCTAACTAGCATGAAGGAGGATAGAAGACATTTGGTGCTCTCTCCTGAAACCCACTGTCTCCACCTGCTGCAAATAGGAAAGGATTTATTACAGCTTAAACAAGACGATAATCTTGTAGCTGAATTTTGATATTGGAAACAGTTGATTACTACTGTTCGACATTCTCCCGAAAGCGAAAATGTAAAAAGGGATTAAACTCTGTTTCCCCAAACATGAAAGAAGCCATTATAAAATTCTTTGTCTAGTTTAAAAAATAATAAATAAAATTAAAAAAAAAAAAGATAAAATATATATGCCTGCTAAAATTATGGTAAAATAATTTGTAGAATGACCATTCCAAAAAAAAGTCTCAACTTTTGGTTTCAACAATGGGTATTAAAGAAAGAGCTAACATTTAAAAAGGATTATATATAGCTGCATATATTAAAAAAGAATGGATGTGAAAGTATCAGTTAATTTTATGTAGAACATTGCTTTTCCATTATGTTTTTAAAATAAATAATCTTAACAGGCACAGAGACAAATAGAAGACAATTTAAAAAAGCATACATATTTATAAAAAAATAAATAAAAATTACCACAGAACTGAGGTCACTCTAATGGGAAAATAAAAAAAAAAAAAAAAAGACAGCATTAGAGAAATTAGGGTTAAATGTTAAAGAAAAAGGAGGATAACTAACTTTCAAACAAAATGCATTTCTGCATTTTTTGTTCCTTCTAAACAAGACTGCGTTAGTAAGAGAAGAATGTAAATAAAAACAGATACAAACATATATAACTACTATATCTCTAACAAGGTACCAGTAGCATTGTTAAATAGTTAAACAGCATTGCTTATAATTATGCCTCTAATTTTTCTGAATGCTGAAGAACAAATCCAATATGGGAGAGGTTCTGAGTATAAGATGAGTGAGCTACAGATAAAGGTATGGTGAGATAAGCTAATGAAATCAAAGGTGGTTAGTCCTTTGGCAAGACTGAACTGGCCAAGTTTATCCCTAGTGTAAATCCATATTGTGATTTTTTTCTGAGATGGATGATGAATGGAACTGTTCATATATAAGGCCAGGAAAAATGTGATATATGCTAGCAAAATACTCATTACCTACTGTTAAACAATGGCAAAACTCAGAATAGCAAGTTCCCAGGAAAAGCCTATTACTACAGACAGATTTCTCAACAAGGCTAATTGCAACTGTAAGCTTTTTTTTTTTTTTTTTTTTTTTTTAAAAAGGCCCAATGCAGCAAATACTTAGGCAAGAGAGTACTTGTACTCAAATGACTGCAGTGTTTGCAGGACCAGGATCCTTTGGGCTTGATCCAAAGCCCATGAGAACCTTTCCACTCACTTCACTGGGTGCTGCTTCAGGCCCTAAAATTCCAAGGGATAATGTCTTCCTATTCATTTATATACGAAGTAACAAATCCTGGTTCTGATCCCGATTTGGGACTCTTGGTGCTACTGCAATACAAACAAAGACTTTACATATTACCTCTTCTCTTGTCTCAACAGGAAACATGTTATAACTCTTAACTTTTTACTGGAGAGTGGTAATCCAGTCTCTTTAGCGGGAGACCTTATGAATAGGTAATATCCCATTTGCAGTAGTCCTTACAGTAATTTAGTAGGTTAGTCACCCTTTAAAACTTTTAATTACTAGACCTTATATACATATAAAATACCTTATTTGTAGCTCCCTCTTATACCCAAGGATCATTTTCCTTTCTTCACAATGAGAAGGCTTCAGATTTCATCCAACAATGTTGCTATTAACGTAATACTACATGGAACTTCCAACCAAAGAACTGCTTTTGATAGCTCTTCATTTTGTTTTGGCTTTCCAATTATCACAAACAGCAGTGCTAATTGTACTTTAATAAATGAAATTACAAACCAGACAAATCCATTAATTGTATTTGCTATGCAAACAAAATTCTTAATAAATTTGGAGTTTTTATTCACCAAGTTTTCTTATTGAAATGATTCCATTTATTCAGATAGATACAGCGTGGTCACATACTATGATAACAAAGCTGTCTGAATTCCTGGACAGATAGAACAGAATGCATTACAACAGCCTTGCAACAGTGTTTAAAAATTTACCAGCTCAAGCACCAAATCTACTTGGCCACCCTTTACTGTGATTATGATGGATGAATGGATTGATAGATAATAGTGGAATGAGGGGAAAAGGAAGATATTTCATTCACCTGTTAACATTTTCCCCCTTCCCCTAGACAAGTGGGTAAACAGAATTTTGGAAGGCTGTAATAGTTATACCATCATATGGTAATTCAGTATTTTTACTGCAGACCCATATTTTCAGCAATTTGTTAGTGGGCCTAGCTAGCACTTAGTATAAGGGTTCAGATTTAAGAAGTTTTTTATATTCTCATGTAATTCAGAAAAAAATACCTGCTCTTTAAAAATTTACTGTAGAGATTCGGTTTCCATTCTTTATGAGGATATTTCAGGACAACAGGACATTCCATTTATGGAGTTAGCTGACACTTTTGTTCACAGAGATCCATGGCTTACCCCTGTGCACTTTCCAACTGGAATACTGCTACTGAAGCAATAGTAAATCCACGATACAAAGTAGAAGCATTTATTTTGCCCCCGGGAGAACTTTACTTTACTAATGGCACAAATATTTGCCTTGCAAGAGTATACTGTAAATACTCCTGTCACTGGAAATTAAAAGAAGATCATCCCAGTTATCTGAAATAATCCATTTTACCCACTCAGAGTCTGATACTGTTTAAATACCTCACTCCCAGAGAGTTTAGTTAATGCAGAAGGACTCAGCCTTGCAAGATTAGATTAAATTTAATCATATACACCTCTACCCCGATATAACGTGACCTGATATAACACGAATTCGGATAGAATGCGGTAAAGCAGTGCTTCGGGGGGGGGGCAGGGAGGCAGTGCTGCACACTCCGGTGGATCAAAGCAAGTTCACTATAACGCGGTTTCACCTATAACGTGAGAGCCAAAAAATCTTACCAAGGACAGCGTTATATCGAGGTAGACGTGTACTTTAAGACGACTTTTAAAAAACTTTAATACAGTTCCAACATATACATCTTTTCTGAATTTTAATCTGAGCAAAAACCTAGTAATTAATGTGCTATTCATTGGCAGCTCAGGGGAAACATCCACAGACTTCCTGTGAGACCTGGGCAAGAAGACAATCTTTATGCCTCAGGTGCCCATCTGTAAAACAGGAATAATAATCCTTCCATTCCCCTGCATTTATCTGTCTTGTTTATTTAGACAGCCAGCTCTTTGGGACAAGGACTGTCTCTAAGTGTGTGTATGTACAGTGCCTGGCACAATGGAGCCCTGATCTTGTTTGCAGCTTTTAGGTATCAGAGTGCATGATTACACCTCTAGAAAGTCTACAGTTTTCTTTAATCAAATCCACTCACAGTACATATGAATAAATGCATTTAAGGACTTTATATGTTAGCAAACTAGTTTAAATAAGTTTCATGCAGAGGGTTTTTTATCTTCTCCAGCTCTGTGTATTTCAGTTCCTCTCACCCCCTTCCTTCATCCTATGCTTAGGTCCTAAAATGAATGAAGTAAGTATCTTCAACTTTATTCTTGTGGAATTCCCTTTCAAATGACTCCCCTCAGATTAGACCAGTGGTTCTCAACCAGGGGTATGTACCTCTGGTAGTACACAAAGGTCTTCCAGGGGGGTACATCAACTCATCTAGATATTTGCCTAGTTTTACAACAGGCTGCATAAAAAGCACTAGTGAAGTCAGTGCAAACTAAAATTTCATACTGACAATGACTTGTTTATACTGCTCTATTTACTATAGACCAAAATGTAGGTACAATATTTATATTCTGAATGATTTATAACTATATGGTAAAAATGAGAAAGTAAGCAATTTTTTCCAGGAATAGTGTGTAGTGACACTTTTGTATTTTTAGGCCTGATTTTGTAAGCAAGTAGTTTTTAAGTGAGGTGTAACTTGGGGGTACACAAGATAATTCAGACTCTTGAAAGGGGTACAGTAGTCTGGAAAGGTTGAGAGCCAATGGATGAGACAAGCACATTAGGTGGATGATTCTGAAGAAATGATCAGCAAAGAAATAGTTACTTTATTTAGTAACTCAAACATAATTTAACACCCACCTTGCAACAGAAGATCTTGAAACACCTTACAAGCATTAATTATCTGTACAACATTGCTTTGAGGATAGTACTAAATTCATGTCAGAGGTAGGGAATATTAAGAAGAAATTAAGTGACTTGCCCAACACCATACAGCAAATAAAGGGTAAAGCTGGAACAGAAGCCAGATTTCCTGGCTACATGTTTTGTATTCTATTCCTAAAGGTTACTGTGGAAGATTAAATTCTGCAGAAAATGTAGAAAAATACAAAAATCCACAGGGAAATCCCTAGATGTACAGAATACACTGAAATTCCATTTGCAAAAGCTTCCAGTGCCCATAAAGTCATAAATTAAAAAAGTAAAATATTCCATAAGTCTCTAATTAAAAGCATAAAAATCCAAAAGTACATACAAATATGTAGCACTTATATAATGTCATATCTTTGCAGTGCTTTGTGCATGAACTTATTATATAAATGACACAGATAAGACATTTACTTTACAGAAAAAACATGTTCACATTAGAGCTAAACAAAATTTTCCTGAAGCCAGCCAAATTAGTACTTTGATACTGAGCACAATTAATCCTCTTTATGGCAGTTTAAACAGTACTCTCCCAGTCAGCCTTAAAATATTTACTACAAAACAGAAATACAAAACAATTGTGATTGCGTTTATTAAACTTCGTAAGGAGAAAGCAGTATATGCGCATATTGTTACTGGATGGAAACCAAATATTCCTTAAATCTGAACTTATTTCTCCCCTTCTCACCCCAACATTGAAAATGGATGATGAAATGGACATTCCATGTCTAGCTTGTTGAAACAAAAGGGTGAAATCAAAGTAAATTAGTCTTTTTTCATAGAACATATAAACAAGCTAGCTGGCACAACTAGCACTTCAAGGTACTACATTTATTTAAAAGAATCTTTTCATATTTAACCTTAACACTATTTGCTATGCAGTAAATAAAATTACACTTACCTCAGCATTATAGAACTTTGTTTTCACATCTAGTGGTTTGAGAACCTGATTGAAAAAAGAATACAGATTAAAAAGGGCTCTCTCAGATTTCTCTGCCATTATTAAAAAAGATACTGATTTCAACTGTTATTTCTTAGGTTCTTAAATGTTGAGATATCTACTCAAATCATAAAAATGTTTTTCTTTCTGATCTAGCAGGAAAGCAACAAATGTTAATGTAATGCATATGAGCTAGCTCCTAGGATTCCTCCAGTTAAGAGATGCAGCACTACTCTTGTGCACAATTGCTTCTTCTTAGCTACATACTTCACTGCTTTGCTAAATGCATGAATAATTTGACAAGATGTTGGAAAATGCTTTCATCATATAAGAAAAAGTCCTCTTACACTGGGAGAAAAATCTAGTTTACGCAGTTGATCAGTCTCTTTAAAATAATGATACATTCTTCTCCACTATTCAAAAAATGGTTTTTTGTTTTGAAGAAACAAAAATGTGAAAGATTTGCATCAAATTTCTCCCCGAGTTTTATAGCAAATGCAGCTTGCCTAGGAACTTAAATACTAAGTACACACAAAGCAATGAAAAATCAGCTGTATGCAATTAACTAATCAAACAATTTCTGGCCCAGACTTCTAATTTAAAAACAACTGTTACATCTGCAGTGAAGATTATTAGAAACAAGCTAACGAGCATTTTAACCACATAAGATGAGCCATTATATACACAATCCTCGATAAAGAAAGATACAAATTACTAGTGCCAAAACCCACAAATGTTATGTAAATTTCATATCAAACCATACAGTTTGCTTGTGAAGTTATATTTCATCCTAGTTCACATCAGTTGATGAATTCAAGCATAGAACTTATATCTGCTCTCCAACTGAGGCCAAAGAGAGCAAGAAAAAGATTTACTTCTTTTAAGCAGAGTTTTGAGAATTTCGTATTATATCAAATGTTAAAAAAAAACAACACCTTTCAGTTGATATAGTTGTAAAATTTTGTGATATTATAAAATCATCTAGAAATCCCAGAATTTATTCAGAAAATGGTCACAATCTAATTCTTTGCCAAGACCATTATGTATAAGCTGCTCTGAAATTATTCTTGTTTTCAAAGATTTTACCCAATTACCCCAGGGCTATCATCTTTCACAGTACCCATAATTTTTAAACAATGTGGGTTGCTTGCAAATTTCTCTACATAATATCTTACTATTAGATCATTTATATCACATTTTGTATTGTTTGCATGTGTTCAGATACTATCTCCCTGAATTCTCTTATAATTCTCTCCACATACTGCTGCTTATAAGGACTCCGTATTACATAAATCTATGTTCTACCATTAGTGCCATATTTACACAAGAAAGCCTAGAGCCAACCCAGCTCAAACTCCTTATAGCAGAGCTATAAAACATAAAAGTATCACATCTGAAATTCCCAGGAATCTTGTAGGCATAGCCAATTAGTTTAAAAAAGATGGTCTTTCTATAAACCAGATACCAACATAGTTCACAGATTATATCCATATATTTATGACCATTAAAATATCCTAGGATCATGTCGGGGCATTCCAATACGTATTAAAAGTGTCACATATCACACTTTGATTATTAAGCTCTTTTTATACAGCAAAGTCAACATGCTACTTTCTGTTTTAGAGTGCTCTTCGATATCTCATGCTTTAGATACTGAGAAATGTGCCTGTTTCTTGAGCCTTATATACACTGTTCGAACACAGATACAAACCTTTAACTATAGAACTATCACTGTTTCTCATAATATGTCTTGGGAGCAATTAATTCCTCAAATTATTACACATGTTCCTAATGAAGCCCTGAAGACACCCCTGTCAACAGCAGAAGTTAGGTGAAGTTGGTGTTTCTGCAACATTACAAGTTTCTACCATCTTTTCACAATCATAAAATAGTGTCTCTATATATGCCGTGTCTTACAAGGCCTGAGGATTATATTTAAATTCCAAGATGGATCTTCATTTTGATGGGTATATCATATGTAAAGCAAATCGTGTGTGGCTTTTTAATGTTTGTGTTTTTTATATTTATATTTTTAATTGAGGTATGTGATCTCTGATTGCTGTGTATAAAATAGCTGTGATTATTAAAACTTAAGAATGTATTTTAATCAATAGATGTGTAACAGCTGTGTGTATTTAAATGAGGAAAAACTAAGATAGCAACTAATTACATACAGCTGATGTGTCACTACCTTGTTTGCAGATCCCTCTCTCTTTGCTGTAAAATTAGTTTTCTTTTATTCAAATGTTGAACAATTTCCCCTTTCTCCCCTATCTAAAAATCCCAAAATATTGGACAATAGAGGAATGTTTTATTATTTACAGTAGCTGACTACCTATGTGGATTTTCTTTTTGTTCTATCCTGGATGGCTGGTTTTGGTGTCAAGACCTCTTCCTATTCTACTTTATTTAACAATCAATAAACACCTCTCAAAGTTTTTCTGATCAAATTTTACTTACCTTAAAAATACAGAACCAGAAAATCAGACAGAAAAGATCTATGAGGTAATTACTACATTTCCAGCAACTAGTCACTTTTATTTCTTTCAATATATTCACCAGTCCTATTTTAAATGACTGAGGTGAATGAGCTCGCACCAATTTCTTCAGACTATTTCAAAATATAAAAGGTCTTATTGTTAAGACATTAATCTTACTCTCTAAGAGAAAATTTCCTTTGTTTAAGTTAATCTCATCACATCATGTATATGGTGTCTTGGGCCATCCTAAATAGTTCTTCTCCATTCTTAGGTCCTGATCCTACAATCAATTTCAGATTCAAAACAAGCCCATATATGTCTGACTGTATGATCAGGTCCATAATGTTCACATCCTTCAAATATCTGTAGTTATTTTATCCCTCTTTAGTCATGGATGGCCAAAATATGCCTCATTCTTTCAAATACTTCCTCATAAATTGGTTCCTTAATCATTTTTGCTTTTTTTCTTCTAAATTTTGTAACTCCTTTCTGGTGGTCTAATACCAAAAGTCCTTCATTTTACATGTAACATTTCAACAAAAACAAAAAGTGACTGAGCACACACACACACACTAAAAACAGCACCCCTCTCCCCCCAAAAAACAAACCCCACAACACACCAATGTGTTCTAATGCTCCATTTCTTTTTTGCAATTAATAGACAGACATTGATAATTTGGGTTGGGGTTCGAAATGTGGTTGTTTTCAACCAATCATGGTAATAACAGGTCCATGAAGAAACAAACAAACAAAAATAAGTGAAAGAGTTCACTATTTGTCAACGGAAAGAGTACATATCTAATATATTATAGCAGGGGTAGGCAACCTATGGCACGGGTGCTGAAGGCAGCACATGAGCTGATTTTCAGTGGCACTCACACTGCCTGGGTCCTGGCCACTGGTCTGGGGGGGCTCTGCATTTTAATTTAATTTTAAATGAAGCTTCTTAAACATTTTTAAAACCTTATTTACTTTACATACAACAACAGTTTAGTTATATATTATAGACTTAGAGAAAGAGACCTTCTAAAAATGTTAAAATGTATTACTGGCACACGGAACCTTAAATCAGAGCGAATAAATGAAGACTTGGCACACTGCTTCTGAAAGGTTGCTGACCCCTGTATTATAGGCTGGGCAGCCTCTTATTAAAGTTGCCTGATATTTCCCATTTTAACATGGTCTTTTCAGTTAGTTATAACTTTTACAAACTTTAACCATTCAAGGTGAAATATTAGATGGTGGTTTTCTTCTTCAGGCAGAATTTTTTCTGGAAATTTTACCAAAAATGTTTCAGCCATTTCCAAGATCAAGTTAGAGAAAAATATATTATTTTTCCCATGTTCAAAAATATCAACAACATTTGGAGCAGGGGACTTGAAATCCAAATTTAGCCAAGTTATCTTCGAAAAAAAAAATATTGCAGTTTGCACTTGATCAATGGAGACTTAGCAACTAAGATCTCAGAAGATTCTGTCCACAGTGGACATGTTCCTGCCTGGGGTGGAGCACGATGTTCCCTGCAATTGCAGCTCTGGGCTGTTCGAGGCCATGCCGTGCCGTACCAGGCCCAGGCCCCTATGCTAAATGCAGGCAGCCTCTCACTCCTGTGCTCTCAACAACACCGCTGCTGGCACTCAGGCAATGACAAAGAGAAAGCTGCCCAATTTGAATCCAAAACGGTCCAGAGCCTTCTGGGAGGTGAGCCGGAGTAAATTTAGACAAGAAGCTGGAGAGACTGGGATTGGGGGAAGGCAAGGGGAGGGAGCACTGAGATTGGGAATTGGGACTGGGGGAAGACAGGGACTGGCTGGGCAAGGAGATTAGGAATGGGAGCCAGGGAGGAAAACAGTGGGGGATTGAGATCGGACAAAGAACCAGAGAGAGACTGGGACTAGTAATCACTGGGGCAAGTGGAAGCGGGGAGAGAGAGAGAGAGAGAGCGCGATCTAATGAGGAACCAGGATGGAGGGTGAGGAGGAATGCGACTGGTTGGATAAGGAGACTGAGACAAACCTGGGATGGTGGGAGATGCTGAAGTTGAATTAAGAACAGAAATGAAGCCAGGAGAGCTAGAGACCATGGGTGTGGGATAGAGAAGAGAGACTTGACAAGGGCTGGGAGGATGGGAGACTGGCTGGGCAAGGAGTCTCAGAACAAGTCGGGTGGAGGTAGGGGTGGGACTGGGAATGGTTGGGCAAAGAGACCAGGACTGGAATGAGAAGCCAGAGTATTGGAAACTGGGCTGGGCAGACAAGGAAAATGGGACTGGGAAAGAGAGAGGACTGGGACATGTTGGAGGGGATGCGACAGAAGGGGTCAAAACTTATGAGAAATAGGCAGAAGAGTCTGTGCTCACTACAGTCCTCCAGAGTGTGTAATGGAACCCAAGATTCCTCAATCTTACCATTCCTCTCCTGTCAGCAAACATCTGTGAAACACACTGGCAAAGTGTCTCATCTTCCTCTAGTGCTAGCCCACATGGAGGATGACAATTTACTACTGTCTGTTACTCCATTAGCTCAAGTGGCACGTCTGTCTGGTGGAATGACCCATTTGTTTTTTTTGCCAGTTTTCTTTTTTTTAAAACTCCAAGAACATTATTGAGGTTGCAAAGTTAAGCACTCAAGAGTTAGGAAATGCCAGAATTAAGTTTGCCAGTGCAACCTTAATTTGGCATTTCTTAACTACTGAGTGTTTGACTTTGCAAACTTAACAATGTTCTTTTGACATTCTTTTCTTTTTTAAACATAGAATCATATGACTTGAGAGGTCATCTAGTCCAGTCCCCTGCACTTATGTCAGGACTAAGTATTATCTAGACCAGGGGTGGGCAAACTACAGTCCGTGGGCCACACCTGGCCCTCCAGCCAGTTTAACCTGGCCCTTGAGCTCCTGCTGGGGAGCAGGATCTGGGGCTTGCCCTGCTCCCGCGCTCCACACGGGAAGTGGGATTGGAGGCCACTCTGCGTACCTGTGCCGAGGCTCCCGGAAGCAGCAGCACTCCTCCCTCCAGCTCCTATGTTTAGGGGCAGCCAGGGGGCTCCACGCACTGTCCCTGCTCCAAGCACCACCCCCGCAGCTCCCATTGGCCAGGAACTGCGGCTAATGGGAGCTGCAGGGGTGGTGCCTGTGGATGGGGCACCACACAGAGCCGCCTGCCTGCACATCCACATAGGAGCCAGAGGGAGAACATGCCACTGCTTCAAGGAGCTGCTAGAGGTAACCGCTGCCTGGAGCCGGTACCTCTGACCCCTCCCGTACCCCAGCTCCCTGCCCCATGAACTCCTCATTTCTGGCCCCACCCCAGAGCCTGTACCCCCACCTGCACCCCAGCCCCAATTTCATGAGCATTCATGGCTCACCATACAATTTCCATACCCAGATGTGGCCCTCAGGCCAAAAAGTTTGCCCACCCCTGATCTAGACTATTCTTGACAGGTGATAGTCTAACCTGCTCTTAAAAATTTCCAATGATGGAGATTCCACCACCTCCCTAGGCAATTTATTCCAGTGCTTAACCATCCTGACAGTTAGGAAGTTTTTCCTGATTTCCAACCTAAACCTCCCTTGCTGCAATTTAAGCCCATTACTTCTTGTGCTATCCTCAGAGGTTAAGAAGAACAATATTTCTCCCTCCTTCTTGTAACAACCTTTTACATATTTGAAAACATAGGAAATTACATTGTAAAAAAAAACAACACTGAAAAAATTCTAAAAGGTGGGACAATACTGAACTCCATCACCCATAAAAAAAACCCTGCATCTCATAGCACTGAGTATTTTTCCGCATTTGTTAAATGTCTTATAAAAGCAAGGCCTACAACACTATATACCAGCCCTAAAGACATATTATGTTAAACAGACTATTCTATGTGTCTATTTTCAATAAAGAAGTGAATATATTTTTTAGATTTCAAGTGCTGCAAGTAAACAAACAGTACCTGTTAGCTACAGACATTGCATATTCTTATACACATTACCTGGAATTTGAAGAACTTTCTGAAGTACATCTTCTCTCCTGTCTGTGTAGTATAACTTACTGCACATACTAAGCTGAAAGAGACAGGCATTTTAATAGTTTTGAACAATTTTCAATCTTTTGTCTGTACTTAAGAAGAACCAGAACAATGCATGTGTGCAATGCTTCCATGTAAGCTTTACCATACTTGCTATGGTTAAAAACAAAGGCAATTTAGATTTCTGTCAGTGGCATGCTAGTCTTTTGATATGTAAATAATTTCAGGGATACATGTAAGAAAATGCCTAAGTCAGGAGGAGATATAAAACCTTACATGTGTGTTCCTATTTCCTTTACTTCATGGTGAATAACATCATCAATGCAACAGTCAGATTTAAGTTCTGCCACTGCAGCACTGGAAGCTGAAAGATTTAATCGCTGAGAACTTGTCTGAAGATCAGCCTTGGAATTGAAAAACAACACAGGTTAGAATGCTGTCAAATCATCAGTTTGTCTAAAGAGCAAAGCATTACAAAAACAACCAAAACATACCTTGTGAGCACTACATTTAATTCAAATAATCTACAGGATAATATGAAAGCCAAGTGACCAGAAATGAATCTACTTTTTAAAGTTTTTTTTTTAAAATCTGTCTTCAGGCACAGGCACATACATTACATGTTTTTTTTAATTAATTGGTATGTAAAAGATAACTCATGCAATATTTACAGCAACATTAATGCATGAGAACGACCTGTGGAGCCTGCAAGCAATGACAATTTTCCCTGAATTAGGACAGCAAGCCCATACTGTCTTAAGAATGTCTGTGTTTCATTCTTGTCTAATAAGGGCAGTATTGAAAAGGGACCCAAAAAAAGGGGTGGGGAGAGGAGAAGAGAAGGACTACATACTAGATCTTAGTTACCATTTTTATTTATGGCCCAACAGTTTTTGTTTTGCAGCATAATTAGATCCATGGCATGAGTAATGTTATAGTACAGTTTTTTCTCCCTTAAATATTGATAAATGAAAAGGTTGGGAATGTGTGAATACCAGAAAATATGTTTTATTTGGCTATAGATTGACTAAATGCATTTATAACTGCAACAGAATTAATATATATAATATGTAGCTTTTCAAAGCCAAAGATAATATTCAGTACATGTACAGAAGGTCTGCTTCTGTATGGCCTTAGCTCACAGCACTGCCACTGGCTTCAAAAATATTTCCAAATGAAGAGGGCTTCCATGATTCAGATTTTAGCCCATTTTTGTTCAATATGAGAGGAGTTATTACTTGCTGAGGTTATAGTCATTTGAAGTGGACTTTCCATTTGACATATATATTCATAGATTTTAAGGCCAGAAGGGACCACTGTGATCATCTAGTCTGACCTCCTGGTATAGCACAGGCCACAGAACTTACCCAAAATAATTCCCAAAGCATGTCTTTTAGAGAAACATACCATTTTGATTTACAAATTGCTAGTAATGGAGAATCACCACTAAGCTTGCTAAGTGTGTTAAGTATATATTGCTGCCCCTTTTGACCAGAGCAGCTGGCCAAATATTTAGGGCAGGGGTGGGCAAACGTTTTGGCCCGAGAGCCACATCAGGGTTGCGAACTGCATGGAGGGCCGGGTAGGGAAGGCTCTGCCTCCCCAAACAGCCTGGGCCCCGTCCCCTCCCACTTCCCGACCCCTGACTGCCCCCCTCAGAACCTCCAACCCATTAAACCCCCCCCCCGCTCCTTGTCCCCTGACTGCACCCTCCTGGGACTCCCGCCCCCTATCCAACCCTCCTGCTCCCTGTCTCCTGGCTGTCCCAACCCCTATCCACACCCCTGCCCCCTGACAGCCCCCCACCCGGGACTCCCACCCCCTATCCAACCACTCTCTGTGACTCGTCCCCTGACCACCCCTCCCGGGACCCCACCCCAACTGCCCCCGGGATCCCACCCCTTATCCAACCCCACCCCCGGTCCCCTGACTGCCCTCCTGACCCCTATCTACATCCCCGCCCCCTGACAGGTCCCCCGGGACTCCCACTCCCAACCTTCCTTGTTCCCCATCGCCTGACCGCCTCCCCAGGACCTCCGCCACATCCAACCGCCCCCTCCTCCCTGACTTCCCCCCAGGACTCCTGCTCCCTTATCCAACTTCCCCGCTCTCTGCCCCCTTACCACCAGCACGAGTTCACAGCCGCACCACCCGGCCAAAGCCAGCTGCACTCCGCACGCTGCCCAGCGGGAGCGGCAGGCCAGAGTGTGGCCCGCGTGGTGGCATGGCTGCAGGGGAGGGGCCGGGGCCGGCCGGGAGCTCAGGGGCTGGACAGGACGGTCCAGCGGTCCATATGTGCCCGCAGGCCGTAGTTTGCCCACATCTGATTTAGGGTCTAGTACACCACTTCAGTTAGGAAGAGAAATTGGTGACAGATATTTCTTCGATGCAGGTTTGTTTAGTAACAAAAAACGTACATGTCTCTGAATGCATAAGCAATCAAATAGAAGGAAACAGCTTCTTCTGCTCACATCAACAAGAGCACTCTTTTCAGCCTAGCCCCATGACCCAAAAACCTCTCCCCAGGTTTCTCCCAGGGTCTGCCCTTGTGCTTTCAATTGCTCCTTCCAGCTATTTCCCTTTCTGTCTTTTGTCTGTTCTGCCTACTTCCCCACTCCTGAAAACAATACGCAGCAAAAGCTCCTTGGTCGAAACACATACTCCTCTTGTCTTTGGTGGGGGCTTATGTTTACAGATATGATAACTGAAGGGTGAGTTCACATCTATCAATCTCAATGGAGGTTTTAACTCAACCCACAACAAGATTTCATCAGCTAATATTGCACACACGAAGATGAAAGAGACAGGCATTTTACTAATTTTGAACCATTTTCAGTCTTTCATCTGTACTTAAGAAACAGAATACTGCATGTTTGCAATGCTTCTATGTAAGCTTTTCCATACTTGGTTAAAAATAGAGACAATTTAGATTTCAGTCAGTGGCATAATAATCTTTGGCTATGTAAATAATTTCAGAGATATGTACGCTTTAATTGGGACAGTCTTTAAGGACCATTCGGAAGCTAGAGCTAATGCAGAATACAGTCCCTGCTGGTCTTAGCTGTGAAAATCATGACACACTAATACTACAAAGACTTTCTTCCCATTTGCTTCTGGATGCAATCCTAACTTTGATTTTGTCCTCTAAAGCTCTTTATGATTTCATTCCAGACTACCTGAGGGTGTTTTTTTTCCTGTGCTGGGAAACCTTTTAATGGTTATTTCTTAATACATGCTGTGTATTATTTAAAAATATGCACCAGATACTATGGATTTGACACATTTTATAAATCCAACAAATAGATATATTTTTTCACATACCTTTACCAATATATCCTTGACAACTTGGTTACTGTCATTATGCACGCTAATATAACTGGAAAAGGTCTCTCCCAGAAATATATTTCTGTTCAAAGAAAATAGTATTTTTTAACAATGTAATTCTCAACAAGTCAACCCACTGAAAACCATTAGAGTCCATCTTTAATTATTGTAAATATTTTATTTTAAAATTCTACAATGATCTTGTCTATGCTATGACCAGTTCAGTTCCATTAGTGCTAGCAATATCAAGAATCTGATCACAGATGGGCCACTGGCATTTTAAAAACTGTCTCATTTAACCCTGCTCAAAACATGTCTGACACTGTGTCCTAATTACTGGTAGCAACCCATCTCTAGTCTAGGAATCCCAACATTGTTAACACTAGCAGAGCTGAACCAGATGTAGTAATAGTGGGAAATTTTGCAGTGCCTGTTGTAATCAAGGCCAATGGAATTGCATGTATGAATAAAGTTACTCACATACATAAATGTCTGGAAAACCAGGCCCGAGAAATTTCCTATTATACACAAAATTTTTAAATTTTAACTATTTCTCCCCCGCCAAAAAAGATCAAGTCAGATTCCTCCTTGGAAATGACAATCTCAGTGATAGCGGTTAAACTAAAGTCCCAATCCTGCAATGAGATATACAGAGGTGGTCCCTTAAAACCTTAAATGTATGTGCACTGCACCAGTTTAAAGTGAGGCTTACCCCTGTGCAACTTAATATAGTAAATCACTGGAGTAAACTGTGTTGGCATAAATCTTGCTTTTCGTTGGTGCAGCATATCTTAGGGGTGTGTACATGAATGTAAGTTTCTCTAATGCAGGCACATTATTAAGGGACTGTCTGCTATAAAGGGTTATATTTCACCAGGAAGTTAAAAATTGCTGCACATACTGCAGGGCACTACACAGTGCCAGGCTGTCTACTGTCTCTCCTAGACCCTACTACACAGAGAGGCAGGTACGTATTGCAGATACAGTCACTGAATACATTCAGGCTATATTACACCAGTACTGTGTGTTTATACTTCATAAATAATTTCCTGTTGTTAATGAAATAAACAAGTTATCCTCAGTTATCACCGAAATACTGCAATGTGTATTTGTTAAAAAAGTAAAGAGAGCTAATAAGCACAAATAATCCAAGTTCCAGGATTCGTGTAGCAATAATCTTCATACCTTACAGTTGCTTATTTGATTCTTACCCAAAGTTCTGAGGCAAAGTCAGCATTTCTCCTAGCATTAAAGTTTCTGCTCCTTTTACGGTAGAAGGGTCATCTTTCATAAGTTGATTCAACAGATTTCCTGTAATAATATATAATGGCATAGATCAAACACACTTGCATAAACTAGACCCTTGTCTACATATAAATGTCACGTTTACTTCCCATGCATTTGGAAATTGATAATACAGTGCTGCTTTTGAATGTTATCGATATTATGACTGCTTAGTTTAAATTATTTTCCTTTAGTAACCCCAGAATAAAGGACAGATTGAATAGTTTCATGTTAGACTCTTAATTGCTTCTTGAAGTACACTCATGCTAAATTCTAAGCATTAGTAGAGTTTTGTTTACTTGCTGAACAGGGTGCGCAGATTAGGAACTTTGTGATTTTGTAAAATTTAAGTTATAAATAAAAGGGCACCTGCATACAAGGAAACCTTAACTACAGCTTTTGCAACAGAAAAAGCTATCATAATCATTATACACTGATCTCAGTACTGCTCAGTCTTTCATATTAGACTGAAGCACCAGTTTATCTCGTATATTAATTCAGCAAAAAGATAATCTTTCAATCTTACATAAAATATCATGCTTCCTTAGAGAATGAAAAGCAAGCAAAACTGGATTTTGCCTGAATAGCTACAGATACATTAAAAAAAAAAAAATTCTCGGTGACCAAGGCTTTGAGAACTGACTTGTCTATGTCATATTTTCCTCACTGAGGTAATACAAGTTGGGTGGAATTTTCAAAAGCATTCAATGTTGGTCTAACTCTACTCCCCTTAACACAGTGAGAATTTCTGAAAATTCCACCTGTTGTGTTTAATAATTCAGTCAACAGATACACAGAAGGGCTCAATCCCAAAAACGTATCTCAGGATAAATATTAATCTCAATGGAAATTCTGCCTGCATTAAGACCTACTGCACAGCATATCAGAAATAGCTGACCCATTTATCCTTCTTTACTTTACTCTATTTACATTCCTATACAATTTTCTTTATTTTGTCTTTTTATCCGGATACGTGTTTTTGAAGGTCAAGAATCAGAGGGGTAGCCGTGTTAGTCTGGATCTGTAAAAGCAGCAAAGAGTCCTGTGGCACCTTATAGACTAGCAGACGTATTGGAGCATGAACTTTCGTGGGTGAATACCCACTTCGTCAGATGACAAAGTATTTGGTGTTTTTGAAGGTACATTGCCATTGCACTGGAAGGAGATGGGGGAAGGAGAATGACAGTTGCTGGGATGGAGAGGGGGAAAAAATCTTTAGGCTGCAGGGCACCTCTCTCTCCACCTTGGCTGGCCTCTAGAATATAGTCAATATCTGGGGAGAACCCAGCAATTTCAAGGGGAGAACTTTGAAGGCTGTGCTAGCACCAAAAGACAAGGGAATTCATCAGGCAACAAGTCCTGAAAAATCATTCTCAATTGTCCATTGAAATAAAGTGCTGGGTAAACTAATGGCTGTAATGAGGGAGTAATGCAGAATGCCTTGTCTCCAGATATGGATGGTAATTCCATGCTTCTATTTTCTCCTCAGTGTGCACTTGGTTCTCTGAAACCTTCCCTCCACATACAATCATCTCAAAACACCAAAAAGAGTTTCCACTGGGTGTTATGATTTTCCTAATTCCTCAGATTTTTAGGGCACATGTTTACAGGTTGTCTACCAAGCTTCCAAAGCCTTGGCATGAGAACTGTGGTGGTGAACTTTGCTAATTTTCTATGGCCATTACAGGGGTAATGTTTATAATACATTGTAACCTCTGTGACTGCAGAAGTGTGGTGTAGAAGTCTCCGATGCTCATTCTGGGCTGCTTTAATCCTTTTTGCTTGTGTGCGCCAGGATGAAACTCCAATTTATGTTGCTTACTAAATTAGTCTAAACATTCTCAGATGCCCTTGCCTTTCTAGTACCATCCACACTTTTCATTCTTTTTTGTGTTGTATTCATTAGATTGTAACTCCTTGGGGATGAACCTGTTTTTCTTTTTTAAAATATGTTAAGTAGAGCACACTGAACACCTCCGATGATATATAACCAGTAATTAATTAATTATCAAGAGATCATCATATACCTGGCAAGTCTCTCTCTTCACAAGTCACTGGAATATTGGTGAATAACGTAGGTTTGGTTAACCTCATCACTGTGAATTCAGAAAGGAAAGGAAAAGTTAATGCAAACATAGTATTTAAAAGATCCAAAAATATTTAGTAGTTTTAGTAAAAAAAAACAAAAAAACCCACACACCACATTTTTCATTTTCTTGTTTTGAAGTCTGCTTGTATCACCCGCTTTCAAACTATCATATTACCAGCACTTCCTGGTGAATATTTTTGGTCAGTATGGAGTTAAGTTTAATAGGGATCTAGGTCATTGCATACAATTGATTTCTTGTACTCACAAACTTTAAATCAGCCTTGCAAAATGATCATGAAAATGTAATGGCCTAGGAACAAACTCTACACTACAATATTGAAAAAACAAAATGAATGAGATTTTACTTACCCGTCAAACAAACCAAATAATCTTGCCCCAGGAAAGGGGACAAGTAGAATTTTGCAAGGCTGCTGTAAACCATCTTACTCAAATTATGTAACCTCATCTATATCATGGTGCCTGGGATTTATCCTCAAGCGGGATTAATTTTCCGATGGAGAATAGGGAGGAAAAAAAAAAAACCAACCTCCTCCCTCCCCATACAACCAACCAACCAACAAACACTGGTCCTGATTATGCAAACATTTACACATGACAGTAATCCCATTGAGTTCCACTGCATACATGTTTGCAAGATCAGGACCATTGTCTGAAAACTGCTTTGAAGATGTAAAATTCTAGACAAAGGATCAGTATTTTTTTTAAATGCAGATGCATAACATTATTTGCTAGGACCAATGTCTGCAGTTCCTCTCTGCAAACCAGTGTTCCCCTCATTTACAATATATTTTTGGTTAAGCTTTACCTCTAAACTTGATCTTAGCTCATAAGTGTAATAAGACTCAAAAGACTAAACAAATACTGATAATTGTGCTGTTGAATATTACATTGTAAGTCATAGCTTCTCAGGCAAAGTAATTTAAGAATACAGGAGTTCCAAAATAAAAATAATATTCCTTCATTTTTTCATATAGAATGTATTATTTACAATTTAAAAATAGGAAATACATTTTATGTAGCAGATCAAGGCAACCTTCAGCTCAGGATCTCTTCAGGCTACAGAAAAATAAAATGGACAAGCTTGCATTGGAAGTTGCTATTTGAAAGACTGATGAATTTTAATTTCATATTCATTAATCTACTCAGCACTGATTGATGCCAGCTTGGTAAAATCATTGATTGTTTTAGGTATGCATGTGGGCATGGTGCAATGGTTCATGTGGTAGTTTATGCTACAATACAAGACACCTACATGGGATGGTTAGTGGAGGCACACTCAGTTGTTTTAGGGAATGTACATATTACAAAAGTGAACCATGAGTGTATAAAACCCTTTTTAATGGGAAGGTGTATACTGGAGATTTTAGCTGAAGAAGGGATAAAGTACTCCCGGGGGGATTCTGCACCAAAAAATTCACAATTCTGCAAAATTCTGCATATTTTATTTGTCAAAATAAGGCAATATAATCACACCAGTTTCAATTGTTTTGGTAATTTATTTAAACTGCAATACAGAAAAAAGTCACAATAACTATTCAGCATTTCCTAAACACATGGAAGTGAAGTTACAAACACTTGGTAACTAATACCCTGCATTCCAGTTATAATCCTGGATTTTCATTTAAATTACATTACAGAACACCAAACAGCACACACAAAAAAGTAGAATGTCATTTTAAATTGTGCAGACTTTGGGTATGTCTACACTACGGGATTATTCCGATTTTACATAAACCGGTTTTGTAAAACAGATTGTATAAAGTCGAGTTCACGCGGCCACACTAAGCACATTAATTCAGCGGTGTGCGTCCATGTACCGAGGCTAGTGTCAATTTCCGGAGCGTTGCACTGTGGGTGGCTATCCCGGAGCTATCCCATAGTTCCTGCAGTCTCCCCCGCCCATTGGAATTCTGGGTTGAGATCCCAATGCAAAAACAGTGTTGCGGGTGATTCTGGGCAAATGTCGTCACTCAATCCTTCCTCCGTGAAAGCAACGGCAGACAATCATTTTGCGCCCTTTTTCCCTGGATTGCCCTGGCAGATGCCATAGCATGGCAACCATGGAGCCCGTTTTGCCTTGTCACTGTCACCGTATGTGTACTGGATGCTGCTGACAGAGGCGGTACTGCAGTGCTACACAGCAGCATTCATTTGCCTTTGCAAGGTAGCAGAGACGGTTACCATCCCTATTGCACTGTCTGCCATTGTAAATTGATGATGAGATGACGGTTATCAGTCGTTTTGTACCATCTGCTGCTGTCATGGGTGCTCCTGGCTGGCCTTGCTGAGGTCGGCTGAGGGCGCATGGACAAAAATGGGAATGACTCCCCAGGTCATTCCCTTCTTTATGTTTTGTCTAAAAATAGAGTCAGTCCTGCCTAGAATATGGGGCAAGTGTACTAGAGAACCAGAGAGCACAGCCGCTCCGTGTCAGAGCCCCAGAGATCCCGCAGAAATGATGAGCTGCATGCCATTCTAGGAGGTGCCTCTGCAACAACCCCACCTGTTGCTTCCCTCCTCCCCCACCCCTTCTGGGCTACCGTGGCAGTGTTCCCCGATTTGTGTGATGAAGTAATAAAGAATGCAGGAATAAGAAACACTGACTTTTTAGTGAGATAAAATGAGGGGGAGGAAGCCTCCAGCTGCTATGATAGTCCAGGCAGGACATTAAAGGGTGAGGGGGGAGAGGAGCGCAGCCTCCCGCTGCTATGATAGTCCAGGCAGTACAGAATCTTTTCTTTAGACATGAAAGGGGGGGCTGATGGAGCTCAGCCTCCAGTTGCTATGATGAGGACAGTTACCAGCTGTTTTGTACCATCTGCCGGGAATGATCGGGAGTCATTCCCATTTTTACCCAGGCGCCCCCGGCCGACCTCATCGAGGCCAGCCAGGAGCACTCACGGGCTGATGATGAAGACGGATATCAGTCATACTGCACCATCTGCCACCGGGAAGGGGATGCTGGTGTTCAGCACTGCAGTACCCTGTCTACCAGCAGCATGCAGTAGACATAGGGTGACATTGAAAAAAGGCGAGAAACAATTTTTTTCCCTTTTCTTTCGGGGGAGGGGGGAAGGGTGTAAATTGATGACATACACCCTGAAACACCCAGGAAAATGTTTTTGAGCTCAGCCAAGAATGCAAATGCTTTTTGGAGACTGCGGGGACTGTGGGATAGCTGGAGTTCTGAGTACCCCCTCCCTCCCTCCCTCCCTCCCTCCATGAGCGTCCATTTGATTCTCTGGCTTTCCATTACGCTTGTCACACAGCACTGTGCTGTGGACTCTGGAGATTTTTTCAAATGCTTTGAAAAATAGCCTGGAGATTTTTTCAAATGCTTTGGCATTTCGTTTTCTGTAACGGAGTTCTGATAGAACAGATTTGTCTCCCCACACAGCGATCAGATCCAGTATCTCCCGTACGGTCCATGCTGGAGCTCTTTTTGGATTTGGGACTGCATCACCACCCGTGCTGATCAGAGCTCCATGCTGGGCAAACAGGAAATAAAATTCAAAAGTTTGCGGGGCTTTTCCTGTCTACCTGGCCAGTGCATCTGAGTTCAGATTGCTTTCCATAGCGGTCACAATGGTGCACTGTGGGATACCGCCCGGAGGCCAATACCGTTGATTTGCAGCCACACTAACCCTAATCCAACATGGCAATACCGATTTCAGCGCTACTCCCCTCGTCAGGGAGGAGTACAGAAATCGGTTTAAAGAGCCCTTTATATCGATATAAAGGGATTCGTTGTGTGGACGGGTGCAGGGTTAAATCGGTTTAACGCTGCTAAATTCGGTTTAAACGCGTAGTGTAGACCAGGCCTTTCACACACAAGTCATGCAGTTTTGCTAATCATTATCCTGGACCTGGCTGGGTACTTTGGAAAGCGCATGGTTCTGATTGTCCTGACATTTTATTGACTGCTTGGTAAATGTAATCTAACCCTACTGTGCCACTTTGGCACAGGAAAAAGGCGAGAAAGGCACACAGATCTTCCTAGCAGGGGCTCCTGGCCTCTTTACACAACTCTAGCATAAAGAGGTGATAAATTTCCCCTGGAAAATACCCCGAGAGCAGCCTCTAATATAGAACTACTGCAACAGCTCTATGCCTGTCCCCCACCACTAGGGTGAACAGACAGCAAATGTGAAAAATCGGGATGGGGGGGGGGGGGAATAATAGCAGCCTATATAAGAAAAAGACCCAAAAATGGGGACTGTCCCTATAAAACTGGGACATCTGGTCACTCTACCCACCACATACCCAGAACATATCATGGGAAAGATGGGATGAATCTGGACTGCTGGTGAACTCTGGCTATTATCTGCTTCCCCTGGACAACTGAGGGCCAAAGGAGTCAAGTCAAATTAATTCCAAGTCTTAGGACTATTCTAATTTCACTGTTGCCCCCAACTCTTGTGATTTTATCACAAGTCTCACAATATATGGCATTTTCCTTAAAACCACAGCTCCTGAGTCATGCAACTATATGAAAATCTCATCTTTCATTTAAAAAAAAAAAAGTTTGCCACAATGATGGGACATAGAAAGACCTAAAAACCATGAATTCTAAAAGCTCAAAAACAAGAAGGCAAATAAAAAGACCTAAAATCCATTATTTAAAAAAACTGCATGAATTTTAATATAATCTTATGACTTTTGGGGGGCCTGACTTATGATCCCTGAATACTTGAGGTTGGGAATACAGTAATTCACACTAACACCCAGGCCCACAATGTAGGGAAACATACAAGTGGCTTAAAGTCATCTTCCCACTTCCAATCCTATTTCCTGTAAAGAGTGCACCTAACACAGTAATGGAGAAATGGGCCAGAACGAAGGCATGCAAAATACTAAGGAGATTTAAATACATATGCATTTCAGCTAAGCATTTCTAAAACAAATTAAAACAAAGTTCTGGGTTTAAGACTGTAAATCAGTACTAACTGAAATAATCCTCTTAATAGACGGTACTGGGTGTTCACAACCCATTTGACGGCAGTTATCCAGAAAACTACAAGCACTGAAGAAAGTGGACATATATTAAAAGTCCTAAAATTATTTGATTCTCACAGTAAGTTCTTATCAAGAACTTTTAAGTCAGAAAACGGATACCAATCATGTATAGCTAGAGAAAATTAGTCCAATTTTAATGACGTATATAAAACAGACACAGATTAGTGATATAACTTGTCACACTGTGAAGTCATAAGCCAAACACAAATTAAGGTCCCGATCCTGAAAAGATTTATGCATGTGTGTAACTTTACTCAGTGAGGACTCCTCATGTGAGTGAAGTTACACGCATAAATCTTTGCAGGGTCAGGACCTGTCTTCAGTGGGACTACTCACTTAAATAAAGCTACTGCCTATGTAAAGTTTTTGCAGGATCAGGGCCCAAAATTGGATTTTCTTGTTATAGCCCAAGATAAAAGAAGTGTGATAGCTTATTCTATACTGCCCTCTACCACAAAGTTTCTTTGCTATACAGTATATTAAAAGGAAGAAAATTCTGACCAGACAAGGGCTATTTATATTTCTTTTACTAATTTTGTTGTTATAAGGAACAGTAAATTAAACTATGCAATTTAGCTATGCAAGCTTTTAAATTAATACAGACCCTGGGTTAGCCTATGAAACTCTCAATGCAGTTGTACTAAACAGAAATATTAAAAGATTTAAAAACAACTCCATATCTCAAGAGAAAACACTGAGCATTCAGGCAAGAGCAAGAAGTACTTGTAGAGAATCAGAAAGAAGAAATTATACTGCTGGGTTGGACATCTGTCCTGTCAGTGTGATGGCAAATGGTTAGGCCTAGTGATTAACTGATTTGTTTATAGAGGTAAGAGATGCCAAAAGAACTGCAATGAGATTAAATCAGTAGTACTCACAATGAAACTTACCATTTAAGTGAAGGGGGCAGGATGGAAGCATTAGGCCAAATATAGACACTTCCCATCCAAACTGTTAATTTATCAATTAAATCAAAGATGCATAACAGCACTTAGCATGCAGCAGGTTTCATGAGCTTCTTCAGATGAGTTGCAAGTACTTCTTCCAGTGGGCATAAGGAAATTCAGCAAGCAAGGTTTATATAGGAGAGAGGCAAGGTTCTGAGAGAAGAGGAGGATGAGGCCCTGGAGGAGAAGTGAGTGTCTGAGAAACTGGGTGAAAACCAAGGGAGGAGAAACTGGTTCTGTTTCTGGCAATTTAAGATGCTGAGTGTGTTTGTCAAATCCTGAGCTGTGGGAACAGCATTTTGAGTCTTTTCTGGCAGTTTCTGTTTTTTTTCTGCAGATCTGCTCCTGAAGTTCTGGCTTGTGGCCAGGGAGGATCTGTGGTGCTAAGAGAGCTCCAACCTTTGGATTAGACTCTCATCATCAACTTCCATACAAACAAACACACTCAAAAATAATCACAGAGATCTACTCACTACACTTCAAAACTCTACAAAGGAAAAGGACTGTAAACCAAAAGGACTCCTACTCTGCCACATGGGCTAAAACACTAGTACCCCCAACCACACCCTAACTATGCACAACTAACTCAATCCCACCAACCACCCAGAGAAATCGTCTCTCCACAGACTCCCCAGCTCTTATGCCTCTCCTTTCCCCCAACAGCATACCCTGCTTCCCCACCATCTTTGCCATACTAAGCCTACTCCTCCTAGGATACTTTCACACCACTGAACAACACCACACTGATACACACAAGACACACATAACACAGCACAAGAACAGAACTCATAATGAAAGAGAGCAAAAATATGAGGAACTCATGGACTCCTCCAATAAACACGAATTGCCCTCTGACATGTTAGAAAACCACAACGCACAGGCAGAATAACCTAAGTCGTGGCAGAACGCAATGCCATCCACAGCCTCAGAAACCATCCATCCTGACATTATAATCAAAGAGGCATCAAAAACCAAAGCTGTTCATATCATGAACAGCTGAAGGAACCAAAAAAAGCCTCTGAACACAAAACTCTCCTCAAAATCTCTACAGGCCACTGCCAGATGATCCCACCCCATACAACTGAACCATCTACCCACACTGAGGAACACACTCACTACACTACTACACAACAACCAACCATACCCTTAGAGCCCCAACCACCTAACTATCTACTATCCAAAACAATCAAACCACAATGAAATAAATCCTGGGCGCCCATCCAAACTCGGCCCCTGAACACTGATGGACTCTGTCTGGGACTGTGGATCTCTGAGGACTCTCCTATCCCACTCTACCCTACTCCACCTACACCACCCCACACCTGATTTCTGAGGAAACCTGTGACATGGTTCCCTGACACCAAACACTTCCCTGGCCACCCTGGATGACAGAACTCTACACCAACATCCCACACGCTGATGGAACACAAGCTGTCAGGAACAGACTCCCTGATGATGCCACAGCACAACTTGTTGCCTGAGCTCTGTGCCTTACTCTCACTGCACTCAACCTTTTTTGATGACATATATATATCAGATCATTTAATTCACTTACAATATATATGGCATCCCCACACAAATGGCATTTTTATTATCCCCAATATTTTATGGCGCCCTCTGGCCCCTCGCCACCTCCCCGCCTTCTCTACCCCGCCTACTTGATGACATCTTCCATCATCTGGACATTGGAAAGAGACTCTGGAAAATTTGGGAACCATTTCCTCTGGAACCATTTCACCACCCCTTCAACTCACCCTCCCCACTACCAACCTACACACTTCCTAGACACTACGACCAAATAACTTGATGGACACATTAACACCAATAATTGATGAACACACCTACACCACCAACACACCCTACCCCCCCCCTTCTTCATCCCAGCCACACACCACAGCCCCCACACTACAGCCACACACTACAGCCAAACACTGTCTATCTGCCATCACAGACAACACAGAACAGACACCCACAAACACCTACCAGATCTCAACAAAAACACACCACCCACACCAAAAAAAAGGACACAGACCAAGAGCCAGACGTGTACCCCCAAGAGCCAGACTACAACCTACCAAAGAAAAAGAAGAAACCACCAGACTCCACTGGCCAATACACACACATCCCAGCCCCCAACCATCCAGCCTCCAGCAGATCATCAACCCATCATGGAGAATGATCCCACATGGAGAATGATCCCAGGAGCAGGCCAGCACAGGCCACCAACCAGACAACCTCGCCCACAGACAGCCACCCAACCAGCACACACCACCATAGTAACTCTAGCTCAGTAAACAACCCTGCCAAAAAAGAAAATGCAACCCATGCAAAACACAACACCATCTACACCCACACACACACTAACCAACACCATCACACCATCCCACACATCATCCCATCCCATCACCATTCACCAATGTGCCGTCCACCATAATATAATATGCATGCTATGCCATATGCTATGTACATCAACTACATCTAAACTAAGGGAAGTCTAAAAAAAAGGATAAATGGACACAAATCAGATATTAATCAGATAAAATACAAAAACCTGTAGGAGAACACTTCAACACCCACAGCCAGCTACCTGGCCTCTGGCCATGGCCAAAAGCAAAAAAACTTCAGGACAAAGAGAAAAGAAACTCACTCAGTCCATCTCATCTGCAAATTTGACATCATCAGCTCCAAATTAATTAAACAAAGACTGTGAATGGCCACACCCACCAGAACCTCCTCCTCCTCCCACACCTCTCCACCTCCACCACCAGGCCTCTCCTCCCTGATTGAATTAAACCTCTCTCTTCTCTCTTGCTCTTGCTTTGCATATATAAACTGCTGCCCTGGAAATTTTCACCCACTTATATCTGAAGAGTGGGTATTCACACACAGCTCATGCTCTGCTGCAGTCTGTTAGTCTATAAGGTGCCACCACATCTTCTTTTTTTTTTACAGATCCAGACTAACATGGCTACCCCTCTGATACTTGACACAATTAAATCAAAATCACATTAATTTTCAGATTTTCGCTTTAGATAGCAACGTGTGTTTACTGAAAATAAATAAGGTTAGAAATGGGAGTTGTGGAACTATGTTTCCCAATGGGTTTTGCAATGTAAAATTATTACTTATACCTCTAAAGTGGGAAACAACATTTGCCAATAGTTACAAATGGTTAACTTTTAGAATAGTTGGGTCTTCTGAGAAATAAATGGGGATTCTCTCTCTCTCTCTCTCTCTCTGTACTCTAATCCAACACAATGGCCTTCAGAACACTGTCCAACATCCTGAGATCCCCATTCACTATTTTCCCCTTCTTCCCTCATAGCTACAGCCTACTGTAACAATTTACATCTAGCTAGGATACAAATTCTTCCAAGACAGCTAGCATAACTGTAAACTTCCTAGCAGAGGTCCCCAAGAGAAATACATGCCCATACACTCCTACAGGGCCCCAAGGTACCTGCTCTACAGTTTATAACAAACCCTCTGAAGAGGACAGGAGCATACTCAACATTCATACTGAAGATGGGTCTCTTCTCTCATGTCACTGCAAGCCATGCTGCATTCGAACATATTAACCTACCAATGCATCCAGTGGGACCATTATATTATCAATATGTGCAATTTCACAAGCTAGTCAGACTAATTTTCCAAGATGCTGATGGTTTAATAACCATTAACCTAGCACTTTCTTTTTGTTCACCACTATAATTATAATCTACTGAGGCTAAAACATAGGACTGAAATAAAAAAGCAGGGACACCAGAAAAATATCAGTGCAAAAGGCATAAAATAATGGAGGTGAAAGAATTTATTACTACAATATAAACTTTTCTCTAATCTTTATTATTTGGTATTTCAGAGCAAATAATTAATAATAAGCATGAGATGACAAGATCTGTGTGGAATGGAAGTCAGTTTACATTTTAAATGTAAACTATTCATCCTAATGAGAATTTTTCCTTGAGATAATCAGCATCTTGAAACTCTAGGACAAAATAAAAATCCATCATGGTGACAATGATGATTCACTTAAAAATACATTGTGCTTTTTCTCTCCTCCAAATTTTAACACAATCAGTACAGGAAGGAAGTCCTCTACCTGACAGAAGTACAGATTTCATTTTCCTAACATAGCTCATCTGCAAGAGTCACTGGACAATGGACTCTGACTCTATGCATGGGGGGGGGGGGGTGCGGGAGGCGGGAGTTACACAAATGCTACTCTGAAGTTCTTAATAACTACAAAATACACTGATATGATTCATGGTCAAACAAAATTGTATGTAAACAAACAATTCTAATCAAACTAATAAAAACAATGAGGAGTCCAGTGGCACCTTAAAGACTAACAGATTTATTTGGGCATAAGCTTTCGTGGGTAAAAAACCCACTTCTCCATGCATCTGAAGAAGTGTTTTGGTTTTTTTTACCCACGAAAGCTTACGCCTGAATAAATCTGTTAGTCTTTAAGGTGCCACTGGACTCCTCATTGTTTTTGTGTATACAAACCCTAATATTCCACACAGTAATAATATTATTTCCTTTGGTTTTAAAGTTACAAACTAAATATAATTCCGTATTTATGTACAAGCAAGTTCATTCTCCCAGTAAGATTTAATCTTTCTTTAAGAAGATTGCCAACATATTCACTATATAATATGTCACAGAAAACCCATATCTGGTCCACACATCTCTGGATTGTAGCATTGCAAGACGGCAATTCATTGTGTTTGATCATTGTGTTCAATTTTATCCAAATGTCCTCTAGAGTTTGATCATTACAAATAGATTGCTCAATTGTCCACTTTGCTCTATAAAATGCATGTAGCTTCATTCTTTCTAAATTACTCTGCAGTTCTCTAGATAAAGGAAGAATTTTTTCTTTAAGTTTAGGACTAGGGACAGAAATACTCCAAGACCTTCTCAATTTTGGTTTTTCATTTGCCGATTGTACTTCCAGATTTCTTGAATTAATTTGTGCATGCACCGTTTGTGCCTGGATTAAACTTTGACCAGTTTTCAGATTAGACTGAAACTCCAGAAGGTCCACTGTGCAGTCATAATATCGCCCAATAAAAGGTTCTGAAACTGCAACAAGTTGTTTAACTTCTTCTGCTTTCTCATCAGAAATAATAGGTGGTTGTCTTTTAGGCTTGAGCGGAAGTTTGTGTGAAACATTTGGAAACCAGGGAACAAATCTCGGTAGTTGCCGAATAGGAAACTCCTTCAGTGTTTCTTCTGCAAGTTTCTGCAGTTTTGTGAGGTCATTCTGAAATGGTCGATAGTGCAAAACTACTTCCATGCTGGTACTGTAGGAATCCAGTTATTCTTAATAAAAGAAACAGTCTCTTCATTAGGATCCTCAACTCTACAGCGTAATACATCTTATTTACAAGAATCTCTTCTTGCATGTGATGCACAGATCAGAAGAAAACAGGACCTAAAGCAGGAGTACTGTAAAGAATAAGATACCACCATATTAAGCCATATATTGCTAGAATATTTTGCAGTAAAACAAAATGCTGTAAAGATAAACTAGCAATATTTATATTTATGTAACAGAATGCTTCATACTTTACCACAAGTGATTACTTACTGGTATTTAATCATTGCTAGTGTTTTAAAACACCAGATAAGTACATTTTAAACTTTAACAAAGGGGGAGGGATAGCTCAGTGGTTTGAGCATTGGCCTGCTAAACCCAGGGTTGCGAGTTCAATCCTTGAGGAGGCCACTTAGGGATCTGATCTGGGGCAAAAAATTGGTCCTGCTAGTGAAGGCAGGGGGCTGGACTCGATGACCTTTCGAGGTTCCTTCCAGTTTTAGGAGATTGGTATATCTCCAATTAAAAACAAAAAACAAAAAAAGTATATGATCTGCTCTTCATAGAAAAACCTATGCTGTTTCTCCTCCCTGTCACCCACCCATTCCTGTGGTCATATAAAACTGATATGAGGAAGTTTTGCCCAGTTAATCATGCCTCAATGGAACCCTCAGACTGTATGCCATTGTATTTACCCACAAATTACCATGCATCTATGGCACTATGTTCTTAACATACATATCTAATGCTATCCACAAAAAGTACCAGGATTTCATTTAAAACGTTAACAGTCATACGATAAAATTACCACCAACTTGAAGTTAAAACCTATTATATCGTCTTAAATTATCAGGCCAAAAAGAAAAAGGAGGCAGAGAGAGAAGAGAATAAAGAAAATATTAATTTTAAATACAAATCAAAACCAATATCTTCCTTCTACTCCCATGAAGGAAACTGAATAATATACTGCAGATTACAGTTATTGATGATGAAAAAAATACTCTCTGAAATAGGAGTAACAGAAACACACAATTTAAAGTAGATGATTAGCCAAGAAGCTGTTCTGGACTCCAAGTATGCCAGACAATATATAATTAAGTTTTTCTTATTTCCATTCCAAAGCATAACTATATATCAACCAGTCTTAGCTCCAAACTTCAGAGCTACACATCACAGTCATGCTATTATATGAAAACTTTAAATATGATACTCCTTAATTTCCAAATTTCAACATTTCTATCTCTTAGATGAAGGTTAAATTGCATGTTAGGTAATGGATACAAATAGGATTATCAATTATGGAATAAATTCATAGCATCCTTTACTCTCTAATTTCAACCAAATTTTCAGTTATCTGTGTGTGTTCTAACAGACACCAACAATAGACAGTAATAGTACAGACACTAGACTGATCATTTAGCTACTGCATTGCAATGACTGAATTTTAGGAGCTGAAAGGGACACATGCTACACTGACTTCTCTGCAGGTCCAGGGATCTACTTACACCTCTTATCAGTCCTCTGTGCCACGAACAAGGGTGTATTAAGAAAAGATTTTGCTTTGAATGAGTTGTTACAACAGCAGAACTGTTGATTTTATTTTATTTTTATTATGGAAAAGCAGCTTGATATCATTTGAAATCTCTAACTGCTTTAGACAGCATTAAGCTAACACCATTAAAACCAATATACTGTCTTCTGGAGTGTTTTAAAAGTAAGCGTATTAACATGAGGTAGATTCAGCCAAGGCCATGTCTTCACTACCACTTATGTCAGCAAAACTTATGTCGCTCAGTAGGGTGAACAAAACGCTCCTGAGTGACAAGTTTTGCCAGCATAAGTGGTAGCGTGCACAATGCTACGTCGGCAGAAGAGCTTCTCCCACTGACATAGCTACCGCCGCCCGCTGAGGTGATTTTATTATGTCAACAGGAGAGTTTTCTCCCATCAGCACAGAGCAGCTACACAAGTGATCTTATTGCAGTGTGGTTGCATCGATACAGCTATGCTGCTGTAAGCTCACTAGTGTAGACATGGCCTAAAACCCCAATTCTGCAATCACTTATGCAGATGTATAACTTATGTACCTGAGTAGCCCCATTGAGTTAAATTGATTACAGGATTATGGACTTCATCTTGCTCATTATTGCTACTTAATATGAACACAAAAGCACAATGGTAGACAAACAATGGTAGACAAACAATGCCAGAAGCAATATCATTTTTACTGACTGAGAAAAGGGAAAAACAGATGTAGATTATTTAGTGCTCTGTTCTCTCATTGTTACAGGTCCCAATTCACTACTGGCAAAAATGGTCAGCACTCCATTGTGCAGTTGTGCTCTCATGCAAATTAGACTCAAAGAATGTAGAAAACATTAATTTATCAGTTCTGGACCGTGGAGGCAAGGAATCAATTAAGTCTGCAGTTGTCTGTTGAGCAAAGAGTTAGAAGACAGAAGTATAGTATTCTATATACCATAAGCCCAGTGGATAGCAAATGTAAGCACTCTGCTGAACATGCTAAAACTCATTTGCTAACTGCAGGTATTGCAGAACACAGGATTTTCACCCCCATAAGTCAGTACTGTTTATATGCTCTGTGACTTCCAGAAGCTTTCTAGCCTTTCCCTCTCCAATCCATGCAGAACACTACCACCAAGATAGTCTTCCTTTTCCAGACAAGATCTTCTCTCACTCTCTCTTTTTCCTAACGAAGTTCAAGTTTCTCCTCTTCACCTTCAAAGCATTGCACAGCTTTTCCACCACCTATATCTTTGTTTCTCTTCCAATCTGTTTGGTCAAGACTGTAAACACATCAGTCTCCAATTAATACAACATTCTGTACTTGTATATTTTTTCATTTAAAGAGCTCACAGTACTTACTCCTGAGAGAATCCTTCACCAGAAAATTAGAAATTCTGCATGCATACACACAAATGGATGCATAGGGGGCTCTAGGGGGGTTCTGGGTGCTGGGGCTTGGTGGGGTGAGGGTCCTGGTGGCTGGGGCTCAGAGGAGCGGGAGGCTTGTTGGGGTGGTCCAGGTGCAGTAGAATGGGGCTCACTGGAGTGGGGGCTAAGAGGACTTTGTGGGAAGTCTGAGTATGGCGGGGGGGGGGGGGTCTGGATTACACAGCGGTTGGGTGGACAGAGGAACAGCTCCCCATACAGTGACCCCTCCCTCTGCAGCTGAGGAGCAATGGAGTTAGGGGGTGTGGAGCTTCTTGTAGCTGGGGGAAGTTTCTGGGGATGGGTCTGACCCAGCGCCGGTCGCTCCTTGAGGAAGAAGAGGAAGTCCTGTCCTTGCTCAGCCCCAGCCCAGACAGAACTACCAGCTGAGCCTGATGCAGGGTAGGAGCCACCAGACAGGGCATCCGCAGCCCCCGCACCCAGTGATTTTCCTCTCCAATGGCTGGTCTAGACACCCAAAATGATGCACCCAGTGATACTAGAACAATTTTTATAGCAGGGGTGCTGAAGGCAGAAACCATGTATTTGGGTTGTTATTACTACTTCAAGTCACGGGGTGCACTAGCACCCTCCTCACTGCTAGTTCCAGCATCTGTGGACATGCCTATGCTGCTGGTGAGGGACATGTGACCACTCTTGCAGCTTCCCAATCAGAAAGTCATTTTTCTGCAGGAAAACAAAGAAATCTGTAGGGGACATGAATTCTGCACCCATGCAGTGGTGTAGAATTCCCCCAGAAGTATGCAGTCCTATATAAACCTACCGACCGCTATGCCTACCTTCATGCCTCCAGCTTCCATCCCGGGCACACCACAAGATCCATTGTCTACAGCCAAGCACTGAGGTACAACCGCATCTGCTCTAACCCCACAGACAGAGACCAACACCTACAAAATCTCCACCAAGCATTCTCAAAACTACAGTACCCACACGAGGAAATAAGGAGACAGATCAACAGAGCCAGACGTGTACCCAGAAGCCTCCTACTGCAAGACAAACCCAAGAAAGAAACCAACAGGACTCCACTGGCCATCACATACAGTCCCCAGCTAAAACCCCTCCAGCGCATCATCAGGGATCTACAACCCATCCTGGACAATGATCCCACACTTTCACAGGCCTTGGGTGGCAGGCCAGTCCTCGCCCACAGACAGCCTGCCAACCTGAAGCATATTCTCACCAGTAACTGCACACCGCACCATAGTAACTCTAGCTCAGGAACCAACCCATGCAACAAACCTCGATGCCAACTCTGCCCACATATCTACACCAGCAACACCATCACAGGACCTAACCAGATCAGCCACACCATCACCGGTTCATTCACCTGCACGTCCACCAATGTAATATATGCCATCATATGCCAGCAATGCCCCTCTGCTATGTACATTGGCCAAACTGGACAGTCTCTAAGGAAAAGGATAAATGGACACAAATCAGACATTAGGAATGGCAATATACAAAAACCTGTAGGAGAACACTTCAACCTCCCTGGCCACACAATAGCAGATCTTAAAGTGGCCATCCTGCAGCAAAAAAACTCCAGGACCAGACTTCAAAGAGAAACTGCTGAGCTCCAGTTCATCTGCAAATTTGACACCATCAGCTCAGGATTACACAAAGACTGTGAATGGCTTGCCAATTACAGAACCAGTTTCTCCTCCCTTGGTTTTCACACCTCAACTGCTAGAACAGGGCCTCAGCCTCCCTGATTGAACTAACCTCGTTATCTCTAGCTTGCTTCTTGCTTGCATATATAAACCTGCCCCTGGAAATTTCCACCACTTGCATCCGAAGAAGTGGGTATTCACCCACGAAAGCTCATGCTGCAAAACGTCTGTTAGTCTATAAGGTGTAACAGGACTCTTTGTTGCTTTTACAGATCCAGACTAACACGGCTACCCCTCTGATATATAAAGAGAGGTGATTATTCCTATTTTACAGCTGGAGAAAGTGAAACTAAGAAGGATAAGGGACTTACCTAAGGCTACAGAAAGATTCTTTGACACTGCCACGAACAGAACCCACGTCCCCGGATTACACAGTGCTAACGCCTAGCACAAGCGTTGCCCACATCTCATTGAGAAAGTGACCAGTGAACCACTCCCTCCCCCATTTGTTACCACACAATGATATTTCTGTGACAACTACAGCAAGTGCTTTTGTAGACAGGCAGCATCAGGACAATATTTATGTATTTTGTCTTTAAGACACGAGGTGTTTCATTCTTCCTCGAAAGGCGCTAATCTCACCGGCCCACTCTTCATCCCACTCGGTGTCCGGAACCGCAGCTCAACCTGAGCAGTGCAGCCACTGCCGGGGCTAGCGGGCGGGGGGAGGCAGGGGCTCGTCGTGCCCACCTCCCGGAACCTAACAGGGCACCCCGCGCTTCGCCGGGCCTGCTTCCGCGCTCTACCCACTATCCCTCACTCCCTCCCGTGCCGGGCCTCCGCCCTGGTTTCTCCCCCTGCCCCGGCGGAGAGACCCGGCCTAAGGCCACCCGGCGCCTCCCTGCACAGCCCTGGAACGGGCAACGAGGGCAGGGGCCACCCCGCGGCCCAGGCTGGCGCGAAAGGTTGGGGCCCAGGCAGGAGGAGGGGCGGTGAGCTCCCGTCTCGGTACCTTTCAGGGCCAGCAGATGCTCTTGCTTCGGCTGATTCGCATCCATTGCCTCGGCCTCCCCTCTCTGGGCCTTCGCCGCCTACGGGATTCACCCAGGCCAAGATTCTGCTAATGGCGAAAGGAACAAGGCTAAAGGTCCGCACGCAGCCTGAGCCAAGCTGACCGGATCACAGAGAACCCGGAGGTGCGTTTCCCGGCATGCAACGCGCCATTTGGGACTGAGCAGGGCCGTGAAGAAACTACAGGCCCCAGCATGCACTGCTCCCCTTGCTTCCCAGATGCTCGCGGACGATCTGGACGAAATGGGCGGGTGGCGTAGTCTTCTGGGGAGCTGGACTAATCGCGTTGCATGCTGGGATTTGAAGTCTTCGCTGAGGTGACTGAGATGACGTTAGAGCATTACACGCTGTAACCTGTAGTTTTCGCGAGCCGCGGAGCCACAATGTGACCCATTGTATGTCGTGAGTTGTAGTCTTCATGCGTCCCTTGGGCTTTGCGAGGAGACGCATGCGCAGTGGTGATCACAGCGGCTGCCGGGGAAGAACTCCTTTAATATTATTTTTCATTCCTGCGCGGACGCTTCGTGTGGTGACATCACAGCGCAAGGCCTGTAGCGTCAGCGCGTGGCCCGCTCCCCTCTCTCTGCTGGTTCATTGGTGCGTAGATAGCTCGTTCCTCCTCCCTTTTCCAAGATGGCGGCCATGGGTGTAAACAAGGCCGGCCTCGGAGCGGGGCTGGATGCCGGCCCCCGACACGGCGGCAGCTGGGGGGCGGCCGGGGCTGCTGTGAAGGTGAGAGGAACTGCCCCCGTCCGCCCGGTTCACACAACAGCTCCTGCCAAAGGGTGGCGACGCTGCTTCGGCTAATGGGCTTCTCCCAACGGCATAAAACAGACCTGTGCAGCAGCACCAGCCTCCCCTGGCTTCGGGGGCCACACCGGTGGGGACATGGAGAAGCCCGCACGAGTGCAGACGGATGATCTGATGTGTTGGGCGGCCCTGGGTCCTGTAAGCCCGTGCGAGCGAAGGGGACAGCCTGTCGAGAGGCGCATGGGCTCCCAGCCTGGGGTGTCAGCCCAATGGCTGGCCCGCTGAGTAGGGCCCTACCAAATTCACGGTCCATTTAAAAAAAAATGAATTTCAAAGTTTCAGATATTTAAATTTCATGGTGTTGTAACTATGGGGGTCCTGACCCAAAAAGAGGGGGGGGGGCAAGGCTATTGTAGAATGTTTTTGCCACCCTTATTTCTACACTGCCTTCAGAGTTGGGTGGCCAAAGAGTGGCTGCTGCTGGCCAAGAACCCAGCTCTGAAGGCTGCGTTGATGCCAGCAGGAGTGGAGAAGTAATGCCATACCATGCCACTCCCCATCCCCCAATAGCCAGATTTAATGGGGGAGACCAGATTTCACAGTCCATGATGTGTTTTTCATGGCTGTGAATTTGGTAGGGCCTTACCCATGAGCTGGGGAGGTCCTAGAGTTTGCTGCATCAGCTGGACCATGGAGTGGCTCCCCTTTGAGAGCCTTAGGTCAGACAGGCAGTTGGGCAGGGCCAGCCCTTGGTTCCTTTTACCCGGGGCTTGCTGTAAGTGGGTCCACACTCTGATGGACAGTGCTCATGCTTCAGTTCATTTGCAGAATGGAAGGGCTGTACAAAAGCAAATCATGACTGGAATCCATGAAGGAAGAACTGTCTAATGGGACAATTGCTGGGGTTAATTGGTTTCAGAGAGCAGCTGCATAGTAGATTTCTTTATACAAGAGCTACCAGTATAAGATGGGCCACTTACCTCTTGATGTGTCACTGCTTCTGATCTGTTCAAAATGCTTTCTTGATTTATAGGTTCTTGAGTGTGGAGTCTGTGAAGATGTATTTTCTTTGCAAGGTGATAAAGTTCCCAGACTGCTTTTGTGTGGTCATACCGTCTGCCATGACTGTCTTACTCGGCTTCCTCTCCATGGCAGAGCAGTTCGCTGTCCTTTTGATCGACAAGTTACTGAACTAGGTAAGGATGAAAACTATATGTAGAGATAACGAGGTGTTAGTACCGTTATATAAGGCACTGGTGAGACCTCATCTGGAATACTGTATGCAGTTCTGGTCTCCCATGTTTCAGAAGGATGAATTCAAACTGGAACAGGTACAGAGAAGGGCTGTTAGGATGATCTGAGGAATGGAAAAACCTGTATTATGAAAGGAGACTCAAAGAGCTTGGCTTGCTTAGCCTAACCAAAAGAAGGCTGAGGGGAGATAGGATTGCTCTCTCTAAATATATCAGAGGAATAAATACCAGGGAGAGAGAGGAATTATTTAAGCTCAGTACCAACGTGGACACAAGAACAAATGGATATAAACTGGCCATCAGGAAGCTTAAAATTAGACGAAGGAGTGAAGTTCTGGAACAGCCTTCCAAGGGGAGCTGTGTGAGAGATGCTCATTTCCCCTTTAAGTATGCTGACCCTACTGTTAAGTACACTGCCTTGTTAATTAGATCAGCTTGCTGAGACCACAGCTGCTGCCAGCAAGCTCCCTCCATCCTGAGCCCTGTCGTGTGTCCCTTCTGCTCTATGGAAGATGGGGTAAGCAGGCTGCAGGAGCAGGGGGGAGGAGGACACCCTGACTGCCCCCTTCTTCCTCTCCTCCCCCCTGCACAGCAAGCAGGAGTCTCAGGGAGCAGCTCCAAGGCAGAGGGCAGGAGCAGCACATGGCAGTGAGGGGAGGGACAGCTGAACTGCTGGCAATTGATAGCCTGCTGGACAGCTGCTGCACAGGGAAGTTAGGGGAGCAGGGATTTGATAGAAGGGCTGCCGGTCCACCCTGGTTCCAAGCCCCCACCAGCTAGCTGGAACAGGCTGCTCTTCCTGCAAGCAGTGGACAAAACAAGTGGCTGCCAAACGACCTTAGACGGGAGCATTGCACAACTTTAAACGAGCATGTTCCCTATTTGATCAGCAGCGTAACAATGTTAACTGGGACGACTTTAAGTGAGGAGGTACTGTATATCTTTTTTGAGATGGGGCAACCAGAACTGAATGCAGTATTCAAGGTGTGGACATACCATGGATTTATATAGTGGCATGATTTTTCTGTCTTATCTATCCATCTCTTCCCTAATGATTCCTAACATTGTTAGGTTATTTTCATTGCTGCTTGCACATTGATCTGATGTTTTCCGAGAACGACCCAGGATCTCATTCCTGAGTATTAACAGCTAATTTAGACTCCATTATTTTGTATGTATAATTAGGATTATATTTTCCAAAATGCAGTACTTCGCACTTATCAACATTTAATTTCATCTGCCATTTTGTTGCCCAATCACCTAGTTTTGTGAGATCCCTTTGTAACTCTTTACCATCTGCTTTGAACTTATCTAGAATAATTTTATATTGTCTGCAAATTTTGCCACCTTAGTGTTTGCCTTTTTTTAGCAGATCATTTATGAATGTGCTGAACAGCACTGGTTCCAATATATATTCTTGGTGGACCCTGTCATTTATCTCTTGCCATTGTGAAAACTGGCCATTTATTCCTACTCTTGGTTTACATATTTTAATCAGTTACTGATCTATGACAGGACCTTACTTCTTATCCCATGGCTGCCTACTTTACTTAAGAGCCTTTTGTGAGGGAACTTATGAAAGGCTTTTTGAAAGTCCAAGTACACTATATCCACTGGGTCACCCTTGTCCACATGTTTGTTAACCCCCTCAATGAAATCTAATAAATGATTGAGGCATGATTTTTCTTTACAAAAGCCACGTTGACTCTTCCCCAATATATTGTGTTTGTCTGTCTGATAATTCTGTTCCATACTAAAGTTTCAGCCAGTTTGCCTGGTGCTGAAGTTGGGCTTCCTGGCCTGTACTTACCAGGATCATGTCTGTTTTAAAAATCGGCATTACATTAGCTATCTGCCAGTCGTCTGCTACAGCAGCTGATTTAAAGCCTCATTAGGAAGAGTTTTCAGCCTTGCCTAACAGAGCTAGGCTCAGCATACAAGCCCACAAACACTATGAATTTCAATCAAGCAGTCATAGGACAATAAACAAACTTATCCCAAGGGTCACATAGTCACTCCTGCTTTACCTAGAAAACTCCCTGGCAAAACTCCTATATGCTGCCCTTGTTCATTGAAACTTAGAATTCTTCTAAAATGTGGAAGAACTTTTAATAGTTTTAAAATATTCTTGCAGTGTTAAAATCATATAGGTTAAACTTAGCCCCTTAATACAATTAACCTCCCATTTTTTTCTACAATAGTCTACATTTTTAGTGAAAGTTTCTCTTTTGTACTTTCAAATGCTTGTATGAAGAAATATTTCATTATCTTGTTTCTGAGATCCATGTTGTGCTATTGGGCATAAAACTGTGTTCGTGACCTCTTAACTACACATACAATTGAACACTCACTGGCCATGATCCAGAAAGAGGAGAAAACAAAGGCCTCTGTGTTCTTCTTCAGCTTGTATGTCCCAGATGCTGGCTGAACAGAAGGCTGGTCCAGTTTAGAGAGAGGTTGTTTTGTTGGTGAGGGCTCCTCACAGGCATGCCAATCAGAGGAAAGAGACTTTTGTGTAGCAAAGGAACTCAGAGGTAAGGAAGCTTATGCAAATAAAAATCCCATGCTTAGCAACTGGCTATTTTTGGGCAGAAGGAGGACCAGGTCCATTATAAAGCCTAGAGTTTCTGTGGTCAGAGGAAGAAGCTTATCTGTTGCCCCATGTGAGAAGGGGGAGTTAGCCAGCCTATGGGCCAGGTAAAACTTGAATTCTGTGGGGTACTTCTCCTACTGTTTCCCTTCCTTGATTACTAGAAATGAAGAGGTCCACCACTTCTATTACATTTCCTCTGTCCACCTTATTTTTGCTGCTTTCGGAGGGGGCTTGTCTACTGAGCTGCTTAAGATTTCCTCTCTCATTTTCTTGACTGAACTTAAGAGTAGAACTTGTCGGCCAGTGAGATTTCTCTGGGATCTGTGGCCTATTCTAAAGTTGTGCTATCTGAATGTCAATCAGCCAGTGAGGAACCCAACTTAGTCTTGGTCTACTGTAGGGGCGGGGATCGATCTAAGTTATACAACTTCAGCTTGTGAATAGTGTAGCAGAAGTTGACGTACTTAGACCTACTCACCGCTTCCCCGTTGACTCTGCCTGCGCCTCTCGCAGTGTTGGAGTACAGAAGTCGACAGAAGAGTGCTTGGGGGTCGATTTATCGCATCTAGACTAGACGTGATAAATTGACCCCCCCCCGGATCAATCGCTGCCCGCTGATCCGGCAGGTAATATAGACATACCCTCAGTGAGTCTGCCATTTCCATGACCGTGATTGCTATATATGGTAAATGGGCTTTCTGCCCCTATAATGAGGTAGTTTGAGCCAGCTGCTTAATGACTAAATGTACATCACAGGTTCACTATTAGGGAGAAGTATTTTCATAAAGCAAGTTTTGTAGCCAGTGACGCTGTGTGGAGCCGCTTTCTACTGCATAAAGGCCATTAATTAGTAACAGTGAGTTTTATGCAGTTTTTCTTTTCAGTTGGTTGTTGAAACAATGTGGTGCCTTAGTGTATAAAAGAACCAAAGAAGGGAAGCTAAGCTACTACAGGATACCTCAAATATTTATCCAACTTCTATGGAGAAGTCTCAGGTAGATTCCCAAAGTACACATCCACAGATCTGCATGCAAGTTAGACTTCCTTTATTTTAAAGAATCAAATGGGTTTTTTTTCTTGTATTGTACTCCTGCTAAAGTTACCCACAATGGAGCCTATGCATTTATTGTTCCTGCTAAAAGAAAGCAAATTGGGAAGGCATGTTTAGAAATTCCTGACTACTGCTGAAGTAACAGATTAAATAATGTGGGATTTGAAAGTATTTATTGATGATGCTATGTGAAAAGTATTTTACTAAATGTATATGTTAGCTGTTCATAGAATCTCATTACTGCTCCTGGGGAGATTCTATGTCAAAAAAATCAAAATTCTGCACCAAATAATTCACAATTCTGCAAAATTCTGCATATTTTATTTGTCAAAATAAGGCAATATAATCACACCAGTTTCAATTGTTTTGGTAATTTATTTAAACTGCAATACAGAAAAAAGTCACAATAACTATTCAGCATTTCCTAAACACATGGAAGTGAAGTTACAAACACTCAGTAACTAATACCGTGCATTCCAGTTATAATCCTGGATTTTCATTTAAATTACATTACAGAACACCAAACAGCCAACAACAAAAAAAAGTCATTTTAAATTGTTCATACTTTCATACAGTTTTTTCTAATTACATTACAGAACACCAAACAGCGCACACAAAAAGGTAGAATGTCATTTTAAATTGTGCCAACTTTCACACATAAGTCATGCAGTTTTGCTAATCATTGTCCTGGACCTGGCTGGGTACTTTGGAAAGTGCATGGTTCTGATTGTCCTGACATTTTATTGACTGCTTGGTAAATGTTGCCCTCAAAGTCTTTTTTTTTTTTTTTAAATGGATAAGTAAAATAAATCCTGAACTGTAATGTAACCCCATTGTGCCACCTTGGCACAGGAAAAAGGCGCGAGAGGCACACAGATCTTCCTAGCTGAGGATTACCTTACTGTTATTTATAATAAGGCTCCTTTACATCATTCTGGCAGTGTAGGAGCCTTAACTTTTACAGGTTTTATGCTCCTGGGTGAATTGACTGAAAATGGGAACAGTTAACTAACAATAGGAACATTAACAATGTTACTATACAGGCAGGCTGCTACATTTCTGCCTCCAGGTTATAGCTTGCCTTGTACATAATAAAAAGCCCTACCCTACCTACCACACCAGCAAGCTGCAGTAGCAAGTGAGAGGGACAGTCTCTCTCTCTCTCTCTCGCTTGTTGGCATGCACGTACACCCAGCCCCTTCACCTCACCCCCCCTTCCAATGGTGATTAATCACACAGGCATGCATGCCCAGACCCCCACCCTCATCTCTGAGGCTGCTCCAGACACACTGGAACAGATGCGCTGCTGGGGAAGACGCGTGTCCCCCCCGGCAGATTTTTTTTTTTTTTTTTTGCATTTTTCTGCATGGGGGGGCCCACAGAAATATGCAGGTCATATGAATTGTGGGGTGCAGAATTCTGTCAGGAGTATATTACAAGACAAAAGCAGTTTACAGAAATGGACAGATAAAACCAAAGCCTTTTAAAAACAATTGTGCAAACTATTACTTTACATTGGAAATTACTCTTAATCTTCTATACGCTAACTCCTTACTTTAAGTCATCCTGGTTAATGTTGTTTTGTTGTTACGTTGCTGATCAATTAGGGAACATGCTCATTTAAAGTTGTGCAATGCTCCACTCTTAGGTTGTTTGTCTGCCTGCTTTCTCCACAGCTGGCAGCCTCCCTATGCCCCCGCCTTCCCACAGCACCGCCCGCCCGCTGGCAGTCCCCGCGGATCAGCACCTTCCCCCTTCTCCCCCCACCACCTGTGGCAATCAGCTGGTTTGCGGCATTTTGGGGGCGGGAGGGGGGAGGAGCGAGGACTCGGCGCGCAGGCTCCCACTCCTTCCCCTGCCTCCCAAACGCTGCAAGCCAGCTGATTGCCACCGGCAGGAGGCAGGGGAGGGAGAGGGGAGGCACGCCGAGTCCTCGCTCCTCCCTCCTGCCCCTAAACACCGCAAGCCAGCTGATTGCCCCAGGCAGGAGGGAGGGGGGAGGAGCGAGGACTCGGCGCACCTCCCCTCTCCCTCGCTTGCCTCCTGCCGGTGGCAATCAGCTGGCTTGCTTGCGGCATTTAGAAGGGAGGGAAGGCAGGGGGGAGGAGCGAGGATGCAGCATGAGAAGTAAAGGGGAGGAGGTGGGGGGGAAGAAGAGGCAGGTCAAGGATGGGGGTTTGCGGGAAGGGGGGGAGTGGGCGGGCTGAGGGTTGAGCGCCCAGCCCCTGTTGCTTGCAGACTAGGGGAAGCTGCCGCTGCTGTGCAACATGCTTCTCCTAGCCTACAGCACCTTCAGCCTCCTTGCCTGCCTCATCTCCAGTGCCAGTGGGCTGTGCCTGTGTAGGGTAAGGCAGGGGCACCTCCCAACTATAGTACTGTACTGTATGTACAGTATGTTTGTAAACACACAACACGTGCACACTACTCCCCCTCCCCAGCGTAGTATTAAATTGTTTGTTTAAAATGTATATAATGCCTTTTGTCTGGCAAAAAAAAAAATTCCCTCTAACCTAATCTCCCCCCCCCCCCCACATTAATTCTTATGGGGAAATTGGATTCACTTAACATTGTTTCACTTAAAGTCACATTTTTCAGGAACATAACTACAACATTAAGTGAGGAGTTACTGTATTTTTATAGCACCCCAATGAAATTGACTTTGACCAACCTTGCTGTGGAAAATTAAAATTGGAAATGTATGTGTTATAGGTCTCTTAAGCTACTATATGGAACATGTGGTGTCTGCAAATTCTTACACACAGTTTTGTTAAATGGGATATCGGGTGAAGGAGTCACTGTAAAGCTTGTTACATTTGGAAGTTCCTGATTAAATACTGGTGCAGGTGATTTCACCCTCATCCCCTACCATTGGAAAACATCTGCAAAATGGCCCCTTGGAAGGAAAACTCTTAGAGTTCCACAACAGCCTTCTGGCCCTCCAAAATGTTGTGGGTAAAGGATGGTTATTTTCTCCCCTTCATGTAATTAACATGAGTTCCACCTCTCAGAACCTGTAGCTCCCAAGGGATTTGTTGGAAGTCTTTGTACCAGTTCTGGAGTCCCTGTCTTTTCACCTGCCCTCACCAGCTCCCATAAAGCACTGCTTCAGCTGAGCCTTGCTGCTAAGACAGCTTCTACCAGTGGCTACCGCTAGGTGTGCCCTCACCACCAAAAGTCGTGGTGTTCCAGATCATGGAGGTGGTAACAGGCAAAAATCTAGATACTGTTGTCAGGACTTGACTCATCTCCACATGCAGATCCCTGGACCTTACAGAAGGCCTTCCATGGACTGTATCTCCTTCCCAAAGTTTCCACTTCATCTTGGATACTATTTGAGTTTTAGTTTAGAATTTTATGTGTAATGGAAGTATTAAGTTATATCCTAAGTTCTCTGTACCATATTTTCAGTTGTCTTTAAAGCAGTTTGTATCTAAAGATATGTAAGCTTTGGAATTTTTAAAATTTTGATGCTCTTGAAAGTGACAGATTGATGTCACGGGATTAGAATCAGTCCAGATTTCCTTACACAGCTCTGTTACTGTATCTCATTCCAGATCTGCGTACGCTCTGGTATTTGTCTTCTGCCTCCTCTGAGGGGAGACTGCCAGATCATGTAGTGGTTTTGTAATGTACAAACCATCCCCATTGGAGCACCAGGATGAGATTATTAAACTTTTACCAGGTCATGTAGTGGTTTTGTAATGTACAAACCATCCCCATTGGAGCACCAGGATGAGATTATTAAACTTTTACCTTGTGCCCCAAGCAGGATTTGAACTGAGGTGTTAGAGAGATTAAAGTAGAATCTATTTATACACCACATGACTTAATCCCTGCAACATTTTTTTAAATTTATAAAACAAACACTTGAATAAGTGTTCTTGAAGGTCTACATTTTAATACAGAATAATTTTGTAATTAAGTTACAGTGTGAAAGTAATGCTGTCTGACTTCAAACATCTTGATTACTTGGTAAATTACACTGAAATCATGTAACTGACCTCTTGTTTGAAGAAGTAGGCTTCCAACCACCTACTTAAACTTTAGCAGATTAAAAATTAAATGAGATGTTTACTTCCTGTCCATTTTGCTTTGTGTTTTTAGATGTGTGTCACAAGATGTTTGGGGGATTGGATGCTGAGCCTAGTGATCTGCTAGGCAAGGCTGAGAGCTTCTTAATGAGGCTTTGATCCCTAAGTTGTTTACACCCATCAGCCCTTAACTGGGGGCAGGGCTACTTAGGAAGACCAGGGCTTTAAAAAGCCTGCTCCTAAGCGACCAGAGGAACTAGTGAATGGGACCGACTAATCAGAGTTTTGCGAGGGAGTTCTCCAGGTGTAGGAGGACACCATTCTTGCCCATTCTGGCTAATAGCCATTGATGGACCTATCCTCCATGTTTATCTAGTTCTTTTTTGAACCCTGTTACAGTCTTCACCTTCACAACATCCCCTGGCAAGAAGTTCCACGGGTTGACTGTGCGTTGTGTGAAAAAATACTTCCTTTTGTTTGTTTTAAACCTGTACCTTAATGTGTACATAATAAATATGTGAAGCATGAAAGCAGGATACATATTCTGACAGTGACTCTGCTTACTGCACTGCGCATCAGCAAGTATCTGTGCCTCTCTAGATATTCATCTTACCACTGGGGTTGTGACAGAAAAGTGCAGCGGTAAAGAGATCACTGCAGTAAGTAAATTTTTCCAGTAGAATAAATTCTGCTAAAATGTAGTAAGATACTACTGGGTCCCCTTCTCTAACTATGTGCACAGAGCATTATCTCTATTGGCCACATTGCCAACTTAGGCCTTCTACAGGCTGTTCAGAGCTGGTGGTGAGCCTCTGCTTAAATGTCCTCAAACACTTCCCATTTGGTTCCACAAATATGCAAAATACAACAAGCAGAAATAATGGGTGGGAGAGGAGATATGTTTCTCTTGCCCGTCAACATATTAAATGTGCATTTCACTGACATCGTGCAGCTACTCAGAATGCAGTTAAATAGTTCCTTGAGCCTTCTAAAATTCCCACTATATGGCTGTGTAAGCCAGGGCAATATTATGTAAGCTTTGTTACCCAGAATAACTGTTGGTACAGTCTGTGCTGTTTGGGGGGGAAAGTAGTGGCTGTCTGAAAATTGTGGCTGTGTGGATTAGGCCATGTTTTCCTAACCTGCAAAGATTGATGGTGAATTGGTCACACTGACACACCAAGGCCTGCACAGCAATAGAGAAGTATCTCTTTTGGCTGATACACTGAGGTTTAGTGGGATGGGAGTCATAGAATGGACATATAGATCTTATTAGTTGCCTCTGAAATACTGGGGATCCCTAACAATTCGTAACCAGTAATGATGTCCTGCCGCTCAATCATATGCAGCATTAGTATAGGGTGAATAGCCTTATATACCTCCAGTACAATAGCATCAACTGCATTTATCAACCCTGAACTTGTTCCCAACTGACTGGTGGCAGCTGTGGAGTGACCAGCTTCCAAAAGGTGAAACCCACTCTCTCCTTCATGCTGGGGGGAACTCTCCACTGGGAATTCTGGTGCTGTAGTGCTGGGTTCAGTTCGTCACAGAGCTCCAGGAAATTGCCTTCTATGTTCTGAATTTCATAGAATCATAGAATATCAGGGTTGGAAGGGACCTCAGGAGGTCATCTAATCCAACCCCCTGTGTGGCTAGTGTTGTGTGGCTAGTGCTGGTTGTCCTAGGTCCCCAGCCCTATCCTGTCCTAACAGTCTGCTTGTTGGCCTGGCCCAAGAGTTGCACTTAGCCTAATGCAGTTGATCAAGGAATATTTCATAGAAACCTTTGGAAACTCAAGATAGCATCAGACCAGGCAGATTGGATCTCTGACCATTGCAAGTCTCTCTCTTACCCTCTGTATTTCTGCCCAAATGATTGCAAAAATTCCTATCACTTTCTGGCTAGTGCCATGCTCACAGGTTCTCAGTGTTGTAGGATCTCCACTTGTCTTAGCAATGGTCAGGATCCCAGTATTCTGGGCTGCCTCCAGGCTGGGAAATCAATTTAGAAATGACATGATGTGAGTTCTGGGATACAGTCAGGGGAATTATAGGCATTTGGCTGCTTCCTACAGGTCCTCTGGCCTAGAAATATCCCACAGTGTGATGTGAAAATTGCCCAGAGTATAGCAGGCCTGGGTTACCTACCCATATGGCTGTGCATAACACTTCATAGGATTATAGAAATGTAGGACTGGAAGTGACCCCAGTAGGTCATCTAGTTCAGTCCCCTCCACTGAGGCAGATCTAAGTATTCTAGTAGAACCTCAGAGTTACGAACACCAGAGTTACAAACTGACCAGTCATCCACATTAATTTGTAACCAGAAGTATACAATCAGGGAGCAATAGAGACCAAACCACTCCCCCCCCCGAATCCCCCCCCAAACAAATACAGTACAATACTGTAAAATGTTAACTTCTAAAAAAAAATAAAGGGAAAGTTTAAAAAAATAAAAAGTTTTGACAAGGTAAGGAAACTGTTTCTGCGTTTGTTTAATTTAAATTCAGATGGTTAAAAGCAGCATTTTTCATTTGCATAGTAAAGTTTCAAAGCTGTATTAAGTCAATGTTCAGTTGTAAACTTTTGAAAGAACAACCATAACGTTTTGTTCAGAGTTACAAACATTTCAGAGTTACAAACAACTTCCATTCCCGAGGTGTTCGAAACGCTGAGGTTCTGCTGTATCTAGACCATCCAAGCAGGGACTTTCTTTCCAGACCACAAGATTACAGTGGGGGATGTGGAAATGCCCACAGTGATCTTGGGAGACCTGGTTTACCCCTTAGAGCTCTGGCTCATGAAACCTTACATGGGACATCTGGACAGCAGTAAGAAGCATTTCAACCACAGGCTGAGTAGGTGCCGGATGACAGTTGAATGTGCCTTTGGCAAATTAAAGGCTCGCTGGCGTTACCTTTATGACAGGTTAGACCTTAATGAGGAGAATATTCCCATGGTCATAGCATTGTGCTGCACTTTGCATAATCTCTGTGAATCTAAGGGTAAAATGTTTGCTCAGGGGTGGAGTGCTGAGGCAGAGTGCTTGGCTGCTGAGTTTGAGCAGCCAGATACCAGGGCTGTCAGAGGAGCCCAGAGGGCAGCAATTGAAATCAGGGAGACTTTGAGGAAGCACTTTGACAATAAGCAACAATAAGTAACATATTTCTTTAGAGTAGCTTCCATGATGCATTCCATGTTTTTTGTTTTTTTTTTCCTAGAAGGCTGTGTTGACATTTGGGGCCACATATCCCAAAAAGACAATGATTAAAATGCCTATAAATGTACTTGTGGTGATTGCAATGTGAATTTGTAGAAAACAAAATAAAGATGATTTACCATTATGAAACTTTTTGAATTTATTGATCAAGAAAAAGCACATTGACACTCAGGAAAACACAGATGCTTGCTGGGAAAGGAGGGACTGGGAAAGGGCAGACCCTCACAACTGTGGGTAGATCTAACTGTCATTGTGAAAGTTATGTGAAGGGGTGGAGTGATGGGGAAACTGAGGAGTCCCAGACAGTGGAAAGGTGTGTGTGTGTGTGTGTGAGGGGAGGGGAGGGGAGGCTGGTAAAGAACCCTGCATGTGCTGTAGTGGAGGTCGAGCCTGGACCTGGTCACTGTGGAGGATTATTAAGAACTTGAGCATTTCTGTTTGCTCCTCCATTACTTTTATCATCCACTCAGTTGCGTCCCTAGCAAATGCTTGATTCTTTTTTCTGTCCTGCCTTTTGGCTTCCCAGCACTCCTTTCGTTCCCTTTTCTCTGTAATGGAGCACTGCAGTACCTCCCAGAACATGTCGTCTTTGCTGTGTCTTGGCCTCTTTCTTATCTAGCAGAGATGGTCGGCAGGGGTACGTGGGGTGTCCCTGAAGGCCACATCTGGTGAAGCACAGGACAATGAACAGAAGCGGGATTGTTAAATTCAAGCGCACCATTGAAACATTTCACTTGTATGCACTTTTTTCAACATACCAATCACTTTCTCACTGACCCTGGTCAGGCACACATCTCTGCAAGAACCCAAAACATGGTGAGTTTTGGGTGGGGGTGGGGGAGGGTGCTGTACCTGGACAGAAGAACATGCAGTCTTGGCAGGGGTTGCGGTGCAGCTTTACAGGGAAATAACTCTAAAATTATCCCACACTTTTCCACAGGCAAGGATCATTCTAGCAGACATCTTACTGCTGAGGGTAAGCAGGGAAACCAGGGTACATCTGCTGCATTATTGTGGCTTCTGCCCTGCTCTATATGCAGCTCACCTATGTGCTGCTTTGATCCCTGCACAAGCGATTGCCAAATGGCGCGGGACAGTGTCCTACAATGGGGGAAGGAACAAAGCTGTACTGCCATGCAACCTGCACCAGAGAATTACCGAGTACCTCCAGGAAACTTTCCTGGAGAACTCTCTGAAGGAATCCCATGAGATCTCAGCGTGCATCAACACCCTGTTCCATCGTACTGATTAGCTACATGGGGAAATGTCCAGCTCACAGAAACACGGCCAGCCTCCCATATTTCTATGTTCTGAACCCACCTCCGCACTACACAAGCCACAGCCACTTGCCAGACATCTCATCTGTTTCTTGCTCACCGGAGAGCAACTGCTGAGACTGGCTAGGCAGCTCAGGGGTGGAGAAAAGTTCCTGGCTGCTTGCCCCACCAGTTGACTTGCCGGGAGCTCCACATCCAAGTCTAGTTCCACCTCTTCATCAATAACGTCATCCTCCTGGTTAGGTACTCTTTCCGCCTCCTCCATTCTCCCCGAAGTATCCACGAGGCTCTTGGAAATGGGGTCACCATTGAGGATACCATCCAGCTCCTTATAGAAACAGCAGGTCTTAGGTGCAGCACCGGAGCGACGGTTTGCCTCCCTTGCCTTATGGTATGCCTGCCTCAGCTCCTTTATCTTCAATCTGCATTGCAGCGTGTCCCGATCATAGCCCTTTTCACACAAGCCTCGAGAAATGTGCCAATAGGTATCCCGTTCCTACGGGTCAAGCGCAGCTGGGGCTGCACAGACTCCTCTCCCCATATACTGATCAGATCCAACGGCTCTGCTGTGTTCCAGGTGGGAGAGCGTTTGATGCGATAGCCAGCTATGGTCACCTGGGAAGATGTGATGAGACTGCCAAGCCAGCAAGCATGAAATGGAATTTAAAATTCCTGGGGCTTGCAAAGGGGAGGGGTGGATTGTTGTTTACCTGGCTGCCTGGCAGCAGAGTTCAAACTGCTGACCAGAGCGGTCAAGATGGTGATTGTGGGACACTTCCTGGAGGCCAAATAAAGTGATTAAAGCATGCATGGTCTCTACACTGGCTCTTTGTCAATAATAAAGGGAAAAGAAAAGAAAAAAGTCTCTCGTAGGTGTGGAAGTATTTTGTCACCGAAATTGGACATTTTTCCTGACAAAAGTCTCATCGCAGTATCTATATACTCGCTATTTTGTCGCCAAAAGGCAGTTTTTGGCGACAAAACTTGGTAGTGTAGACAGAGCCTTACTGTACTGCCTGTCTTTCCCACACATTTGTATAGTTTGCTTTTATGCCATTTAATAATGTCTCTTTGAAAACTGCCAATTCTTCTGAACTCTTGTTTTTCCTCTTAGATTTGCTTCTCATGGGATCTTACCTGCCAATTCTCTGAGTTTGATGATGTCTGCCTTCTGCTCTTTTCCCTCCTACCATTCCTTAGAATCATGAACTCTCCATTTCATGATGACTTTTGCCCAAGCTGCTTTCCACCTTCAGATTTTTAACCAGTTCCTCCTTAACCAAATCCTAGAAACAGTATACTGTCTTAAAAGAGGTGCTCACACATTGTCTGTCAAAATCAGATGCAGAGTAGCCTCTCCTCTAGACACTTTCTCCACCTTCTGTAATAAAAAGTTGTTTTTAATGCATTCTAAGAATTTTTTGGATAATCTGTGCCCTGGTAATTATTTTCCCAGCAGATGCCTGCGTAGTTGAAGTGCCCCATCACCAAGAAGTCCTATGTTTTGGATGATTTTGTTTGTTGTTTAACATAGTGCAGAACAGATACATGGTGTCTCAAAACTGCTGCAACTGTAACAGTGTGAGCAGACTTCATTGGAATGAGAAATGTTGGTTTAATGACATTACACCTTATGGAGTTTTACAGTCTAGACGAGGGGTGGGCAAATTTTTTGGCCTGAGGGTCACATTGGGTTTCCGAAATTTTATGGAGAACCGGTTAGGGGAGCCTGTGCCTCCCCAAACAGCCAGGTATGGCCCGGACCCTACCCCCTATCCAACCCCCCTGTGCTTCTTGCCCCCTGATGGTCTTCCTGGGACTCTTGACCCGTCTAACCCCCTCCCCCCCCGTTCCCTGTCCCCTGACTGCCCTCAGAACCCCTGCTCCTGACTGCCCCCTGCCCAATCTAACCACCCCTTCTCCCTGTCCCCTGACTGCCCCCCACCACCCCCTCCAACCCCCAGGGACCCCTGCCTCCATTCAACCCCTGTTCCCTGCCCTCTAACTGCCCCGACCCCTATCCACACCTGTGCCCCCTGCCCACCACCCCGAACTCCTCTGCCCTCTATCCAAACCCCCCTGATTTCTGCCCCCTTACTGCACTGCCTGGAGCACCGGTGGCTGGCAGCACTACAGCCGCGCCACCCAGAGCACCAGGACAGGCAGCCGTGCCACCTGGCTGGAGCCAGCCAGCCACACCACCGTGCAGCGCAGAGCACCAGGTCAGGCTGCAGCTTTGCAGCCCCGCTGCCCAGAGCATTGCTCCAGCGGCGCAGTGAGCTGAGGCTGTGGGGGAGGGGGAACAGCAGGGAAGGGGCCAGGAGCTAGCCTCCCGGGCCAGGAGCTCAGGGGCTGGCCAGGAGGGCCCCGCAGGCCGGATGTAGGCCCATCTCTGGTCTAGACAAACCTTGAGTCAGCTCAGAGATCCATTTTTTCCCTCTTTGCTGATCATATGTAACTTTTATTGTTATTCTGGGAAACAGTTTCCAGAATGTCTTTCTCCCTTCCCCAGTAATGAATACAAGTTAAATTGACAGATGATTCCATTTGTTTGCCTACCTCTTTTTTCAGAAGATCAACTGGTATAATGATGTATTAGGTTTTATTTAGATATGGCCTGCTGAGTGAAAAGTACCTGAGAATCTGATTTTTAAAAATGACTATTGATGTATCAAACATTATAGGCTTTATTTGTCTTCTGTATTGGCAGAAGGGTGAAAAAAATGAAGATCTTGTAGGGGCACCTCTGTGAAAGCCTTATCATATCCATGGTATTGGATGCAGAGGGAAACCACGGACGGTGGCTTCCTTCCTGAAATTTTAGGAGCAAATACTCGGTCCTTGTCCACATTTTGGATAACCCTTGAGGGGTGGCCCCAGGGGCAAGGAATTGTAGGGGATTCCCTGTCTTTGCTGTGCATCACTGTGTGCTTCCAGGTGGCCAGCCACAGGCTGACTTCTGCAAAATGGTGATGGTAGGAGGAGTGGATGTGGCCTGCTGCTTTCCTCCAGTGTTTTTGGCCATGTGGATCAAGCTCTATGTGATCCCTTGTTTTTGGATGACACATCTACTTCTCCTCTGACATTTTCCCAGGTTGAGATCTGCTGTAGATTTCACATCTGTGTCATGCAATAAAGCATGAAGTTGTTCTTTATGGGTTTTCCATTACTGGACCCACTAGTGCAGCAGAAATATATATTTTCTGCTACCTTTGGATCTTTTGTGGTCATGCAGGGATCTTAAGGATGGGTGCAAATCATATTTTACTCTTCAGTGTTTGGTAACAGTATATTTATAATGAGTGATCAAGGAAAAAGCTTTTTGTGGTACAGATTTGTGGCAGTTTGCTTAAAATATTGCAGATCCTTACCATTGGTTTTGCTAAAATACTGTAAATTCTTACAGTAATCTTGCTGGCTTCTGTGCTGTGGAAACTACCCAGAATTGTTTTTATAAGTGACCTGGTTCTAGTAATTTAGTGGGAATATTTATTTCTTTTAATCTTTAACTGGCAGAAATGCAAATGCAGTTTGTGGTGGTGGTTTTTAAATCAAATTTTCTATTTAAAAAATAGGAGATTCCGGTGTGTGGGGCTTGAAAAAAAACTTTGCGTTGCTGGAGCTCTTGGAACGACTGCAGAATGGCCCTGCTGGCCAATGTGGGACAACAGAAGAAGCTATTGGCCAGTCTGGAGAGGTATTGATTCAAGAATGCTTATCTTTGTTTAAAACTGAAGAGGAGAGAGTTCGTTTTTAGCTTAACAAAAATTAAAACCAAACACTTACCAAATTAAAAGTTCCTATGGTTGCAGAGTATACGTATTGTATCTATACAAATCCTAGATCTCACCCAGCTAATAAACGAATTGCCGTTTAATTATTTGCATTTTTTCAGAGTAAAGAAGTACTAAAAACTTGAATAATTCATTTGTGCAGTGAATATGGTCCAATACATATAGACTCAAGTAGAGGAAAAACCAAAATTACCACTTATCTTGCACACTTATGTTCACTGAAAAAGGTCATTAAACTCTTTTGGAGACTGCCATTCCTTATAAATTTCTTTTAGCTGCAGTATTACAAAAAAAAAAAAAAAAAAAAAAAGCAAGCTGCAACACCTCCTAAAAATCAAAAATTTATTTTTTCTTTCCCAAATTTCATCCTTTTACATGAATTTGGTAAATGCGTTAATTAGCTGTTTTGAGCATTTCCTGATGGCTGCAGTGAGATCATGATTGAGCTAGTTCCATATAATCAATCCTAGAAACAATGTATTGTCTTAAAGAGGTGCTCGCCCATTGATATCCTGTTTTTGTTTTTTAAGAGACATTGGAGAAAGGTCTGGGATCTGACTTTCATTGTTTTTGAGCATCTTCAGTTCCTATTGAATTCAGTTTGAGTTGTGGATACTCAGTACCTTTGAAAATCAGTTTCCTGTGGGTCACTCAAATGGTGAATTTTTTTAATGTATTTATTTATTTGTAAAGAAGGGCTTGGTGAGAGAGTGCAGAATTTAAAATCATCCATTTGGAATAAGGCGAACGTTCCTCAGCAATTAATGATTTTAAGGGGAGTGAAATTTTTAGGCTTGAACAAGTTGAAAGTATCTAATCTAATTTATTTTCAATTATTGGAATCAAATATTAACTCAATAAGGTTTTTTTTGTTAAAGAGCATCATTCGTTGTGATGAAGATGAAGCTCATGTTGCATCTGTATACTGCACTGTTTGTGCCACTCATTTGTGTGCAGAGTGTTCACAGCTTACCCATTCTACGAAGACATTAGCAAAACATAGGCGTGTACCTCTTGCTGAAAAACCTCATGAGAAGACCATGTGTTGCCAGCACCAGGTGCATGCCATTGAATTTGTTTGTTTAGAAGAAGATTGTCAGACCAGTCCCCTTATGTGTTGTGTCTGCAAAGAATATGGAAAGCATCAAGGTCATAAGGTACTGTTATTTTTCTATTACATTCATGCTGTTGGGTGGTTTAAGAAAATAATTATTTTTTCCAGTGTTAAGTACACAAAGAGAAGGAGGGAGTTTATGCCTGATCTTTGAGCCTTTTATCAAGAATGTCACTGCCTTTTTGTTCGTTTCCTTCACTGCATGCAACTGCTGTGGTAACAGTGCAATAACAAACAAACAAAAATCATTGTGATCTGTAAAACGACAGTGCTGTTCTTCATTTATTTATTAAGGCAGAAAGGCTCATCATCTATGCAGCTGCCAGTTTTGATAGTTATCAGCTGTTTATGATGTAGAGGTTGCAGCATCACCCAGACAATTTAAGCTAGTCTAAATAGTTTTTTCCTTTTTCTCTTTACGTTTATTAAAGATGGGGGGAAAAGACAAATGAGCACATGTAGTTATTTGTGTGATTGCTATATCCCTGTTTCAGTCACATAACAAAATTAATAATACCTGATTTTTTTTCTTAATTTATCAAAGATTGTTTAGTCCACATTTTTCCTCTCTTTTTCCTTCCCTAATTCTTTTGAACAGTATGGGGGAAAATCTTATTTTAGCTGGGCTGATGGTGACTGGAAGGGAAACTTAGAGCTGACATTTAGTATGTGTTACTTTTGATTGTAGCATTCTGTTTTGGAACCAGAAGCAAACCAGATCCGTGCATCCATTTTAGACATGGCACACTGTATAAGAACCTTCACAGAAGAAATCTCAGACTATTCCAGAAAACTAGTTGGAATTGTTCAACAAATTGAAGGAGGAGAACAAATAGTGGAAGATGGAGTTGGAATGGCCCATACAGAACATGTAAGAAATTGTTTTTCTCAAACACAACATATTTTTTTCTGTAGTAACCAAAATCTTTTAAGAATGTTGTACGAGAACTATACGTAAGAGTTCACTCAGAGTCCAGTCCTGCAAATTACTGAGTACCTTCAGTTCTGCAAAGTCAGTGGAAATTGAGTGTGCTCACACTAGGGTGACCAGATGAGAGGAAGAAAATATCGGGACACACTTTTTGGGGATGGGGTGGGGTGGAGTGGAGGTGGCAGAGCAAAAAAAAAAAAGTAGAGTGCCGCGGAGCAAAAAAAAACCCACAAAAAATGGAGTGCCGCAAAATATCAGTCGGGATGCGGGACAAACACCTAAATATCTGAACAGTCCCAATTTTATTGGGATGTCTGGTCACCCCAGCTCACACCTAGAAAGACTGAGTCCCAAGAGAGATGTCTTGAGAACTTCTATCATATTGATTGCCTCCTTGATTTTACTGACATTAGAGCGGCTGTGGGGAGAGCTATATACTTATACATCATTGAGGTACTATGGCAAGTAGTTTGTCCATGTGTCCTCATATGCTGTTGTATTCTTTTCAAGTTATTGCTCCCTGATAATATTTATTTTCATACACTGTATACGTGTAATAAGTAATTGTTTATTGGAATAACCTATGCAAGGGCCTCCGTGCTGGGAGCAGATATACAACCCTCACCAAAACTGTACCTGTTGAGATCTGAATCTGCTGCTCAAACTCATCTAGAAGTTAGGATTTGGAATGTAACACAGCACTAAGTATTATGCTGTTCGGATAAAATGATTTTTGATTGTTAATTTTCTCTTTGATTTTATGACTTTACACTGTAGGCCCCAGGTACTGCAGAAAATGCCCGTTCATGCGTCCGAGCCTATTTTTCTGATCTTCATGAGACCCTTTGTCGCCAGGAAGAAATGGCACTTAGTGTGGTTGATGCACATGTGCGGGAGAAATTGATTTGGCTCAGACAACAGCAGGAAGACATGACTATCCTGTTGTCACAGGTTTCAACTGCTTGTCTTCACTGTGAAAAGACTTTACAGCAGGTAGGTGATTAAGTGGGCTGTATCATGGAGCAAGTGCATAGTTGGGTCCGTAAATGAAGTATAGTTTATAAACTGCTAAATTGGACAATGCTGTGCTTTTAAATTTTCTTTATCATGTTAGAAACACACTACTATAAAGTGAGATTGAAAACATTATAGCAATTATTCGCCATGTGAATATGGAGACACAGATGTGTAGCTCAGGCTAAAAATATAAGTTTTATTGGGGAAAGGTTTTACAATTGCTGTTACTAAAATGAATACTTTATTGGAAATAAAGTCAAGGTAGAAAAATGTTTGCTTGGAATTAAGTGGTTCTCTGGAAGGTTTGGAACCCAAACTTCGCAGCATTGTGCTAAGTATGAGAAGGAAGTTACCATTCTAGATAAAACTGACCAGTCTGTTTTCATTGTCCAAGATGAATAAAGAGCAAAAAGTAAATAAACATATTATTTAGTAAAAAGTAAACTTTATTTTTAAAATTCTTTCAGTTCTATCTATTTAATATGCTATTATTGTAAGACAGCTTTTATTTTTTAAACATGATTTTAAATTGCTTTTATCTCTTCTAAGCTATTGGGAACTAACTCTGGTCAGATTTCACCTTAAATACTGACATTCTACTTAACTAAATTTCCCAGTTTTAACACCTGGGTACAGCTTTTCACAGTGTTATAGTGTTGCTGTATGCTATTAACCAGTTGCCATATTCCAAGCCTGAGGATGCTAAATTTCTGTGAATGGTATTAGATATTGTTCCTTCACATCACTGGGGATTAGGGGTGAGAGAGAGAGAAGTGTTTTCTCTTTGGTTTTTTGTTTGTTGTTTTGTTTTGCAAAGCTCTTTGAGCTCTATTAGGATTATATTTGCAGTATAAAAGTGGAAAATGTATCATTTGTTAAATGCATTTTTTGTAAATATAAATTTTGTTCTATTAGATTATTTGAAATAAAAAATAAAATAGTTTTATTGTCGTACATAATTATCTGCCCCCTTTTTTCCCATTAAATGATTTACTAGTAGAAAGAGTGCTTCTGCCTTTTGTCTGTTTTAGGATGACTGCAGAGTAGTGTTGGCTAAACAGGAGATTACAAGGCTACTAGAAACATTACAAAAACAGCAGCAGCAATTTACAGAACTTGCAGATCATATACAGCTTGATGCTAGCATTCCTGTCACTTTTACAAAGGTATAGTCTTCAAAACCCTTTTTCATATGTCTTCAAGAGTCTGTTGAAAATAGAACTGTCTTCTTTCTGAAATTCAAAATGTGTATTAAAGGAAAATTGCAATGATTTATCACCAGACTTTTCATAGATGCTGCAAATGCATTTGTTGTACAAATATACCTTTTAACAATTTTTCTAGCTGTGACTGACTGTGATTTCGGAATACGGAGGCTGCCATCTTGCACTGTGACACAAGATACTCTCTGTTGAAATAGATGGGGAAAAAACAGTCAGTTTGAGTGGTGTTTCTATGTCAATTTGAATTTATAATATGTTTGCTACATAGATAGCTCTGTGGCAACCCAGTTTTTACTCTAGACCTTGCATACTCACTATGGAAGCAATCTTTGCAGGATGGGGAAGCATATTTGGAGGACAAAATTTCAGAGTATACGTCCTCTTAGTTCATTTTGACACCCCTATCAGTGGTGTATCTAAAGTTAAACAAAACAAACAAAAAGCACCCCACAAACATTGTTGTATGGGATAGGACCAGAGGCCCATCTAGTCCAATACGCTGTCTATGACAGCAACCAATACCATCTGCTTCAGAAGAGGGTACAAGTAAGTACATAGAGGCAATTATGCTGTTCAAAAGGGAAGTCTCCTGCTACCTTCTGTTAGAGGTTGGTCTGTGACTAAGACAAGAGTGTTTTTACCCCTTCCAAAAGTGAGAGCAACCAGATGTCAGTGCTTCTCCATGGCAATGGAAATAATGTCCTGGGCAGAGAAGAATATGCTACCTTTCAAGACAGTAAAGGTAAATGGTACAGGAAAGAGGGACAGGGAAAGTTGAAGTCCTCCTAGTTTTCCACTGCCCTAGAAGCCATGATGGACTTGCTAGATGGCCAAGGAACTCACACTGCACCTGCAGAAAAGACCAGATATATTTGAAGCAAGGACTTTTTAATCCAGACCAGTTATATTTTGGTATACAGACAGAACTCAACCGGGAAATTTCATTCCTTGATATCAAATTTATGTTTGTGGTGTCAGTGGAAACAGAAACTTTAAGGAAGGAACTGCCTCTTTGTACAGAGCTCAGCACAGGGGAGCCTTGTTACCTACATGCCACCATAATACAAATATAATAATAGTTACGAAGTACTGATGGATATCTGCTACATTAGCATTTCTATAATGGATTCCTGTACAACCAAGCACCATAGAAATGAGAGATCAGGGACTTATGGCGTTATGCAGAGAGCTACATCAGACTTTTCATCTTAGTATCATCAGATGCCAACATTAATCAGAATGACAGATTACATAAGTCTGGGGCTGGCCTTCCTAGTCGCCATTAACTCCAAAAGGCAGGTTTTGGAATTAGTTCCCCTAGCTGTACAAGAACCACAATGTTGGCGTTGTGAGGGTTTCTTACAGCTCCAGAAACCTCTCTGTTTAAGGCACATTCCTCTTTCCACAGTTCCTGGCAAATGGTTCCCGTATAATTTACCGAGTGGGGTTCTGTAGCGCAGGGCTGCCTGGGGGGGAGGGGGGGGGCAAGTGGGGCAATTTGCCCCGGGCCCTGCAGGGGCCCCCATGAGAATACAGTATTCTATAGTATTGCCACATTTTCTTATGGAAGGGGCCCCCGAAATTGCTTTGCCCCTGAATCCTCTGGGTGGCCCTGCTGTAGCATAGGCAGCAGGTCAGACTAAATGAGCATTATGGTTCATTCTGGATTTAAAATCTATAAATTAGTCTCTAAGGTCCCACAAGTACTTCTCGTTCTTTTTACTTTACAAATAGTGAGACATGTTGCATGCCACAGAGGTCCTGGAGTTTCCTACAAAGACAGTGAAGATGGAACTTTTAGCTTGTTTTCAGTGTTTATATATTTTTTTCACCAGGACAACAGAGTACATATTGGACCAAAAATGGAGATTCGAGTTGTGACCCTAGGATTAGACGGAGCTGGCAAAACAACTATTTTGTTTAAGTTAAAGCAGGATGAGTTCATGCAACCTATTCCAACAATAGGTATGTAACTGAGTGATTTAAAAGTTTGACCGATTCATTGTTAGGAATAAGAGTATAAAAAGTGAACTTTTCTCTTTTAGGTTTTAATGTTGAAACTGTAGAATATAAAAACCTGAAGTTTACTATTTGGGATGTAGGAGGGAAGCACAAATTGAGGCCTTTGTGGAAGCATTATTACCTCAATACACAAGGTAGGATTGCTAAAACATTCAGACTGTTTGGTTTTGTAGTTTGTGCATTCATTAGTGCCAAAAGAATATGACTAGAAATCATTTAATCATAGAAAATTGACATAAAATAAGTAATTATGTGTATGGTGAAGTATGGGTGCTAAAGTCATGGCCTAAGAAAATATTTTGCACCAGTAGATCTTGATGTCTGCTGGGAAAAGTTGCATTCTTTGTAAATTCTTCAGCTCCATAGTTCATGGAGCCATAACAAAAATTAGAACCTCTGTTAAATTGGTTTTAACTGACAGTGGACAAAGATGTAGCATTCCAGACGTTCACTTGGTGATAAGTAGCACTTTACATGTGTAAACATTCGATAGCATTTGAAATTAAAATACTCAGCTCTATAAAGTAACGTAACTTCTGACCCAGTACTGCAGCACCATATCCAATCATAGTTACATTAATATGGATAAAAACAAGTCTATCAGAACAGGTTTGCTGTCCACATGGTAAAACATTCTTCTGAATGTTGCTAGCATGAAAGTGCCTACTATACTTTTGGGCACTAAATTATGGCAATGTCCTAATGTCTATAGTTTAGTTTGTTTTCCGTTTAAAGTGGGGTTCAGATTCCTGAATTAAATATTTCATGAAATCTTTTCTAAACACACAGACTCTTTCTTTCAAGGATAACAAACTTCAGTTTTCTAGGTGCATTCTTCAGAGCCTTCTTTGCAGAATTCTGTGACATATTTTAAATCACTCTTTTAAAAAAAATCATTTTCAGACTGTAGAGATCACCAACATAGGGTCTTTTCTCCTATGAGAGAAGAAGAGGGGTAGAACTAGGGTGAGAATTGAAAATACCAACAGTTAATTTGCTTCTTTGCTATAACTGTTTTATTTTTCCAGTGTAAAAGCTGAGAAGCACTGAAAATTATACAGAGAATTACTGTTCTCCAGTTCTGCCTCCTTAGCTCATTAATTTTCCATGGTCTACAACCCCCATGAGTTCCTAATAGTAAATGACTCTATGCCGCCCCTTCATTCATGCCATCTTACAGCCTCTTTGGCATGTAAAATCCTCCTACAAGTATACATAACCTTAACTTAAGGCTTGTCTAGATGAGAAAATTGCACTGGTTTAGCTAAAGATGTGATTTTTAAACCGATTTAGTTATACTGGTGCAAAGCTGTGTGGACACTTATTTTGATTTAGTGTAAATTGATTAGGAATTGCTTTAAGTTAAACTGAAGCAAGTGTCCACACAGGGCTTTGAGTTAGTTTAACTAAATGGGTTTTAAAACAGATTTAAGTTAAACCATTGCAACTTCCTTCTGTAGACAGGGTCTAAGATGCTGGCTTTTGGGGAGACTTTTTTTTTTCCAAATAAGTATGTCTATCTGTACAATATCTTAATAATGCTGAGGTTTGAGTTAATGTGCAATTCTGAGACACACAATCTGTGCATTGTAGGTTGTTCTATGTTGGAAATAAAGGAGAGCTTATGAAGTTGAGGAGTCAGTGCATTTGGGTATTATGTCTGAGTGACTTTTGAGAGTGTGTATATAATGTTTCGCTATTTTTTTCATAGCGGTGGTATTTGTTGTCGATAGCAGTCACAGAGACAGGGTTAGTGAAGCACACAGTGAACTTGCAAAGTTATTAACAGAGAGAGAATTGCGGGATGCCCTGCTGCTGATCTTTGCCAATAAGCAGGTATTGGTGAATTTTTTTCTACCTCTTGTTCCTTTTTTAAACTAATTAACACAAACTTTGTGAACTGTCTGCCATAATTAAAAAGTGGGGATGGGGAAGGAATAAAATTTAGAAGTTTTTCCTTAATGTTTAGTGACAATATTATAAGAACAGACTAGTCACTGATTTAATAAATCCAACAGTTATTTCTGCATGGGTGACTAGGTCAGTAAAACCTTCTGTCAGCCCTTAAGATTATTCATTTGGTTTGCAGGTTTTAAGATGTGGGAGATTTTCTAGCAGTTCTAAATAGTCTATATTCTTATCAGTGAAAGTGAAATCTCTAGAAAATTTACCATGTGCATTTAAAGTAATGCCTGGCTCTCTTGCAGGATGTAGCGGGGGCTCTTTCAGTAGAAGAAATCACAGAAATGCTGAGTCTCCATAAACTCTGCTGCGGCCGTAGCTGGTATATTCAGGGCTGTGATGCTCAAAGTGGCATGGGATTATATGAAGGATTGGACTGGCTTTCAAGGCAACTGGTGGCTGCAGGTGTACTGGATGTGGCTTAATTTCACAACAGTTGCAAATTAAATTTGTAATTCACTTATTTGCACGGGTTAGGATGTTATAACAAGGTCTGCATTGTGAAGATGGAGATTTATCTAGAGCTCTGGTTATAGAAGAAAATGTATGTGGCATCTGCTTATCAAAGATTGTGGAATGGGTACAGTAAACATTGTGCAATTGCTAAAGTTTTTTAAAATTTGGGCTAATAGGGTGGGGTGCTGTGTGTGTGTGTGTGTGTGTGAGAGAGAGAGAGAGAGAGAGAGAGAGAAACTAGGTTACTTCCAATTTAAGCAAACTTTTGTCTGCTAAAACGTGCATCTAAATTGGTCTAATTCACTATAAGGTCACAGAAGTTACTTACTATTAGAATAAAATTCTTAGCGACTTAGAAATACTTACCTAAAAACCAGCTTCAAAAAAACCCAAAACAATAAACTCTTGAGCTATTTAGAAAGCAACCAAAACTCTAGATGCTCTTTGGTAACGCATTATGCCACTTGTAGTACATTTTAAAAGGCATTAGCTTAAACTTTGCTTTGAAAACTCCATATAGACATTACAAGAAAGTAAGTTATTCCCCAGTCATTTATTTATTAGCCTTATTGCATGTCATGGGATGTGTATAGGGCTAGAAAGTGGTAAGAACATTGTAGTCTTTTTAGGACCTTGCAGATTTAATGGGTGTTGGCATTAACTACCATTAGTAATAAAAGATGCAGTTAAATGAAAGCAAAGCAAAATTAGACACATTGAAATGTCTTCTTTCCATGAATAATACAAAATATATTGATTTATAGATGGGAGTTGCCTATGCCTGCCCAAGGACATAATGTGTCTTTAGAGATTAAACATCATCCTTAAGAAATCAAGTGAACCTAAGAACTTCCTAAAGAAAGCAGTTGAAATATCAGCCCACCTATATATTTTTACATGAGTTATGTTTCCGGAAAAAGGTAGCAGCCTTAAAATATTGAGTAACCTGCTGTAAAAGCACCGCACGCTTAATAACTCTTAGAACAGCAGATGGTGAAATCTGATCTAAACTTTTAGTGACTGATTCAGATTCTTTATATACTTGGAACTATCACCAGTGCCTGTATTCAAAGATTATTCATTCACAAACTCTCAGAATCTTGGGGCTGTATCTCTGTTTAAATTTAAAGTAGATTGGAATAATTTATTGATGTCTCCTCTTTTGCTGTGCACACAGTTCTGATCACCATAAATCTGTGTGGTGAGCACACCTGGTGTGACTCCTCTGTTCCCTTCTGTAACTGTAACCCCTGGAAAGTGACGAGGCCGTGCAGAAGGAATACTATGGTATTAGTACATATTTTGTAGCATTTTCCCCCCACTACATACAGTAAGTTAAAGCAAAGAATATATAAACAAATTATTTTAATACATTTGCACTTCAAGAGGAAGCAGTTGTGGTAACTGCTCCCTCCTGATACACAGGTTTATAATCACCTCCATTCTTTACATTTCATACTAATGGTGTAATGTACATTAAGCTTGCTGAAACTGAATGGTTTGAATTGTAGCTCAAGTGACAAGTGTCACTATTTTCAAAGGTGTAGGTACAAATTAAGCTTGTCTTTACATTTAGAAGTGATCTTAAAAATCCTTGCACTCATACTAGAATGCTAAGAGAAGGATTTTACAGACACTAAGTTCAGACTGTATTTGAAAGCTATATTCTCTTTCAAAATACACCTGATAATATTGTATATAATTTACATGGACTGAAGAGTTTTTGCTGCCCAGATCAAACTGAAAATTGTTCACCTTTCAGCCTGCAATCTCTTGCACAATAGACATTTTCTGCCCCTTTGACTACCTGTTCAGCCTATGTTGCAGACCCAGCATAGACCTTCATAATTCTTTGACTGTCCTTCTCATGGTTTTATTTTCAAATATTAACAAGTTCTAAGTAACAGACACTTTAGCTGGAAATTTTTAATGAATAAAACATGCATTGGTTGGAAGATCTAATATGAAATTTGTCATTTTAGTTGGTACATGCTATATCTTTAGTGGGTTCAATTGTATATGCTCTCCCACTCGGCTGTTACTACTTTTGTTTTCTCTGGTTATTTTAAAGCACTCAACAAAACCAGTCAATACTTTGAAGGGCTTCTAGAGAAGAGTATGTTTGGGGAAAAAATTCACTTACTCGTCTTTTACTTTCAGAACAAAAAGTTCTCCTGCAAATGTAGTATACTTGCATAAAAGTATTATTTTTTAAATGGAAACTAATGTGACTGATTCAAGTAACTGTGAAAATAGGACTTGCATTTGTCTGTGAATTCTTCAGGTGTTATCAGGTAAACTTAGGTTTATTTGTGTTATAAGTTAATACTATATATAAACTGCTTTAATTGTAAGTTTTAAATGTCTTGAACTTTAATTCAGTTTTTAGTGTACTAACTTATGCAAGTTATGATTGGGATGTGTTTCTCGCATTGTTATAATTAAAAAATTACAAGTACTGCAGAGAATTATCTGGGTAAAACTAAAGCCTGAATTGTTTAAAAAGTTAACTATAGCATTTAGCTATCAGGTCTAGATTTTGGCTTAATTGTGAAACTGAGTAAACATAACCTGTGCAGTGACTGAAGAAAAGTGTTTTTAAATTAATCTTGTTTCAAAATAGTAAACAATAGCTAAGCTATTTGAGCAGTAATGCCTGACTTCTTGATATAGTCTAACTTCCATTGTATGTAATTGAACTTTTTCTAATTCTGCTTGGGGACAGAATGATGGCTGAGGTTCCGTCTGCAGGAAGATATTCACCAACAGTTCTTGTTCTAGGCTACTGGAGCAGGGTTGGGTATGGTAGTACTTCACAAAGGAACAGCTCTTATCTGATGGAATAGTGATTTAGCTGATGGGAGTTTCTGAACTGCCTTGAACATTTTTTTCCAATAAAGTGAATACTTTAACCCTCTGGTTTAAGGTACTATCCTTCTTTTGAGCACTTTCATTTAAACCACTCTTGTTGCAGGTTAATCTAAGAATAGGAGTGTGAGTATTTTGATAGTCAATCTAATGCTAGAATTTGGAAGTTGTTCACAATGAAAAGGTTATGGTCTGAAGATGACCATTTCATGATGCTGAAAATGATGGCACTAGTATCCAAAATTCAAGGATTGGATTAGATTAGAACCTACCTTCAAAAAAACTGATACAAAAAAAGTAACAATATTTAGAAAGTGGGCCTCAGGGACTTCACTTTTAATACTAGCAGAAAAACAGCTATCCCTACGTTTGAGCTATCAGGCACAAATCTCAACACTTAGAAGACCTTGACTGAGGTAAACGCACTTTGCAAGTTTGAAGTGCAGCTCTACTCAGAAGTGGTATTTTATCCAGATGTGTGTACACATTTGTGTCATCTGACTTCAGTCACAAATCATATCACTGATTTAATACAGCTCCCATATTGGATTTGTATTTCTACCTATGTGCCAGAAATTTCTATTTCTCATTGATACTATTGTAACTCCCTGAGTGAGAGAAGAGCATGCTATGGGATGGGCAGTGCTTTAGCATACTGCTGCTGTGCCTGTTCTGTAATCTGAGGTTGAATCCAGGTGGGTGATTATTGGGGAAGAAAAAAAAAACTTCCAGGTTCCTCTGACATCATCAAGACTGCAGTTATATTAATACAGAAAAAAATGCTGACAAAAATAGGTTGTATACAGTGTTGTATCCACATCAGTTATAGGATATTAGAGAGACAGAGTGGGTGAGGTAATAACGTTCACTGGACCAACTTCTGTTCAAAAGCTTCTCTCTCACCAGCAGAAGTTGGGCCAATAAAAAAACCCCCTCACCTGGTCTCATTGAAAAGAAGGGCAAAGTTAAAAAAACCCACCACCTTCTATGTATAAATACTTAGCATTGATTATTCTTCTAATACAATTAAACCTATTTTTTAATTAATGCAGTACTATTGAAGTCAGTTTACATCCAGTGTGCTGTTACCTATCTGCTACACTAGTCCTGTTTCATTGAATTTAGTCTAAGCTAGGGCCTTCCTTTTTACAGTGTTTTAGGCAGGGGAGGAGGAAAAGAAGGTAGGCAAAAATGTGTTGGTTGCTAGCATGACATTAAGGGAAAATTGTAAGCCAAAATGGGGGTTTAGATTAATCTAACGCTGGGAATACTAATGTCACTATAAGCCTTGTAGTCCTGTAGAAGTTGGAAGAAATAAGACCTATTTAATGTTGTAGAGAATAGAGGGAAGATACTGTGGTATGACTACTTTACACCATGCTGGCAGATTCTGAGGAGGATGAAACTATGTATAGAGCAACATTAGGCTCTTACTCAGTGTATCCACCTGCTGGCAGCATAGCAAGGAAAAGCATGTATGGGATGACCTTACACCATGGAAGCCCTCAGCTTCTTGGGGTTAGTTGCTGCTGGCAGAAGTTGGAGGTGTGTTCAGGCTGCTCTAACCCAAGAAATGAGGCCAATGCCTAAGGATTGTGGAACTATAAAAGGTGATTTTTAAACTTTCTCCACACCCAACACTCTTGACCTGTAATCCATGTAGATCAGCCCCAGCCCTCTACATTTTTATACAGAGATGTGTCTTAATTAGGCTTCAGGCTACTGAAACTCCTAGAACCTTTCCATTCACCTCTACATATCAAAATTAACTGTTCAACTATTGAATGCACCTGCTTTGCCCAATATTACCCTAATTCAATATGATACCTACAGCTATAATCTCTTGTACGCTATCTTAAATTTATAGAAATCAGATCTTTGAAAAAAAGCATATCAATGGTGTAAGTTGTTTTTTTAAAGGCTAAATCTAATAACCAGTAATTCCATATTCTACCTGATTTTCCCCAAAAGTTATTAAGTGTAACCTCTTAGCAACCCTTATTGCATTATTCCAAAGTACTTTAATGATAGAAGCAACCTAATACAAGTGCTGAGTTCAGCTACCCAAAATAATTGGGGAAAGTACAAACCTTCATAAGGAGTGGAAGTTCAAATTACATGCAGCACTCACGTGCAAAGATCTTCTGAAATCCTCTGAGGAAAAATGTGCTAATCTAGGGTGAAGAGATATTTCAGTTGAACAGGGGAAAAAAAGCTTCAGAATACTGAAATGGTTTTTGTGAACGGGCTACCCTAAATGTTAACCCAATTAAATCTTGTGCTATGGCCTAAGATTAAATGAACCCAACAAATAGTTTTTGACAGAGTTAAAATTACTTTATAAGGAGAGCATTTAGTGATACAATCATGTTTGACACAAGTTCACTAGAAGTCTTTAAAGGTGATATCAGTTATCTGCTCTTCATTTAAATAAATGACACATTATTAGAACACCTGAAATGGTGAAGAGATCTCAATCAACCAGGTATTCTAGTGGAAAGAAATACTTGTGTAGAATTTTAGGTGGAACTAGAATAATTTTATTAGTCCTAAGTCTACTGCTAGCAATTAGTGCTCTACTGCAGCCCAAAATCAGACAGCTCATGTCAACCTAAACAGGATCTTATGCATTATTTCAGTAACTGACCCTTAGTTTGCCACCGTAAGGATATGCAGTCCCTAAAGGACAGAGGCAAATCCCATGTACTGTTAACTTTTTTTTTTTTAATTTTGGGATGGATGTGCATGCATGTGACAGCAGTTCCTGTGCTGAAAGGCTGTATTTATTAGCAGACTATATGAAATGCTCACATTTGCTCTTCCAAAAAATATCAATTTTGATGAGGAAAGAACCTATTTTTGGCATGAAATATAAACTCAATAAGGAAAATGCAAACAGAGAAACTCAGTAAAGAAGACATTAGCAAGAGTTATAGGAAGTTAGATTAACATGCTCATGATTATGCAAAATCAGTACCCTTCAGACATTTTGAATGTACAAATACACATAATTTAACATAGAAAAGATGCAAGAGACAAAAACTTGACATGGTCACCTTTTATTTTAAAATATAAAGTTATTAAAAATAGTTTGGGGCATTTCAGCTACACGATTGGTGGAGGGGTTGGTGTTTGTTCACTCCTGGGGGTTGCCAGAGCAGAGAACTATTGAAAAATGAAGTCCCACTGCTCAGTTTGTTTGCTTTTGGGTCCCACAACATTATTTTTAAGGTAGGTTTTTCAAATTCTATTTTACTTCACAGTGATATTAATGATGCTGACATCTTCATATGGTTTGTCAGTTTTGGGATTTACTTTCACATTTGAGATTCTCTGAACAACTTCCATTCCTTTAGTTACTCGTCCAAAGACACTGTGCTTGTTATCCAGCCAAGGCTGTTTAGGGGGTGGAACAAAGAGGAAACAGAATTTTTGATATAATTAAGCATTCTGTAGGTTAAATAGTAGGACAGAAAGAGATTTAGTGCTAGAGTAAGTGAACGCAAATGCAATTGTAGATTAAGGTTATTAAATTTTAAGCTTTACACTTGAAAATGTATTCACTGTTAATTATTCTAACAAGTATACAGTGAAAGCATATAAAAGTGTCTATTACACTATTCAACAACTCTGAAGCTAGTTCTCAATTTGTTTATACCTAAGCATTAATAAAATATCTTGCAAGGCAAAAATGCTAGCTATGCAGTCATTTTAATTCATAGACCTTCAATGATGAAAAAATAACTTTTCTAAATGGAATGTTTGCATAAATTCTATTCCAGCCTATCTATATATGAAAACGCTTTCACATGCTTGAAACTTAGTTGTGACAATATAATTTTCTACTTTCACCACCACTAGAAAATGGGTAAAGTTCATATTTGTGAGGAATTAGGTCATATGTTAATAATATTTCCCTGCATACCACTACAGCTACCTCAACATCAGCTATTAAATTGTTTATAAATGCCCCTAAAACAGCTCTAAAATGGCAAGTCTCTAAAATAGTAAAATGATGGTGCATATGCAGATTGCTTCTAAGGTCATCCACAGGCTACAGCATTTTGAAGGGTTTTGTTTTGTTAAAGACAAACATACCAAAGTTTTCTACTTCTAGTATATAGTGAACTAAGTCACACAAAAATGAAAGTATTAATGGAGAGACTTTGGGGCCAAATCTTGACCCTCTGCGCAAAGCCAGAATACAACAGGCCATAGGTAGTAGTAATATCTATACCTGCTAAATCTTCACAACCCATGCAGAAGTTTTGCCAGTCTTAGTGAGAGGGATATTTTTTAATAAATAAAAATTAAATTCAGATGTTAACAGCGGAAGATGTAACTCCTGTTAATATAACATTCCATTGTCTACAATAAGATTTAAAATTTAACATGTGCCTTTTACTCATTCTCAAGTCTCAAGTCTTTCATAATCACAAGTTTAATCACTGTTTCTAAAGAACATTTTTCAGTTAAACTTAAGCAATGTGCTTTTGTCACATCATTAACTACATAATATTAGCTGGACAATGGCATCCTCCTTTTTCACTAGAGAACTGGCAAAACTGCTTCTTTATATAGTACCATCATGGTTGATCTTCAAATCAGACCTTAAACTGGGTTTTAAATATTACTTACAGTTGGTACCACTGTTATGAAGAACTGGGAACCATTGGTGTTTGATCCTGCATTAGCCATACTAAGTGTGTAGGGTCTGTCATGTCGTAAAGTTGAATGAAACTCATCTTCAAATTCTCCTCCCCAGATGCTTTCACCTCCCATTCCTGTACCAGTTGGATCACCAGTTTGAATCATAAAACCCTGCATAGGAATTAAACACACGATCACATTTTGCTGTAGAACATACAAGATTTGTTTTTAAAACTGACAGATTTTTATATAAGATATGCAAGTGTTAGAATAAAACCCAGAGTGCCCCAAATAGTTGGGTGGTTGGTTTTTTTTTTTTAACTGATGGCTAGCTCATCATCAGAATAAGATCCTCTAACATATCCTGTTGGTGAGATAACATATGAGCCTGTAGGGGTTATGTACCTGTAATTCTGTACCTTCTGCAAAAGTGTTCAGTTTTATCAACTTATTTTTCTATCCCATACATCAGAAGTTTAAAGCTTTACAAGCTGTCCATTCCTGCAGAAAGCACAGACCTACCTAACCCCTACATGCCTGCTTTGAGTTCTAAGTCATGTCACATCAGCCTGTTGCACGCCAGAGCTAGTGGAAAAGGATGAGCATCTGGCATGCCTCTTGGCTTTTCACTTGTGCAGGCTGGCCCCCTTGCATTTTTTTTCTTTGCTTTTCTTTTATCCTTTGGAAGGAGGGTGTGTTTTGTTTTGTTCCCAACTAGAGATCGATCCCTCTCCCTAGCTCGTGTTTTCTTCTGTCACTTTTTCTGCAGGGAGGAATCTAGTACCTGTTTCTCATTGTCCAATTCAGCTGGAAAGTAAACACAAGGGAACATCCCAGAGGGATCCCAGATCCTTTTCTGGGAGGAAGTGTCAGCAAGAATGCCAGACTCCTTGCTAAGGGACTATTACTTCATAGCTTTTCTCCAGAGGACAAGGGCTGGGGAATTTTAGAATGTTCCCTCAAAGAACTCTCAATGGTTGAAGACAGACTTCCCTGCTGTATTTCAAATGGCAAAGAGCTCTAACCTGCCCTTGCCAAGGGTCTCAGCTGGTGGGGGGGATGACACAGAGATGTCCAGACTCTCAGTTTGTGCTAACAAGCTGTCCAGACTCCGAACCTTTTCTCCAGGATTTGAGTGCTGGAAGCAATTGTGGCAGAGCTTCCATTTTGTGTCTCCTGAGAGTGCTTCCTCATAGTCAAAGCTCCTCTTAGCTTTCAGTTTTTCTTTGGGGCCAACTCCACCATGCCAGAAATGAAGGGGAGAAGGTCTGGGGTGATTACATTCTGGGAATAATCCCTAAAAATATTTCATCTTTTACAAGAAAAATGGATGAGCAACCTTGGAGCCTTAATGGACAAGTCAGAGCTTCTGTATTTGCAAGAAAAGTGATTCACCCCAAGTGATTTTGACTAGGGAAAGGATCAGGATAAAGAAAAAAATTTTTTTCTTGCAAAATCTTCTTGGTACATCCTAGTTCACAGAAGACCTCAGAATGTGTCATCACAAATATCAGTAGTCTCATTGCAACTTACTTCTACTGATTTCGCAGAGTAATGCATTCTGCGATATCTTCAGTGAACTAAGCACAACCAAGACTTTGCAGAGGGTTTGCTTGTTTGTTTTGTTTTTGTCCTAGGTAGCAAGGACATTCAGTATAGTAAGGTAGCACCTCAGAGTTACGAACACCTTGAAAATGGAGGTTGTTTGTAACTCTGAACAAAATGCTATGGTTGTTCTTTCAAAAGTTTATAACTGAACATTGACTTAATACAGGTTTGAAACTTTATTTGCAGAAGAAAAATGCTGCTTTCCCTTTACTTTTTTAGCAGCTTACGTTTAACACAGTACCAGGGGCAGCTCTAGTGATTTTGCTGCCCCAAGCACGGCAGGCAGGCTGCCTCCGGCGGTTTGCCTGCGGAGGGTCCGCTGGTCCTGCGGCTTCGGCGGACCTGCCGCAGGCGTGCCTGCGGGAGGTCCTCTGAAGCCGCGGGACCAGCAGACCCTCCGCAGGCAAACCGCCGGAGGCAGCCTGCCTGCTGCCCTCGTGGCACTGGCAGAGCGCCCCCCACGGCTTGCCGCCCCAAGCACGCGTTTGGCCTGCTGGGGCCTAGAGCCGCCCCTGCACAGTACTGTACTGTTTTTGCTTCCTTTTTTTTCTTTGGTCTGATGCTGCCTGATTGTGTGCTTCCGATTCCAAATGAGGTTTGTGGTTAACTGGTCAGTTCGTAACTCACGTTCTACTGTAATCTGCGCTTAACTCAATATCTCAGTTTTCAGGTTTGCTCTGCAGTTTATCTGCAAGACTACTACTTTTAAACTGAACCATAACCTTACTAAATGATAACTTTCTTCAAAATCTAACAGTTCCCTGTAAAGGCTGAAGGTCTCTATGAAACAATTCCAAAAAAGACAATTTAACCGATTTAAATATAATAATTCACCATGCTTAAATACAACAAAAAAAGCAATATAAATGATGAATTCAGACAGAACTGGCACAAATGTCTTGTTCTGTATTTTGTGTCATACAAACCAACAGAAAAAGCATTAGTCTTGTAAATTACCTTGATAATACGGTGAAATGTGTGCCCATTGTAGTAACCATTCCTGCTGTGTACACAGAAATTCTCCACTGTTTTGGGGCACCTGCAATTGCACAACAAATTTAAGACAAGACTAAATAATACTTATTTGTACTGCAGTAGTGCCCTAGGGGATCCGCCTGAGATCAGGGACCTATTGTACTGGGCACTACACAAAAAAACCAAAAACAAACAAACAAACCACATAATAAGACAGACCATGCCCCCAAAGAATGCATAAGTTTAACAGGCAACCGACAAAAAGCAGGAAGCATAGCTGGGTGCAATGACTTGCCCAGGGTCACACAGCTGGTCAACAGCAGGGACATAAAAAAAAAGCCAGTTCTCCCAAGTCCAAGTCTAGTGCCCTAACCACTAGACAGTATTTCCTCCCCATAGTTCCACTTACATACTGTAGATAAAATTAACAAGTATAAAGTGGAACCAACGTTCACAACAGCAGTAGTATGCAGAAGTATGAGAAGGTGCAGACGTTGGGGTACAGAAGTACAGATGTGAACAGAGAAGATTTTATTCATCAACAGTTGTACACAGAACCCTTCTCAGTTGTGTGCCAGCAGTTGAACATAAATGGCATAAAGTTCATGCATAGTTGCACATAAAACTTTCTCCATTGTAGGATACAATTTTGACGGAGAAGGTAGTTCTCGTGAGAGGTTTCAGGTTTGCAATGGCACAAAATTTATGCATAAAGCAATTCCTTTTGGAGTGGCAGGATGCATCATCCCTCTGGTTTAGAAAGCTGTTGCCAGATCTGCTGCTGCCCAACCACATGTTCTAGTCTCCTTTCCCCTAGACTGCATGAAATAGCACAGCTCTGTTATCTCTGCAGTAACACACAACTTGCACAAAACAGTGCTCATATCACACAAGCATCTGGGGGAGAATCAGAAAAAGAACAAAACAAGGTAAAAAGAGCAAATCCATAAATCAAAAAAAACAACACAGAAGAAAGGAAAAGAAGATAAGGAAAAATAGTAGGTGAGATCTGACAACTTAGACATGATACAAGCAGACATGGGGATTTACAGTTTCTAAGGAATACTCCAACAACTGTTGAGAACCACTGCCCTTATTGCTGCTTTAAGCTATTTTTTGCCCCTAGTGTGCTTGCTAACATCCCAGCAGCTTGATTTATATAATTAATTAGGCAAATATGCAACCAATAATATTATTTAATAAGAGTCCTTGGATGGGGAGCAGGGGAAATCAAATTATAAGCAGTCCTCCTGCCCCAGTAACTGACAACAAATAGCCTCAAAGAAAGTAACAATAAAAGCAAAACTACTTTTAAAAAGGTACCAAATACATACTCAACAGGGAAAAGCTTGACATGAATATCTCCCATGCTTGTGTGGATAATGGCACTATCAGAAACCCTTTTGGGGCCTTCAGCTTGAGTGGCTGCCATGACTTCTTCCTTAGATGGTTTCTCATTAAATACATCTCTGTCAGAATCTGCACTCTTTGTATCTTCTGGTTCACGTTTAGTAAACTGAAGAACAAAAGACAAAAGGTTGCTATGTTTATATTTTCTTATTTAGATACCAGCAACTGATGGGGAAATTTGAGGGAGGGAGGGGTATGCGGGGGGGGGGGGGGGCCAGAAGCTGAGGCTCAGGGGAGTAACCCCTGTGACCACTCCCCACATGACCCCACCCCTAGTCCAGGACCTCCACATTTTCCCCATTCCACCCCTTCCCATCTTAGCTGGGGCGGGCCAGGGAAGGATGTCTCTGGCCTGGCTGCAGCTGCTTCGGAGGCTGGAGAGAGAGCAGCATGCCCAGAAATGGACAGACTCTGTCCCCGACTCTTCCCTTCTGGCTCTGCTGCCTCTCCCCCTCTCTATATCCGTTCATAAGCTAACCCCCTTCTCTGATGCTTCCCTTTTTTACTAAAAAAAGGTTGGCTTATGAATGAGTATATACAATAGTCTTTTGTGATCTCTCTCCCCTATACCTCTCGCCTGCCTTTAACATTGTTTTATTTAAAAGGGAAGAATGTAAAAATGTGTACAGGTAAAGTACACTCATACTCAGGCAATGCTCCTTGTGCTAGGTTCAGACAGAGTTGGAAGTCTCTCTTGATTTCATTACACAGATATAGTAAGTACTCTTATTCTGTCTTCATACTAATATAATACTATAGAAAGGCAATGATTAATTCAAAGAGACGTTTTCATCCATAGCAATATGATCCCTAGACTAGTGCTCAAAAGGTAGAAGACAAAACTAGTTAGAGAAAACACACAATAAAGATCAAACAGTAGAGGAGTGTCAGCATACAGCACCAAGTGTGTACATTATAAAGTTTCAGATGGCAATTACAGTCACTGAAATACACTATATACACTATACATTTTCTGTACGTTTGATAAATAAAAAGGTCCCAGATCCTGTCAAACTTTTCTTCCTGGTCTGTACTTTTGCAAGTTGTGTGTTCAGTTCTATAATTGCCTTCTGATAGTTTAGAGTACACACACTTGGTGCCGTATGGTAACAATCAAGGTTAAGCACAAGTACTAGTTAAGCAAATGACAGTCAGGCTTCTGCACCAAATGTCTGTTACTTGTCTAATACAGTGCTTAGCACAAATGAGCCCTGATCCTTCAGTGGGGTTCCCAGGCACTATAGAGTAATTACGTAGCTATATATAAATATAGCTTCAAAAGAAATCCTAACTACCAAACATGAGAACTAAAACTTTACTAACATATAAAGGAGTCCAAGATTCACAATTTCTTGATCCTTCAGTTTTTACTGAGTTGGTCATAAAGCTACTCTCAGATAAATCCAAGCTAAAAATTCTGAAATATTGTTGTAATTTAAGGAGTCTTGTCTGGGAAAGTTGTCACTACCAAAATTCTTCAAGTCAAAAAGCACTAAAAAGTCTGTGAGAAGTTGTTTAAAAAACAAACACACAAAATTGAATAATTTCTATCTTGGATTAGTCTAACAGAAACCATACCTACCATGTAAAACCTGTTCTTTTTGAAAGATGTGCAGACTATTGTTGGATCTGCCTGGATATTCTGGAGAACAGGGTTTTCAGATGCTTTCATCTCTATAGTGGTTGCAGCACGATGTTTCTTTGCTACACCTTGGAATAAAGCCAGTTGCATCACCCTGATATTTTCCTGTTTGCCTAAGATACGAACACACCTATAGTACATGGGGTTTAAAAACAAAAAGTATGACTACTGTTAAACTTCCATGTCATACAGTCTTTCCCCTCCAGCCATAACTAGACTCTTAGCAGAATTCAAGAAACACTGCTCCCCATCTTATATATATATATATATATATTTGATATTTATATGTGTATCTATATATACAGAGAGAGGGAGGGGGCAGGAGGGAATGCTATTACAAGCTTATTTACAATGCTTTCCCTTTTCAAAACTGTTACAAAAAACGTACTACTCAGCCTTTCCTACCCTAAAAATCCCCAAACCATCGATCCTCATTTATTCTACCATGCAGAATTATAAACAAAAGACTGTCATTAACTTTCCATTAGTGTATCTGATTGTATTTACTATTAGCCAGAAATTGACTGCCTGTGCAAAATACTTATTCCAAGGATTTTTATGCATATCTTCTCTCATTTTACCAAGTTTTAAGCCATAACATTTAATATTTGGCATACAAACAGTTCATTTTCAACCTAATTTAATGACCCCCGAAGAAATAGAAAGATCTATTAACATGCAAAATTTTAAATGGAACAAGAATATTAAAAAATTAGCTGAAATTAGACTCTTTGAGACTAACCATTATATGTAGGTACATAAACACAGTTGGAATAAGACTTACCGGTTAGTTTCTACATTTATGACCTTAATACCCAGCATTGTTCCATAGAGCACAAAGTGTCCAGTTTCATCAAAAATTATGTTAATTAACCTGACTGCATCCACCTTCTCCAACTCACGCTCAACAGCCATACGTCGGCCAAACTCCATGTCTGGCAGCTGTTGTCTCATCTGTTGCAGCTCAGTAAACATCTACCGAAACAAGACAATCAATCACCAATGGTATGAATGTACAATAATGCTGTGATCTAGCAAAGCACTGAAACACATACTTAACTTTCACTTCAGAAGGATTACTCAACTACTCACAAGCTTAAATAAATGTTTGAGTGAATCATTCAAGTATTTTCTTTAGCTAAAGCAGGAACTGAAATATATACAATTAGAATTATTTTTCTTTTGACTATCAAAACACAAGCTGTAGTTAGCATCCAAGACCCTGGGCAAAGAAAAAAAAGTATGTTTGCTCTAACAAAGCAATCTTTAAAAAGATTTTTTCCCTTACATTTTTTTCCTGATTTGATTAAAGCAGACATTTTTTTCAAATGCTTTCTAGCAAATGGGCAGTCTAGCTGCACAAAAATTACAACATTTCCTAAATGAAAAACAGCAATTAAATTTCAAAGTATATTCAGCACAGATTAACATGTAGAAGTTAGATACCATAGAAGTATAAGATTAAAAGATGCTAATATAGAAAAAAAACTCCTTTGTAAGATAAGGTAAGTAATAAAACCCATCTTTATAGAAACTGGTGATAAAGTAGATAAAGGTACTGGTGAGTAAATTAATATACAAAAAAAGAAAAGAAGTCAGAATATAGAAGCAAAATTGAACTCACACTCAGGGATTCATCAAAGACTCTCATAAGCTTCCCAGTCAAGAACCTGAAAATTCTAACTTTTCTATCGGAACCAATAGTGGCCATTTTCTTGCCATCAGGTGAGAAACATATACTGGATGGGTAAGCTTTACATTTAGCAAATTCATATAAATCGGTGTCTGTTTTATACTCCCAGTTCACATTTTTGGGGAATTTATATTCATGAGGAGGCCCAGTCCAGTATTCAATCATTCCAGACTTGTCAGAAGACACTACTACTTTGTAGGTGGGGTTCAGCCGTATCTGAGTAAGAGGGGATGTATGGAGTTTATCAAAAACATGAAGTGGCTGGTTATTTCCTCGACCATCATATATGAATATCTTTCCTGTGCTCTTCTCAGAAGATGCAACAGAAGATATGGCATCTCCAGGGCAGTATATCCATTCACACTGGCCAGGATAGTAGCTGGAACAGAAATTAGAGGAAAAAAACAAAAACAAAATAAGCAGGCCTTGATTTACCTAGATAGATATGCATAACAATCTGCTAAACAGACAAGGTGGGTGATGTAATATTTTTATAGGACTAATAAAAGATATTACTTCACCCACCTTGTATGTCTAATATTCTAGGATCAAAATGGCTATAACAATACTGCAAATAACACTTGGCTACACATTCGTCTACAGGCTAGATTTTTGTTCAGTATTATTTTCGATATTACAGATACAGAGAGTCAATAATTTGATAGTCCAGGACATATGTAGCAAGTTACCTCCTTCAACTTTTTGAAGTCAACTGAACTATCAATTTGAAATCAAATGGCAGAGGCAATTTTTAGGAAGAATTATTATTTACTAGCTTTGATAATATGTGGTCTATGAAAATTCAGTGGTGTATTACCAAAGGAATGTGACAGTTACCCAATCTCTGCTCTTCCACAATGCTTCACAAAGTAGTTATGACCGGAAGTTAGGGTACGGAAGATATGTGGGGAAAACAGGGATGTGATCCACTACAATATCTGGCGTGGAAATCTATTACTACTAAACTTTCATGACAATGGCATTTCTTCTCTGTCCTGAAATTGATCATTTAAAGTCAGATTTTGGTGCAACTGAAAACAAAGGCAGTTTTGACATCAAATTCAACAGGAGCAGGATCGGGTCCTGTAATAAATCACCAGGACTGTATTACAAACTGATTAATAAACAGATCAATAGATTATAAACTGCAGTAAACCACCAGGACCAAATTATATTAATCAAGAATTCTGAAGGAATTTAAAATGAAATGGTTTAGCTGCTAACAAAGCTATGTACTCTAATTAAAATGAACCAGAGGACTGAAGAATAGCCAACGTTATGCTTATCTTTTAAAAGGATGCTAACGGAGACCCCGGGAATCATCCGATACTGAAATAAAGCTCATTAGTCTATCAGCTAGTTGAAACAATACTAAAGCTAGAATTATGAAAAACAAAAACTAACATTATATAATACAAAGAACCAGTACAGCCTCCGGGGAACAACTATGTTATCTAGAATTCTTCGACAACTCAACTAGCAAATCCCTAAGAATTGGTAGATAAAATAATTTTGGACTTGCAAAATAATTTTGGTAAAGATCCTCAAAAAAGAAGCTATTAAGGAAATTAAGTAGTTGTGGCATGAAAGGCAAAGTTCTGTCATGGATTAAAAACTGGTTAAGAGGCAGAAAACAAGAGAACAGCTGTCACAATGGCAGTACAGAGACCAGACTGTGATCGGCTCTCCAGTTAAAAACAGTAGTTCCTACCCTAACTGGGTTGATTTAAAAAACTGGTTTTAAGTGCACTGTTAAATATTAAAGTAAGTAGAAAAGGTAAGGTAAACTGAGAATAGGATTAAAAAATAAATAAAACAATCAGCTCTAATAGAAACACTATGTTAATTTCACTATGTTAATATCGCAGTAATAGGTGTGGTACAAAACGCCTATGTTGATATGATACTTTCAGAATGAGAAATACTAAAAACCTGACAAGAACTTTCTGCAGGCTATAGAACTCTTGTTTTTTCATTGTTTTTGCTCTCTTATCATGAGATAGGACTAGCATCATGTATCTTGTCATATGTTACATGACACATATCCTCAAATGTCAGGTTCATGTCATACTGAAAAATATGAAAACTTTGTTGCACACTTTTTACAGCAGGAGATTAAAGCCACCTATAATACAATTCTATATACATCAGGAAATCTCTAAACTGCTTGGCACATTTCTAATAGCACACACTCCCTTAACTTAGTTAAATGAAGGCTGATTGGATTTTTTTTTTAAACTTAAAATGATCAAACAGAATTTTGTTTAATTCACTCTTATTCAAAGTACTCAAAACACTTACGATCACCAAAAATGTTTTTACAGAATGACATGACTTACCCAAGTTTCAGCATGTTGATCATATCAAAGTTCACTACATCAAACACCTTCATTGCTTTGTCATCCCCAACAGAACAGAATAATGCCCCTTCTGAACTAACTGCAATACTCTCAATGACCCCTGTTACAATAAACCCAATATAATATTAAAACATGGAAAAGACAGATACTCTTCATGCTTTGTTTTGAAAGCTGTATTTACCACTTTGAAGGATTATTCAAATTATCACTCTGTACTACACTTTTAAAATACACATACTATATACAATTGCAGGCTCTAAAATATTGTTCTCAGATCTGAACATTTTAGAGCCTGCAATTGTTGTATATAGTATCTGTACTTCAAAGCTGTAGTACAGAATAATAAATAAATAATAAATAATAATAATAATAATAAAGAGTTTTACATTGCACTGTTCATGTCTGCATTGTCTTGGAGTAGTTAGCCACTGTACAGAGAATTAATGACCCAACAAAAAATTGCTTAATTTTTTAATTGCTCCACTAATCCCACTTAAGAAAATAATGTGCTTTTTTGGGACTCAGAAAGGATCAAATTTTGTATGTGTAAACATACTTGTTGAAGTCAATAGTAGCAATTAAACTTTTGGAAGGACTAGAAATAATATTTTTTTAACGCTGATTTGTACATCTAATTAAAAATATCAATTTACAAGTTTTACTGTTACCATGAACAATCAGTATCATCAAGTTCTAAAAATGAAACATAGAAAATTATAAAATAAATTGTTAAGAATCCTATAATAAACCATACACCTAACAAACATTAAAGTTTATTTCCACACTAACTCCTAATCCCTCAGAATCCTCCTGCATAATGGAGTAGGATCAGATTCTCAGCTTTGGAGAACACCTGATGAAACAAATATTTAACTACTGCTACATATTGCAAATATAGAACACAGATAGTAGAGTTGAAGAAAAATTGTGTTCTAATAAAAACAGATCAAATACAATATGATTTCTTACCTAAATGGCTACGAAAATGTTTAACAAATTCAATCCCTTCTTCTACTTTCTTCCAGAATTTGACATGTCCATCATGGCTGGCAGTTATGATAAAATCTGTCCTGCAATGATAAGCATATTAATGGCAACATAACGTTAAAAACTAGCAGGTGGAAGGGAAGAATCAATAATGGTGTACAAGATCAATTTACTAGTACAGCATAGCTATTGAGATGGATATGCATTTTTTTTCCTCACTCAGGAAAGTACAACATGAATATATAATGTATTTGCAACTAGTGGGTAACAGCTAATATCAAGACCTTACATATTAGTACAATATTCTTTATATCTTACTGTAAACAATCTTGAGTCTGTCAGTGTGCAGTAGCAGTTCGATCTCAGTATCAATAATTAAAAAGCAAGATATTACCTTCCCACACTCTGTGACTTGATTTGTAAAGAGACTACACCAACTTAAACAACACACTTCAGTCTTATTTTTTTTCATGCTAATATTATTAGAAGTAACATGCAATTATAAGAGGTTAGAGATTTTTTCTGTCTCTGCAGTTGTTTACTTTTTGATGCATTTGATGTATAGCTTCTCCTGCTTGTGTACTTATTTCACATTGAAATAGAGATGAGAAAAAGTAATTTAAGAATAGGAAAATGGGATTTTAAATCCACAAAACTAAGCAAGGGGTTACACGGTACTACTTTTAAATTGACTAAATTTCAAATGTGTGTCTCTTTAACCAAACCAAATCTATTTGAATTAGTTCTGAAAAATTTAAAATCCCACCTCCAAAATCATCAAGTTCCATTAGGGAAGTTTCTATTAAAAAAAACAACTTCCTATCATATACACATAAAAGTTTTGGGACTGCAAGACACTGTGAAAAACAAAAGACTCACTTAGTACACACTACATGTGTAATGACATCTCTGTGCATGTAACTGCGTTCATACATTGAAGCACTCGGAAGATTTTCAAGGTAGACATGTTCAAATTCAAGGACTGAACAAAATAAGAGAAAAGCAGAAATTATTTCCTTTTAATAAATATTATATCCCATCTTCTGCTCTCTATTATTATTTACACTTGGATTAGTTTACCTGCATTAGTTTTAGTAAAAAAGGTGAGATATCAGGGCATTATACTAACATCATGAATGAGATTTCTACCACTATTTTTTGAACCTCGATCTCCCAACTGGTGGCATGCTAGAAACAGCTAATCTCTCATTTCATTACTATTTAAATAAGCACACCGTTTTAAACAATTACACCTGCTTTCTGAAATGATAAAACAATATTAATGCCAAAGGCCAAAGTCTGTCCCTACATGCATTTTCTCCCTCCCTCTGCCCCACTCCTAATTAAGTTAACTTGAGCATCCAAGGTCAGAATTTGGCCTTATGCAAATACTTCTTTAAAGTGCATTATTTCTCATATAAAGGAAACCTTTCACAAAGACGACTTGAAAACAGACTATCTATAGAAAAAATCCTTTTGTTAGAGAATTACTATAATTTTCAGAATTTTGGGGACATGTATTTAGAATCAATACATCTCAGGTTGAGATGTCATAATTTATTCCAAGAGAGATAATTAGTCATGACCCGAGGTTTAAGGATTTATGCCCCTTCTAAACACTGTTTTTCTTTTAATCCTTACCAGTATTGTGTTATTCTCTGGAACACACACACAAGATTCAAAACAGATTGGACATTATATGGATAAGAATATTCAGTCACCTACTGGTAAGGATTAAAAGAAAAACAATATTTAGAAGGGGCATAAATCCTTAAGCCTCGGGTCAGTTTGCTACAGTCATGGACATCGTTATCCTCTGTTTGATATGTTAACTGAAAACAAAGTCCACTTATATAGGTATCTGAAGTTACTGCTTCTTATTTTAATTGAACATATTCTTGTTTTTTCCTCTCAAGAAAGTATCATCTAGGGACAGCACACCAAAAATAACTAATATTAGAAAAGGTGGTCTATAACTACAGTCATGAAAGAACTCAAAAACAAACAAATCTTCAATCTTCTGTTACAAGGTGACAATATCCGAACAATAAGAAATGTTTACTGACAGGACAGATGTAATCACTGCTACTTTTGAGCACTCAAAAACATGTCAGGTACCTCACAAAAGTTGTAACAACATTGTACCTGTCCTGTAGAGTTTGCAGTGTAAGTTTGATGTGTGATTCATAAACAAACTAAAGGGAAAGGAGAGAAAAATGTGACAATGATATCACATAATTATTGAATAGGGCAAGTACATATCTTGAAAGTTCCTTTGTTTTTTTATCATCTTTCTCCTTCCATTTTTGGTGGTTTTCATTAAGCAACTAAATCAGCTTCATCATTTGTATATCACTATTTAAGATCTAACAATTGCATCTCTACCCATTTCATTAACAGACTGCAAAAAGAATCAGATTCTTTATGGTCCAACTCCTTAAATGACAACTGTAGCTATTTGTCTAGCTGCAGGCTACTGCACTCATTGCTATTTAATTTAGTAGGCCTGTGTGCGGATGAAGAGTCAGTCAATCCCATGTTTGTATTATGGCAGAATCCATGATGGAGATGTGAATTAGGCAACTGTGTTAAAACTGTAGCAACAAAATAACAAGCAGCTAATTACCAGTAGTTGTCTGTTTTTGAGATTTTAAGCTTTGTAAAGAATCCATTCATGCAGGTGTTCTCCAAGAAGTATGTCTGTTGCTTTACCCTAGCCTTACAAATAAAATGTGATCTTCCTTGTAGTGAAGTTAAGCTTTTTCTTTTGGGTGGAGGAGTAATTAATCTTCATAAGTGAAAGCAGTTCAAACTGTAGGCCTAAGTGCACATGCTTAACTTCCATACTGTGAATAGCAGTGTTACTCGTGGTAGTAAAGTTAAGATTGTGGCTGCTTGCACAATCAAAGCCACAGTGAGTGACATCTTGAAGCATCTGTTCCTATAACCCTCTTCCTTAAAGCCAAGAGACGCATGTGAGATTTAGAACAAGGAAAAGTTTCAAGTTCTTGTGCTGTGCAACCTTCAAAACAAGTCAGAGAATGCAGCATCTTAAATATCTGCCTTTGTTGCATGAATGAAGGAGAAATCACTCTTTGACAAAACGCATATCCATGTACTACTCTTAGCCAATTCTACACCGAAGACAACAAATTTTACAGCACTGGCATAAAAATTCACCAGTTGGGGCACAACGTTTTCCCGATCACCTTTTATAACAACAAAACAAAGGTGCTTTTATTACTTTTCAAGAGGAGGAGAAGGAGCTACTCATTATAGGCACACAGGATCGCGCACGAGGCTGGATCACAGCCACGTTGGGGGCAGTTTTGACTCTGTTCTCTCAGAAATGCCAGCAGTGCAAGTGTTTCGGCGGCGTTTACCGTCGCTCCGGCACCGCTCTCCAGCACCCTTCCCGACCGGGGCCGTGTCCCAGCGCCCGCCCGGACTCCCATCCCGGACCGCCCCGCTCCCGTGTCCCAGACCAGGGCGCGGCTCCCCGCGTTACCTCGCCTCTTTTTGGCCTGCGCAGCCTCCCCCGGGAGAGGCCCGACCCAGCGCTCCTCTTCCTCCGGTTCCTCGTTTCCATCCCCAGCTACGGCGCCCGCCGCAGCCTCCTCAAGCTTCCGCCTCTTGCGCTCTGAGTCGGCGGAGGCCATGTTAGTGTGCGTCACACTCCTGCGACACACCCCGCCCGGGCGCCCGAAAGTGAGGGCGGCAGCGCTTCTTGCCGTCAGCCGGACACAACCAATGAGAGCGGAGCGCGCGCAGATTGAGGCGCGTCGGTACCCGCTCAGGTCGCCGTGAGGACTCGAGCTCACCATGGTAACGGGCTGTTTCCCCCCATCCGTAGGGCCCCCTCCTGAGTGTCTGCGCCTCAGTTGCCCCGGGCCGCGCAGGCTGCGGGGAGTCCGTTAACTCGCAGGGGGCTATGCCTAGGGGGCCGCTCTCTGGGAGACCCGGTAACCATCCACCAGCCCTGCTGTGGGGGCGGGACCTGCTGCTCCCCGGCTGTCCGTTTCCATCGCCGGGGTGACCCCTCCCGACCGCCCTGCGTCGCCTGGGCTAATGCCCTGCCAGGGCTGCCGACCCGGGTGCCGCTTTCTGTCTCCCCTTTCGTCACCTCTCACCCCAGCACCTCATGTGGTGTGTAAACGCTCCACCGAAGTGCAGCAGTACGGGGGAAGGGGCAAAGGACTCGGGCTTTCTCTTATGTCCATGCAAAGCAAAGGAGGCCTTGGTTTTTACAGGTTCAGTCCAGCCTCCCCACAGTAAGTTGCATAAGCCTTTATTAAAGTTTTCTATCTTGGACGGACAAAAGGTTTTTTCATTTTCTCTTCATCTGAGAGTTTTTTCCAGGCCTTTAATCATTCCCCATGCTCTTTTCTGACCTTCCCCTAGTTACACAATGAAGAGTCCTGTGGCACCTTATAGACTAACATGAAAGCTTATGCTCCAATACATCTGTTAGTCTATAAGGTGCCACAGGACTCTTTGTTGCTTTTTACAGATCCAGACTAACATGCCTACCCCTCTGATAGTTACACAATGTTCTTTCTGAGATGCGGTGATCAGTACTGCGTGCAGTATTCCATGGCGGTCACAGCATTGATTTATCTATTGTAACATTTTAGGTAGTCTTCTCCATGCAGCTCCTTATGCATTATAACATTTTGTTCTCTCTTTTTTTTTTTCTTTGACTGAACTGAACAGAGATTTTCATTGAACGTTTTCTAGTAACCCCCTGGTTAGATTGATGTAGTTTATTGATGTACCAGTAAGGTGAAAGAGTAGTTAATTTTTTCCATCCTATGTGCATAACTTTTTATTGTTACCGACCTGTCTCTGTCCCTGCCACCCCCAGCCCTTCAGTGGCAGCCCACCCTGGGGAACAGGGTTGGGAACTTACTGGCCGCCTGTGGAATCCCAAGTTTCCCTGTTCCCTAGCTGGGCAGGAGCAGGGGAGCTGTCCAGTGGAGCATCCTGGCGACCAAATGCCACAGCCACCTCCACTGATGAGAGCCACCTCCAGCACCATGCACACGGTGGGCTGTACATTGTCCCTGAGGAGACTGTGTGGTGCAGGGTGCCGATCCCAGCTGCCAACACAAACACCAAGGCGGCAGATCTCACTGGCCTTGGTAACAGCTATTCAGGAGCAACAACCAGGTGCTGCAGGGAGGGGCTCATGCTTTGCCACTCTCCCCCAATCTCTGCCCATGCTTTGGAGGCTGTCATGACAGCAAAAAAAATCCACTGGTGGCTGCATTTGACAAATGCTGCTTTAGTTTATTGGCTACACTAGAGGCAGATTTCTAAATTTTGCAGGATTTCTATTTGGCTCAAGTAGTCTCTTGAACATTTCCACTTAACCTTGCCTTCCTGGTTTCCTTTTCGTTTAGCGGTAATAACTTCTGAGATTCTATCCAAGCCACTTCTAGGGATTTTACTTGCTTTACTTTTAGCTTTAGAACCATTTTGACTATCATTTTACTGAAATCTCCTTTTACAGAGTTTAGTGTCACTGTGTGTTTGTTATTCTTCCTGCGTTTTCGAAGATTAGAGCAGATCTTAGCCACGGCAAACTATTTGCATTTCTCATTTAGTCTGTCTTAAGGTTGGTGTGGCTTTTTTTTGTTTTATTATCATCATCATCTGTAGTTTTGGTCACAAGCTTTTCTGTGTTCAAACCTGCTACTTAAAAACCATATTAATACACAGGAGATTTGCATATATGTATGCTAATAATTCTGAAGCTGTTTCCTTTACAGCACTGTAATAATCTGTATCTGGAATTTAACAAGACTGTTGGGAGGTAACACCGGTTATCTTCTGTTTGTAGGAGAGGGTAGAAGCAACTCCATGTCTCGATTTCTAATTGTTTGAAATCTGGAATGTTCTACAACTACACCTCTACCCCAATATAACACGGTCCTCAGGAGCCAAAAAATCTCACCGCCTTATAGGTGAGACCACGTTATATCAGGTTTGGTCCGGTATGGCGTACTGGCCTGGACTGGCTTCCCCGGCGGTGATTTAAAGGGCCTGGTGCTCCAGCTGCTGCGGGGAGCCCCCGGCCTTTTAAGTCACCACTGGAGCTCCAGTGCCAGAGCCCCAGCGGGGATTTAAAAGGCCCGGTGCTCCAGCTGCTGTGGGGAGCATTGGTCCCTTTAAATCACCGCCAGAGCTCTGGCAGCAGGACTCGGGCAGGGATTTAAAGGGCCCGGGGCTCCCCGCAGCGGCCTGGGCCCTTTAAATCACCACCCAAGCCCGGCTGCCAGAGCCCCGGCGGGAATTTAAAGGGCCTGGTGCTCCAGCTGCTGTGGGGAGCCCCGGGCCCTTTAAAATCCTACTGGAGCTCTGGCAGTGGGGCACAGGCGGGGATTTAAAGGGCCAGTGGCTCCACACGAATTCGGATATAACGTAGTAAAGCAGTGGGGCTTGGGTGGCGCTTTAAAGGGCCCAGGGCTCCCCGCTGCTTTACCGCGTTGTATCTGAATTCGTGTTATCGGGTCATGTTCTATTGGGGTAGAGGTGTAGTTTGGGAACGGTCTTGTATATTTAAAAAAAACATTCCTGGTATTTCCTTTTAATTATTGTCACTGCTTTCTGACTGACATACTTCTCATACGTAGTCTTCCCTTATGTTGGCATTCAGAGTAAGAATATAGAATTTTGAATCTGATTCAGGATATATGCTTCTATGAAGACAGTGAAACCCACCCCTCAGTCCTGCAAGTTATTCAGTGTAGGTGGCCCCTATATCGCTAAGGAGCCTAGTTGAAGCTAATGTGATTCTGCAAGGATGCAGGGGTCTGCCTACATGGAATACACAGAGGATCTAGGCCTAAATAATTATTAAAGTAGTGTGGATATAGACTTGAACTGAATTAGCTGAGTCAAAAGGATGTCATATGAAGCAGCACAGAAAGATTGTTAGCTTTGTCACAAGCCATATATTGTAAAAGAAATAGATATTACAAAACTTTAGTGGTCAATATCACTTATTTTTTGTGCTTTTGTTATAGGATAAACAAGATGAACTTTTAAAGGAGGTATGTACACTTCTGATTCATTTATTAGGTTATTTGTTAAATTTTAGTAAATTGTTTGTGGCTGTTCTACATAAAGCTAAGTTTGAAGATATTAGAGGCAATTTGTCAGGTAGTTCAGGTTAAAAACTTGGGATAGATTTATTATAGGAAATAATAATAATAATAATAATGTTCTTATAAATCACAAGTTTTAAATTTATTACTTTAAACTCATGTATTTTTATGTTGCCATTGAATTTGTTTGCCGTTCCAAGGGGACTATAAATCTCACTATCTATGTTCACTAGTTTTTACTTCTGAAATGATCTTTGTAGGGAAAACTAAATCTATATTTTTTTTTTAAACCTGGTGTCTGAAGTATTTTAAAAAAGAACAGCAATTGTTTTTGCTCTGTTTCTTATTGAGTAATCTCACTCCTGGATTTTAGACATTTTATAGCAGCATAATTATTTTGTTTTACCTACCTTTTTTATAAAGGGCAAAGTACATGTTTTCATTCATTCAAAAATTTAACGATTAGTCATATTTTCTATCCTCAGCATTCTTGTGAAGAAAGGAAGTATTAGTAATGCTTCCCATTTTACAAATGGGAAATTGAAGCACAGAGATTAAGGCTTTGATCCTTCAAACACTTACATAGATGAGTAACTTTATCTTTGGGTGTAGACCTGAGCTCATTGAGAATTTCCATGTGCACAAAGTTAGTTATGCGTAGGAGTTAACAGGACTAGGCATATGTGAAGTGCCCAAGGTTACACGGGATGTCAAACCGAGATCCAAGACTCAGGATATGTCTGCACTACAAAATTACGTTGATTTTATATGTCAACATTGAGCCTTCAATTTAAGCAAGTCGATTTTGCATGTCCTTACTATGCTCTTCGTGTCGGCAGAGCACATTCTCACTAGCAGGGCTTGCATTGACTCATGGAGTGCTGCACCGTGGGTAGCTATCCCACAGTGCCTGGAGCCAAGTGGAATGTTGGGTTGGGCTTGCAATGCCTCATGGGACCAAAACATTTGCGTGGGTGGCATGGCATTAGCCTCCCATGATGCACTTACCTAAATCTCTCCCTCCCTCCCTGAAATCAATGGCAAACAAACCAAGCCTTTTTTGTGCCTTTTTTCCTAAGCCTGGGTTACCTGCGCAGATGCCAAAGCACAGCAAGCATGGGCCCTGCTTAACTGTACACTGTTGTTGTGAGCATTACAAACACCTCATGCCTTATCCTGCAGTATTTGGTCAGCTGAGGCAGGAGCCGCCACGTGGAACAATGTGATGCCACCCAAGCCCTGCTGGAAGCCATGGAGCGGAGCAATTCACAAATGCTGGTGACAGTCACTCACCACCTTAACACGGTGTAGCGCTGCTTCTGGGCCTGGTAAACAAGCACTGACTGGTGGGACTGCATAGTTATGAATGTGTAAGGCCACTTTCATGGAACTGTTTGAAGAGCTTTCCCCAGCCCTCAAGCGCAGCAGTACTAAAATGAGAGCTGCTCTGACAGTTGAGAAGCGAGTGGCGATAACTGTGGAAGCTTCCAACACCAGACTGCTACCGGCCAGTGGGGAATGAATTTGGAGTGTGTAAATCTACCGTGGGGTCTGTTGTGATCCAAGTTTCCAGGGCAATCAATACACTTCTGCTAAGCAGGGTAGTGGCTCTGGGCAACATGCAGGACATAATGGATGGTTTTGCCACGATGGGATTCCGTAACTGCATTGGGGCAATAGACAGAACGCATATCCCTATCTTGGCACCAGACCATCTTGCCAAAGTGGTACTTCTCAATGGTGTTGAAAGCGCTGGTGGATGACAGGGGCCGTTTCACCAACATCAACGTGGGATGGTCGGGAAAGGTGTATGACGCATGCATCTTTAGAAACGCTGGTGTGTTCAGAAAGCTGCAAGCAGGAACTTTCTTTCCAGACTGCAAAATAATTATTGGTGATGTTGAAATGTCAGTTGTGATCCTGGGAGACCCAGCCTACTCCTTGCTCCCATGGCTCATTAAGCCGTACACAGGCAGCCTGGACAGCAGTAAGGAGTGGTTCAACCAGAGGCTGAGCAAGTGCAGAATGGTAGTGGAATGTGCCTTTGGACATTTAAAAGCCCGGTGGTGTAATTTGCTTATTAGGTTAGACCTCAGTGAAAGCAACATCCCATTGTTGTTACTGTGTGCTTCATAATATCTGTGAAACAAAGGGAGAAAAGTTTCCAGCGGTGTAGAGAATTGAGGTAGATTGCCTGGCAGCCAATTTTGAGCAGCCAGACACCAGGGCAATAAGAAGAGCATATTGAGGGGCACTGCATCTCCGTGAGGCTTTGAAAACTAGTTTCATTTATTCAATGACTCACAGTAATGGGACAGTTATTTGTGTTGTTCCTTACCAAGATGTCCCCTTCATTTCATGTACTCCCCGGTAAACTACACCCCTGCTAACCACAGGGTGCTGAACAAATAAAGGGCCTTTTCTCCTCAATCCATTAATTTTTATTATGCTCACAAACACTGAGAGACAGCAAAGAAAAGTAAGATAACCTGGGGCGAAAGGGCTGATAACATGTGGGTGGGGGAGAAGGGAGACAAGGACAGCTTGCTTACAATTGCATTGCAATAATAATCAAAGGTGTGGGAATGGGCGCCTTCTGGTCCTTGTACACTCCCCTGGAGTTGAGTGCAAGGGATACTGGACTCTCCTCCCACCCCCACCCTTCATACTAGGATTCCTGGGAGAGGAAGATATGGAACTTGGCGACGATGGCAGCAGGTTCAGCATAGGCTTCAATGGTTCTCTAGTGTCCAGCTGCCTTGAACCTCACCCAGATGCCTCAACATGTCTGCTCCCTCATAATCTGCACCATTTTGTCCTGCGTGTCATGCTCGTGTTCCCTGCATGCTCTCCTGTCCTCGCAGTCATTGTGCAGGCTGTCGGACAGTGCAGTCCTCCATGCGCTGAGCTCCGTCTTGTCACTCTCAGAGGCATGCATTAACTCATTGAACATGTCCTCCAGAGTCTTCTTTTTCCGCCTTCTAATCTGGGAAAGTCTCTGTTCTGGTTTGGAGGACGCGTCTATGGACAAGGTTTCAGCTGCAAAGAATACAAAGCACAAGGGTAGCATTGACAGTGCATATATTGTTTCTGGTGCAAGGTTAAATCTTTTTATAAAAGAAACACCCTTCAATGCACATCCCTGCAAGCCACAATGTAATCAGAACCGCTGGCTACTGCAAGAGTCAGTTTGCTGCTACGGCCATGGTGAGTGAGGCCATGAGGCGTGGGCGAGAGGTCTTGTACTGCAGTTTTTGTTAAGACATCCTTGGGATCAGTGGTTCCAACCTCAGAACAGCCCCCTTTCCCATGGCAACCTGGATGGTGCTTGAGGACAGGCACCAGTGTAAAGTCCCGTAAATAATTTGATAGTTACAAAAGCGGCATTGGGTTGGGATGGAAGGGAGACAAACAGGAAGCGTCGTGATCCCTCCCCCCCTTCTTAAAATGCTGGCTGCAGTACACGGTGATTCCTTCCAACCACAACCAGGGCACGCTCGGGAAAGCGTGGTTGTGTGACCCAGAATTCACCAAATGGGTAGATTATTTATTGAATCGCTTGCTGTTTAAGGGCTAGCATTTAAAACTTCCCCTCGTTTCCCTTAGGTGATCATATGTGATATCACTCTCCTGAGGGAAACAGAGGCAGAAAGGGAGCAGATGCTGCAAGCGTCTGAGTCCTTATGCTGCACTGTTGTACGCCGCAATGATGCCAGAAGAGTTAATACTGGTGTAGCACAGGAAAGCGTCCTACCATGGTGAATGAAATAAGGCAGCCCTTCCCAGAAATCTTCTGCAAAGGATTGCAGAGTAATTCCATGAAAGCTTCCTGGAGATCTCTGTGGAGGATTCCAGGGCCATCCCCGTGCACATAAACAGTCTTTTTCGGAGGGCACCCTCTGCATCGCTGGAGTGGCCACCGATAACCACTATCCCAATTCTTTTATTCAGATTCAGCAATAAAAATAATATCATGTAACCCCTACAGTTTGATTGAAAATGTGTACTCACCAGAGGTGCCTTCCACAGCATCATGCTCCACCAATAATTGGTCCTGTGAGGGGATGGGCTCCACAGTTTAAAAAAAGTTCTTGGCTGTTAGGGAGACTGGATCCTCCACTTGCCTGCCATGCATTTTCCTCCTCCTCTTCAACAATGTCCTCGTTGTTGCCTGGGGCTCCTGGGAGGTATCCATGGAGCGTTTTGGAGTAGTGATGGAGTCATTACCAAGAATCGCATGCAGCTCCTCATAGAAGCGGCATGTCTGAGGCTCAGAACCAGAGCGACTGTTTGCCTTCCTTGTCTTCTGGTACGCTTGCCGAAGCTCCTTTATTTTCATGCAGCACTGCTGTGTGTTCCTGGTGTAGCCCTTCTTCCCCATGCCCCGCACAATTTTGGCATAGATGTCAGCATTTCTTCTGCTGGATTGGAACTCTGCCTTCACAGACTATTCTCCCCACAGAGCAATAATATCCACCACCTCCTGGGCGCTCCATGCTGGAGCGCGTTTGCGGCCTTGAACATCCATGATCATCTGTGCTGACAAGCTCTCTATGCCGATTAAACAGGAAACGAAAATTCAAAAGTTCCTGGGGCTTTAACAGGGGGATGGCTGTTTCCTGTGTACCTGGCTGAGGTGCAGTGGAGTTGAAAGTACTCTCCAGAGCGGTCACAGTGGAGCACTGTGGTACACCTCCTGGAGGCCAATTCATTCGAGTTACACGGTGCAGTGTCTACACTATCCCCATGTCAACGCTTGGATGTCGACTTAACCACTATGCCTCTCACAGAAGTAGAGTACAGAAGTTGACTTTACAAGCGCTTTAGGTCGGTGGAAGGGACTCGGTAGTGTAGACACATACATTATTAACTCGACCTAACGTGGCATATGTCAATCTAACTTTGTAGTGTAGACTAGGCCTCAGTCTAGTTCCATCCTTCCCCTCAATTCTGTTAGGCTGAAACAGTTCTGGCTTCATGTATTGCTGAACCAGACTAGCATAGTTCTTCTCCTCTTGATTATTAGGGCATATATAACTATTACATTACTCTCTAGTATGGTGATTGTGTACTTTTGTAGTAATTATTGGCCCTGAAGATTATGTGGTGGCTATACTAAATGTTACCAAAAGGTGAAATATGTAGATTTTTATGGGAATCCAGAGTTCAAGTCACCCCGTGTTCTGTAATGCTATGGCACTTGAAGGTTTGTGGTTATTTCAGTTATGAGGAAGAAAAAAATACCTTTTTGTAGGTGTTCACCTGTTGTTACCATCTCATTGTTTCATTAATAAAGTCTCCCAACAGAGGACAAAGGAAAACATGAGGACAGATGATGTCAAGCACTTTGAAAAATGAATTTTGTGTTAGAATACAATATATAGCTATATTATGTAGCTGACGCCTGGCCTGATGTGAGTAATTAACCCATGGAGGGAGGCCTTATTTCTTGGAGGATAGAATTATGGAGATAAACAGATCATTAAAGAGATAAGCAGACTGGGGGAGGGATAGCTCAGTGGTTTGAGCATTGGCCTGCTAAACCCAGCGTTGTGAGTTCAATCCTTGAGGGGGCCACTTAGGGATCTGGGGCAAAAATCAGTACTTGGTCCTCCTAGTGAAGGCAGGGGGCTGGACTTGATGACCTTTCAAGGTCCCTTCCAGTTCTAGGAGATTGGTATATCTCCAATTATTTATTTATTTTATTATAAACTGAAAACAGAATGTTTGTGCTAAATAAGATAAGTTAAAAGGTCATGCTAAAAAGAGAATATCTGAGCCAGCTAAGAGGGAGAACACACATTGTTAGGAAATGGTTCCCTGGACAAGATAAGTTTGGAATGTAGAGATGAGGTCAAGTGTGGACAATGCATGGTTAAAGCATGCTGCACACATGTGATGCACTGTATAGTAAATGCAATGTAATGTCTAAATGGGTATAAAGGAAGAGAGTTTCTGCGTAACTTGGGAAGTGTGGTATGCTCTTGAGTCTAATCAGCTCAGTGTAGCTTTGCAATATGCCAGATGAAGATACCTGTAGTTGAACTGAGTTTTTTGAATCCCAGAGAACTGGATGAAGTCTTCTCCCAGAGCTGACAAAGTGTTCTGAATAAGCCAAGTGGAAAAGGTCTCTGAGGGAACCTCAACATATTGGTGCTTTGTTTGTTTTAAAATTCTAGTTCACTAATAGAGTTAACTGCTGTTAATTAAAGTTTGTACACTGCCCAGGATTTCTATTGTGTTAATAACTGAAGGGTTAAGAAAAATCATACTGCTTTCCCTGTTTTGCTGTGGATATAATTCTCTATCCTTTCTAATTATTTCAGTTCCATACAATGACAGTTATTTTCTGCTTGTTCATAGGCTGAGAAATTGGCAAAACATATGTCATCATACCAACATGATCTGGCTCCAACAATCACCAGTAATATAGTGTGTTCTATAGATGCCAAAGAAGAACTCTTGGATGAATGTGAGGAGATATGGAGGCAGATGGAAGAGGTATGCATATCATTAGTAATAGACTAAGTTTATTGTAGGTCATCTTCAAAAGCATGTATTCTCACAGAGAAGGCTGGGAGAAAATAATACAAAATACAGGCCAAAAGTGAAAATGTAAATGGCACTGAGGGATCCATTATAATGTGATTTTTTTTTGTTTGCAGTATTGATATTATGTCTAGTTTAGATTAACAAAATGGAATGTAGTGTAAGTTTAAAAACACATAAAAATATTAACTATTATTATTTGTATTGAATTAGTGCTTAGTGGGCCCAGCTGAGACTGGGACTCCATTGTGCTAGACTCTGTGCTAGACATTGTACAAATACTAAGTAGATGACAGAAAGACAGAGGGTGGCAGAGGTTTATAGAGCAGTGATGTTAATTGCCAAAGGTCAATGGTCAGTGGCAACACCAGGAATAGAATTCAGGTTTTCTGACTTCCAAGCCAATGCCTTAACCATTAAACTGTGCTGCCTATCCACATTTTTATTGTTACTTTAAAAAAAAAAAAGCAGAATCCCTGTCTGATTTTTTTTAATGGTTTTGAGGACTCACTATACATTCTGAAAGATGCTAATACACCCATTCTAATTCAATTGGATGTGAAAGGAGCAGTTACGTTCTAAATTATGGTACTTTGATTCTGAATGGCTTAACAGGATTTTATGTAGTATTCATACACAGTAGTACATTATTTTGAGTACTGTGTACTGGTAATAAGATAAATAAAACTATAACCCAACTAATGCACATGAATAATCTGTTCTGTCAATTTTAGTTCAAGAACTACAGTGAAACCCCGCTATAACGCGACCTTTGGGGTCCAAAAAATCCCATCGCGCTAAATGTGGGGTCGCGGTATAGTGGGGTTGCACATTAATCAGGTGGTTCCCAAAGCTGTGCATTGAGGTGCACCGCCTATTGCCCCTGGTGCCTAGTGCCCAGCAGGGGAGAGGACCTGTGGCCCCACACCTGCCGGGGACAGAGAACTCCGGGGCTGCGGGTGCCGGTGCTCTCTGTCCCCGGCAGGTGCGTGGCTGCAGCTTCCCTCCAGCTACAAGAGGAGCCGCGGCTCCCCGCCTGCCGGGGATAGAGAACTCCGGGGCTGGGGGCGCCGGTGCTCTCTGTCCATGGCAGGCGCGGGGCCTCAGCTTCCCTCCCGCTTCAAGAGGAGCTGCGGCTCCCCGCCTGCTGGGGACAGAGAACACCAGCGCCAGCAGCCTCAGAATGCTCTGTCCCCAGCAGGTGCGGGGCTGCAGCTTCTCTCCCCTGCCATGGTGTTGGGGACCATTGGTACAGTATTATACTGTACCTTAAAGGGGAGCCAACCTGCGATCGCGTTATATGCGATTTCGCGTTTTGGCGGGGCGCATTATGGCGGGGTTTGACTGTACTTGCAATATTTTCTTCAGTCATTTTTGCTCAGTTATTGACATTTTAGAAACAGGAATCACCTTTAAAAAGTCAAAATAAAAAATAGTTTAAATACTTGTGACTTACAATAAATTATGTTAAATTTATGTAAATATTGGGGGCTGTACATAAAGAAATAATGTCTAATCATAAGTATATTCTAGGACTTCCTTTTTTCTGTAGGATTCTTTACTATATGTACATAATTTGGTATAGTGCATCACTTGGGATTAAACAAGCTGCAGGGAATAATGTCTCTTGCTTTATCAAGTACTCTTCCTAACTATCAACAGAAATATCATTCCAATTTTTTATCCGGGATGATGTGATCTCTCTTGCCACCAATTTTTCAGAACCGGAGGAGAATCCAAAAATTTTATCAGTTTAGATTACACCTCACCAAAGATGTTCAGTGTAATGATTTCCCAATCTCTTTAGAACAATAAAGGAAATACTTGCACACAATTTTTGATGGCAGTTGGTAGCTGCAGCTACTTCTTTCTTTCTCCTTTTTGTAGACATAACATCACTAATGCACATAGTATGCTGTATCAGGTAATAGTAGAGAGCTAATGATTAGCATATTACCTGCTCAGATTGTGTGGTTTATCATCTAACATTCCATTTATTTTATAATCATTTTCATCCTTTATTACATAGCAAAATATAATATGTTTTATTATTTATTTCCAAAACATTAAGGATGAAGTTTCGAAACCACTACTTGAGTCATGTAGTGTTTGGGAGAAAATATGCAGTTCTCAGGGGAAACTGACATACAACTTAATAGTGAAAGATGCTGTAGGCCCATTACTAACTTCTTGGAATATTATGCACCTGTTTATCCCATAGTGGGGTCCACCTATGAAGACAATAGGAAAATGTTCACATAATGTGAGACACTTTGTCTAAGGTCTCATGCAGGAGCCAAGGTCGGTCATTTCCCTCAACTATAGAAACCAAAATGACTAAATGAAAGTATGAGACCTGAAAAAGAGCTCTGCGTGGCTTGAAAGCTTGTCTCTTTCACCAATAGAAGTTGGTCCAATAAAAGATATTCTCTCACCCACCTTGTCTCTCTAAATGAGGGTATTGTCAATCACCAAGGCAAAAATCTCTCATAATTTGCATGTGTATAAACCTCTTTCTCCCTCCCAACCTAGCTTAAAAAAATCCCCAAGTTACCAGGCAAGAGTCATACGCTGCTCTCCTATGCAGTATTTCAATCCCAAACTAACTGTAAACATTGTGTTTCTTGTAAATCACATATACCATGAACAGCTTTTTCACCCCAAATTAGAATCTGCACATTTGTTTGAATTGTGAGTTACATCTATGTCCTCCAAATTTAGGAGATAAGAATTTTGTTGGTTTTCATTGTAAATAATTGTTGCATTTTAGCAGTAATAGAAATTGTGTGTCACAAGTAAGAAGAAATGTTAAAAAATATAAACCAGGGTATAACTGTGGTATATTTTTAAAAAAATGCTTAGAAGGGGGGATCCCAATTGATAATAGGGGCAAATAGTGCAATACAATCAGTGAAATGAATCTAATTTTAAAAGCCTCCCATAAGAAAGAGATTAAAGAAATATGTTTGTACACCAACACTATCTACTGGATACCTAGGGAAGCAGCAGAGAAATTAAGCTGACATCTGAGCACTCATTTGGCCCAGGTCCAATAGGAATCAGAAGATGGACCCCTCCGACCAGCCCTGAAATTAGGATACATAAAACTGAAGTTACCATGTGCTCAAGAGACTTGACTGAACCCAACACAAGCAGCTGCAGAATCCTAAATGCATCTGACACCTGAACCAGCTGGGTGGAAAGGACTCTCCCTCCATCCCAGGGTTAAGAGGATAAAAAGAAGTGCTGAGATTTAATTTCAAAGATTGTATTTCTCCTTATGGTGGTTTAATATAAATGCCTGTAGGTTATCTTGCTGAGCCTTCACTCTCTAGCGAGAGCTCAAGTAACCATATTTTAGATTTTAACTCCTATATAAGTCCATGCAAATTGATCTAAAACAGGGGTTCTCAGACTGAGGGTTGTGACCTACATGGGGGGTTGTGAGCTGTCAGCCTCCATCCCAAACCCCGCTTCACCTCCAGCATTTATAATAGTGTTAAATATTTAAAAAGTGTTTTTAATTTATAAGGGGGGTTGCACTCAGAGGTTTGCTGTGTGAAAGGGGGTCACCAGTACAAAAGTTTGAGAATCGTTGGCCTAAAAGATATTGAAAAGAATTTTTAAGCAATTGCTTTTAATATTCGAAATTTATCCCATGTGGACCAATCCTGTCAAAATGTAGTAACCATATTCTTAAAAGGGATCTTAAAGACAAGTGCATTCTTGGAAGTATGATAAATGTGTGAGGAACTGAGAATTTATGACCGTAAGTAAATGGAATAAGAATCTTGGTAATTTGCATTGCCTATATTTTACTGTTGATTGTATGTTAGTGTGGTACAGAGTCAATTAATGAATTATTGGTTGGTTAAAAAAGTTGACCTGAAAAAACCCAGTGTTAAAACTAGTAAGCTAGCTCTCGCTGTACTCAATAAAAGGAGTTATCCTACTGGATTATCTTATATATTGGCAAACTGAGTTTGTTAGATTTCAGCTTTAAAATGTAACTGGCACCCTGGCAAATTCATAAATTGACCCCCTTTCATGCTTATGTCTGCACCTTGGAAAATTGGGCCATTTGTGTTCAAATCATTTTTTCTCAATGTATGAGGCATGCTGCCCTGGTGGGGGTGCAGAAGTCTACAGGGGATGTGAACAGATGTTTTCAGTTGCTTTCCAGTCTTAGCTTTCATGAAAAATAAAAAGTCTTTAGCTGTTATGCTAGTCAATAAAACTTTGAAATGTGACTCCAGTGTAATTGAGGCAGCAATGTCTGTCCAAGTTTCCAAAGAACCAGAAACAATAGCTCTACAAGAATTGTCCCATTCATTTCAGTGGGTGCTAACTCAGATGCCAGTGATGATATTTTGTATGCCAACATCATTAACAATTTCATGACTTATCAAAGCAGGTGAGAAAGGATAGGATGTATCATAGCATAAAGATTTAAGATATGGATAGAGCTTGAACAACTCACAGTGTGATTGAAGCAGGACATGATTTGAATGCTGAACTCCTTCAGGAAAACAAGAAAAAGTCTGGGAAGTGCTGGTTTAAAGTGTGAGCCATCGCTGATTCACTAATTTCCCTCTCAATTCTTTTCCCAATCAGTCCTGTCCCCACCTTTCTTTCTTAGTTTCCCCTTCAGTCCTGTCTCTGAGCCTCCCTTTCCCACCTGATCTCCATGTATTCAGAACTCTGTCTTCCTCCTAGTCAGACATTTCCCAGCTATTGTCTCTCTTTCCAGGTGGCCAACCGTCTTTTTGTAGTGCCTCCACTTCCACTTCTTCAGTTAGTGAAGGCCCAGTCCTATCCCTTTTGTTGTGATCTGCTGTTGAAACATTCTGTCATTGTCCTCTCAGGCATGGCCTCCAGCAACATGGTGGGAGCCATGTTAATACTTCTAATGATAAAACAACAACATTATTTTGGAGGAATTTTAAATCACTATTTGGTTGGCCTAAGAAGGGAAGGAATGATAAGTAATCACTGTGTTTTCTCTTTCTACAAAGTGTCAGAGCAAGCTAACACTGCTAGGAATAGAAACACTTCCAGAATCAGATGCTCAGGTAAGTCCATCTTTTCTGTACTCAGTGCATAGGCACTGACTCTGTGGGTGCTCCGAGGCTGGAGCATCCACAGGGAAAAATTGCTGGGTGCTCTGCTCCTACCAACAGCTCCCTGCCCCAGCTTACCTATGCCACCTCCTCTTAGCGCGCCACTTCTCCCCGTAGCTCCAACGCTTGCCGCCGCGAAACAGCTGTTTCACAGCGGCAAGCACTGGGAGGGAAGGGAGAAGAGGAGGAACGTGGCGCACTCAGGGAAAAGGCGGGCGGGGGCGCAGATTTGGGGAAGGAGTCCAGTGGGGTAGGGAGGGGGCAGAGTCGGGGCAGGGACTTTGGGAAAGAGGTTGGAATGAGGGCGAGGCCGGGGGCGGGGCAGGGTGCGAGCACCTACCGGCACTGGGAAAAGTTGGCGCCTATGACTCAATGGACAATTTTTAGTTTTCTATCAGACAAATACCAATTATCTCTCTTTTTTAGGAAATAGGTGAACATTCTTCACTTACCCTATACAAAGTTGTCTACTTTATCCTTATTGACTCTGTTAATAATGTGTGAACGTTTTAATAATGGGTTCTCTCAAGCAGTAAAAAGCTGACCTTAATTTGTCAATTCCTGATATTTTTATTATGTGAACTTGGCTGATGATTCATGGTGCATCTTAATCTTGAATTTTTTAGCTGAGCGAAAGCCAAATTTGAGTCTGCCCTACCTTTTAAGGAATGCATGATCATCACAGTAGCTTTTGTACTTAAATGTACACTTCATTTCTTACTAAATTACTTTATAAAAAAAAAGTTCAAACGCCTGTACCTATTTTAGTGTATTTAAATGCTCTGGAAATAGAGGAAATTATTACTGTTTCATCTCTCCTGCAACTGGGAACGGCAAACATTTTGATAAATGGAAGTGAAGATTCTTTAGCTTCATTTTTCATATGATCTCCTGAAATGGTATTTTGTGTTTTCCAGCTGCAGTTTCTCAGTGTATCTCAACAGCAGCAGTACACTAGGGGACTGATTGCCCTTTCTTCAGCAGCTGAACACTACTATAATAAAGCTCTGTTAAATCAGAGAAGTAGTCCTTTTTTACACAGATACGAATATGTAGGCCCTTACGCATAAAGTGAAGACTTAAAAGTTTGGATTTTGAATTGCTATAAGATAAGAGGTAGTATACTTAAATGTTATAAAAGTTGTCATGGATGCTAGTAACCTGTGTTCTGTGACCTACATTGGCTGCCTGTTAGTTTGATTTTTAAGTTGTTGGTTTTGATTTAGAAAAGACTGGGATCTACCTGTCAAAGAAACCACTTCTCTCTCTCTCCATGACATTACTGCCACAGTTGTGGTCAGCAGAGGCATGTGAGCTGAAGACTTTTCATCAGTGATCTGGAAGTAAATCTGAAATCACTGCTGATAATATTTGCAGATGACATGATTGTTGGAGTGGTAAATAATAATGATGAGGACAAGGGAGTCATACAGATCAATCTGGATCCCTTGGTAAGCTAGGCCCATTCAGACAAAATGCACTTTAATACAGCCAAATGCAAAGCTCGACAGCTAGGAACAAAGCCATACCTACAGAATGGGGTAGGAGACTGTATCCTGGAAAACGGTGACACTGAAAAGGATTTAAGAGTCAGAATGGACAAAGCAGTTCAACATGAGCTTCTAGTGTGGTGGTGATGCAAAAAGAGCTAATCCGAGCCTTGGGTGTATAAGCAGTGTTGTAGAAGTGGGGAGATGATTTTACCTCTGTATATGGCCTTGGTGAAACTGGTGATAGAGTACTGTATACAGTTCTGTTGACCAGATTTTAAATGAAATGTTGACAAATTGGAGAGGGTGCAGAGAATGGCCACAAAAATTATTCAAGGCTATGGAAAGTGCTTTACAGTGAGAGGTTTAAAGAGCTCAACCAGAAGATTGAGAGGTGACTTAATTATAGTGTACAAGTACCATCACAGGAAGAAAAATCAGGTGCTAGAAGTACTTTAATCTAGTGGAGAATGGCTGGAAGCTGAAGCCAGACAAATTCAAATTTTAATAGTGAGAATGACAAACCATAGGAACCAACTACCAAAGGAAGTGGTGGATTCTCCATCTTCTGTTGTAATCAGACCAAGACAGGATGTCTTTCTGGAAGATGGGCTTTAGCCAACTACAAGTTATGCTTTAGTCAAACATAAGTTATTAGATTCAGTACAGGGGTAACTGGGTAAAATCAATAGTTTGTGATACACAGGTCAGATTAGATCAGCATTTCTCAAATGCAGCCACCAGGGGCTTTTCTTGTGGCCACAGCATCCTGGGCTGTGATTTTTTGAGGAGGGGAAGGAGAGGCAAAGCACCAGCTCTTCCCCTGGTGCTGCCTGCAAGTGTTGGTCCCTACCCCCTTCCGGAGCCACAAACACTGTAGGAGCAAGCAACCAGTATGAGTTCCCCACCTTCCCAGGGGCAGTGTGTCTCGGGCTTCAAGCTTCCGCCCTGGGGTGGTGGGCGGCAGACTCTGTCCTCCAGCCACAGGGCTTTGGGCTCGATGCCTGGACTCACCCCCCACCATCACCTTGACCCCCTGTACTTCCTCCAGACCCCCATTGCTCCTGGCCCCCCTGCCTCCTTATCCACCTCCTCATCCAGGGCTTAATTTGTCCCCCAGTATACCAGGGCTCAGTAAGTCTGCTGTGAAAAGTGATATTAACAAATATACAAATATCACTTTTCACAATAGCAGACTTACTAACTAGCAATCTAAAAAAATAATAATAATATGCAAAGCACCTTATTTTTGTTTCTATTCTGTTTAGGTCCAGTAAAGAATAGAGACAACTCTACAGTATTTTTATTATTAAGTCTGCCAAAAAAACCAAACCTCCGTAAATAAGCTGGACATGTATATGTGCATAGTTATTCGTTTTTCCTAAAGTTCCTTAAGTATTTTAGGAAAAAAATTTCAGAGCTGCAACCAGCAAGAGTTGGTGGCCGCACTCTAAGGCCACCAAAAAATATGTTGTCAGAACCCCTGGATTAGATGATCTGCTGGTCCCTTCTGACAGCCCAAATTTGTCACTTTTCAGAGCATGCTGGAAATGGAAGATAGCTACAGCTGGGTGTGGGACTCTGGGGATTGTGTGGGGGTTGATTGATTTCAGACTTATGTTGTCACTCTTATTTGAATTGATCTGGTGGAATTGACAGGTCTCTTAGTGTATTTTTTAAATATTGTCAAGGGCACTCAGAGCACTGAATTGGGTGATCTTTTATTTTATTCTGTATAAATCTAAATAATTAACTTCTAAGTAGTTGTACATTATCAAAACAAATAGACTAAGCAATAGTGATTCTAAAAACTAGTAAAATGTGCTCCATTGTATCTTCCAGATTCTTCCTCGTGGAATACTAAATCATTTTTTACCATGTTCTGTCTCATTTTATTCAAATACTATTCAGCACATTTCAAGAGTTAGTTTTTAAATACTCTTTATTTTTCCTTCTTGTTTTACAGCTTTCATTGTTAATGATGCGAGTGAAGGCTTTAACAGCAGAGTATAATCAGTGGCAGAAACGAAGTCCTGAAAGTAAGGATTTTTATTAATATTTTTATAGACTTCGTTTAAAACCAAAGTTTATATGATTATCTTGGATTTACAACACATCGTTCATCCAAGCAGTTGAGTGTGCATATGTAGAATATTTAAATTGCATGCATCATCAGACCTAGGTACCTTGCAGAAATCAAAATGAACTACAGTACTGCCTACAATAGTGTCCTTCCACTTTTGTGTCTGTGCTTTCTTTTTTGAAGCACTGACATCTGAGTTAGCACCTGTTGCAATGATTGAGGCAGTTCACAACTTAGAACTACTGCTTCTCTCTCTTAAGGCTATGTCTACACTACCACTTATGTCAGCAAAATTTCTCTCGGGTGTGAAAAAACACACCTCTGAGTGACATAAGTTTCACTGGCATAAGTGGTCATTGCACAGCACAATGTCAGTGGGAGAGCTTTCTCCCATCAGCATAAAGCAGCTATATGAGAAATCTTACAGTGGCGCAGCTGCATCAGTACAGCTGTGTCGTTGTAAGCTCTCTAGTGTAAATATAGCCTAACACTCCCTTTCATAGGATGGGATTTGTTGATGTTCAGCACTCCTAAAAATCAGGCCACTAAAGAGATGAATAATATTCCAGGAGGTTATCAATAAGCCTCTATAGCAATTTCTGAAGGGCCTCTATCAAGAATTCTGGTCCTTAGTTATAGAAATTACAGGATAATTCTGGCAGAAAACTGTGGTTGCTGTTGAGGGTTTTATAGGTAACCAATACCTTGAAATGCATACAATGTTGGATTCAGAAGCAGTGCAAAACATTTATTATGTGTGTGTGGTGCGTTCGTATTGGCCTGCCCCAGTGGACTGTCATAGTGTCTACTAGCTGAAATTTTCAAGATAACTTTGAGAGTAACACAATTACAGTGCATTACAATATCCTTTTTGGATTTAGAGTTCACAGACACCAGGCCAAACAAAGATAAGAGATACTTTGTGACATTACAGCATTCTGGGAATTCAAGAGCAGTTACTGATCCAATAATTCCATAACATTTGGAGATTTTTTGAGATAAAGGGTATGCATCCTTCCTGTGTTCTTAGCAGTCATTATCAGACAAAACATTCATAGCCCTATCAATTCTTCAAGGTTCTCTCTTCTGCCCAATAGCTTCAGCACCATTTGGTCTGAACTGAATTGTAGTTAACTTGAGTTTACCGAAGACCCTAATTTGGCCAGGCATTGGAAAAGCAAGATCCAGCAGAATCTATTCAACAAGAAGACACAAACCTGAATATCCTCTGATGGTATTATAGCCCAAAATGTCATCTTATTCTCCATAATGGAAGATTGGCTCTGGATAGAACAGATGAATTCTTAATCAGCAAAGATCCTTTTTCTATACAAACTTATTTTAGAACTTGTCTACATGAAGAGATTTAGCAGCATAATTATACCGGCATGATTATACTGATATAGCTCTCCTCATGCACACACGGAATAAGAGTGCTTTTTCTATCATAGAATATCAGGGTTGGAAGGGACCTCAGGAGGTCATCTAGTTCAACCCCCTGCTCAAAGCAGGACCAATCCCCAGACAGATTTTTGCCCCAGATCCCTAAATGGCCCCCTCAAGGATTGAACTCTCAACCCTGGGTTTAGCAGCCAATGCTCGAACCACTGGGCTATTCTAGTTTAGCTTATGTTGCTTCCAAAGTGATTGGATCACAATGCAAACTGCGTATCGTGGTTTTGAACAGTTTATAGCTCAGCAATATCTGAACAGATTTGTAATAGGAATAGCAATAGGCACCTCTTCTCCTCTGTTAAATTTCAGGTACTTATGGTGTACCTTGGAAGTGTTAGTTCTTCAAAGGAAGAATGAAAAAAAATTACAATGGGAAGTACTAGACAACCTTAATTTAGGTGTTGTTACTGCTCCTTATGTAATATCAACTGAATAAATATTAAATAGAATTTTTTTTTAAACTTTCTGCAAGACACCATAGCTTTGATTTTGTACTATTGTGCTGGGTACGAGTCCTAGTCATGGACCAAGACCTCATTGTGCTAGGCACTGTACAAACACAGAACAAAAGTACAGTCTCTACCCCAAAGAGCTTACAGCTAAATAAATATAAGACAAAGCAACAGATGGATACAGACAGATGCAGAAGTATAAGAAATCAATGAGACTACATTGGTCCTACTGGGATCTAGGAAGTGGGCGCCCACTGCTAAAGGACCTCCCCCAAGCCTAAGGGGAGGATCCACTGGGCCTGCAAACCAAATGATTCTGGGGGACAACTAATGAAATAACGGGGGAACAGGAGTGCGGTCAGAGGGTCAAACGAAGGGAACCTGACTGACAGGGACACAGAGCAGAGAACCCCGGACGGCACCCACTGCTCCTTGAAGGCGTCAAGGGAGCCAGTGGACGCCGCCCAGAGGAACTCTGCCCGGATATGTGAACGGACAGAGGATTGCAAGTAGGCCCCCACAGTCACAGGAGACCCCATCGGCCAGCCTCCTCTCCCTGGTTTTATAGATGTCCATTTTAGCCAGGGCCCGGAGGAGGTTGACCAGGAGGTCACTTGACTTCGTGGGGCCACAGATAGGGAGTGCATAAATAAGAAGGTGAGGGGAAAAGTGCAACCAAAAACGTAACAGGATGTCTAAGAGGAGCCAGAATAGGGACTGCAACCTGGCGCACTCCAGGTAAACGTGCGCCAGGTTCTCCCTCACACTGTAGAAGGGGCAAGTGTCCGGGACGGGGGTAAACTGCGCCAGAAACACGCCTGTGCTCACTGCCCCATGAAGGAGCCACCAACTGATATCCCCGGCGGGCCTCGGGACCAGGGTAGAGTATAGGCTGGCCCACCAGGGTGCCTCACCCTCGAAAGGTGGCAGGAGCTCCCGTCACTTCGTGTCAGGGTGGGACACGAGGGTGAGGAAGTGAAGGGTGTGGAGCACGAGCATGTATAGATGTTTTCTTGGCGCGGTCTGGAAACGAACGACTGCAAGTCATGCAGCCGGCTCACGGTGAAGGGGCAGGGGGGCCGGTTGGGTCCACTGGGCAGGGGCCTGATGAAAAGGTCCGGAGGGCCTGGGGTGGAGGGTGGGCGGGGCATGCCCTTTCGCAGGACCCGGTTGATGTAGGCCCCAGCAGTGGGCGACAAAGCGGCCCTCACCTCCTGAAGTACTCGCTGAGGAGTACGAGGCCTGGAGAGCCCCATGTGCTGAGCTCTCGGATGGAGGGGAAAAAAAAGGAGCTGCCGGTTGTATCGGAGCCCTCGGAAGCGGCGCAGGAAGGCGTATGCCAGTACTCTCCACACCGGACTACCTGCACCATAAAGGTGGTAGGCAGTGGTCACAGTATACCAGCAACCTAACCATCTCTTCCTAAACATACTACTTTTTTTTCTCTTTATATATAGGGTGATAAGAATTTCCATAATAGGAAAGCATCAGTAGTTTGTTTGGTCTGGGGACCTGTCTCTAGCAGTGGTCAGTTCCAAATGCTTCAGACAAAGGAGTAGACCAAAATTAGACCAATTGTACCAAATTGTGCAGTGCTGTCCTATGGGAGAATATTTCTTCTTGGCCACTGCTGATGATCATCCTTGTAACATAAGGATTGCAAGCACTTTTAATTTTTATTTTTGCTAAGATAAATGCTTATGTTTTTGTACTATAAATATTTAATCATTTTTAAAATCTTAAGCTATTTGTGTTACAAAAATAGATTCTTGTGGCATTAAATATTTTTAGCATTATGTTTGAGTATTAGTTGGCTCATAATGTTCTAATTTATTTGCACCTGGTTAGATTTCTTATTACATATGTTAATTTTATAGTACAGAAATTATGTGTATATAATGTATCAATAACCTCAAGAGACTAGGTGGGTGAGGTAATTTTACTTCACCTACCTTGTCTCTTCAGTATCCTGGGACCAACACAGCTACAACTATATTCCATACAACATATATATAACTTAACTTTTTACAGTCTAGGCTTTCCCTTGTTACTTATAAGTCTCTTTTGAGCCACTTCGTTGGAGGTGGGGATTAACTTTAAGAGATGTCATAAGATTATGGCCTTTATATGAAAATAAAGAACTGCCATGCTTTCACTGTTCTGTGTCCATCTGGAATTTTCTCAGTGTACCTATTCCTCACTGTGAGAGAGAAGATGCTTTGTTAACAGAAAACGCTGTCTAAATGATGCTAAATATGGGATAGGGATATTAGTCAAGTTGCCACAACTCAATATTAGAGCCTGAATGTCAGGCTGTCTTGTACCCTGCTGTATATTTTTAGCAATAACCAGTACAATTACTATAATTGAGTGTCTGTCAGCGTTTCCATTATAAACCTTGCTTTTGGGGGTTATAACTTGGCAGTTACAAATTTCATTGGGCAAAATCTTGGCACACAGGCTTGAATCCACAATGCAAATTTTTATTTTTGCAAGACTCTTTAGTCTCTTGTTCTTTCTGGGTTTCTGATACTCTATATATAGCTCTAGAGATGCTTAATCAGCTGAATTATAACTTTTTAACAAGCAGTTGGCACTTAAAATAGATTTGAATTTTTCTCTTTTCAAAATAAGAATTAACCACATTTTAAAGTTTATAAAACATATGTGGTCTATGTATAGTACTTTTTTTGTGTGCATGATATCAATATTGTGCCAGATTCCTATCACTTGAATTGGCGTTTCCATACAAAGGCTTGCATAGTAATGATTCCTTGCATTGCTAACATCTGGTAGTATTTTGCATTGCAGTCATGCTACACATTGGCTTGCTATTCCATTTGTGACCTCCAGGCTTGATTTTTTTTTTCTTCATATTTTGTATGTAGGAATAAAATCACACACCAGGAAAAGGCTTCAAGTGGTAGAAGATGCATCAGCATATATGCCTAGTGACTAAAATTGCCTCCATGCTATGCACTGGCTCACCATTGAATACAGAACAATTCAAAGTCTCTATCCTGATATTCAGAGTCCTTCATGGGATTGGCCCTAGCTTCTAAAGAGATTCCCTCTCCTTCTACAACCACGACCTCCACAAGTCATAGCGCAGGAGACCGAATTTACTGCATGTGGACTATTGAATTCTCTTCAGCAGGAGATTACTTCTATTTTTAAATACTTGATGGGCACTCAGATATTACGATTAAAGGAGGCATACAAGTACTTAGGTAGAAATGCTTTAAGTTGAAGGAAGAGGTAGGAAAGAAGTGATTTTGAATGGACTGAAGTGGATAATTCAAGATAGAAAGGATTTGTGATCATCACAAAGTGTAGAAAATTGGTTTCTTTGGATTCTTCATATCAAATGTCATTGACTGGATCTTGGCCTATTGAAAGGGAAGAGCAGAACTCTAACTAAATGAATTCTGCATTTAAGACATTTTCAAGTCTTTGTCATCGCGAAATATAGCCATGATGATGATTAAAGCCATGATGATGATTAACATCAGCTTAGTTCATGGAGGTTCTACTCATCTTTTGTGATTTTACTTCTGTCTCACATGCTCGTAATTCTTTACCTGACACTTTTTTTAATCACACTTTAATTGAACACACTTTGGGTACAGAAATCTTCCTTGTTTCAGTATCAGCTCATACTCTGATCACTGCTGAAATCACTACTTCACAGTTTGTTCAATATTCATGGAGGTTTAACCAAACTTTTATTTAAAAATCTTTTAAAATAGATTTATTTTTGCAAATGTATTAAGTGCACCTATATTTTGGAAGACAGCTAATGCTTCTATATGGGGAGCTATAATTTCTTTTCCTTTTAGTAAAAAGAAAGCTTTATCACGGGAATTGCTTATGTTAGGATGAGATATTATGGATCTTGATGTCCATATTTTGACACACAAATATGCTTCTGGTGCTATAACAATTTGAAGCTGCTATGGTAGCTTTAATTTCTCTCACTACATAAAAAGTTGCAAATGCATGCTTTAGTTTCTCAAAATCCATGTTTTTATTCACATATAAGCAAAGCAGGGAGGATGATGGCACACCTAATCAACACTTCAAATGTATCAAACAACCTGGAAGCTCTGAATTAATGAGATGAATCTGAGATGATCTCTTGCATTTGCACCTTTTTAAAAAGAATCTCTCTTTCTGTGAAAATAATCAGCTCTCTCCATAATTTAATCCATTTTTTTAATGATGTCCAATTACCTCTTCTTTCTTTTGAACAACTGGAGTTTTTGAGTGAAGGGTGACTTTTGTTAGTGTAAACATAACCTAAAGCACGAAGTTCAGATGGTTTTGAGAGAAGTATTATAAATGACTGCAGAATATGTTGATGGATCCCTGGTGGAAGATTTTTTTTTTTTTAAACAAAGGGAAAGGTCTTCTCATGTTCTTCTAATTACCTCAGTTTCTCTTATTCTTAAAAAAGACTTAAGACCCTGAGAAAAGTGCCTTGTATCAAACAATCTTCTTACGTAACTTGGATTTAAAATGTTTTGCAAAAACTTTGGCTTGTAGGCTGGAGGAAGTTCTGTCATACCTATTGATCAGACAAGTTTTATTAAAATTGGAGTTCAGTTTGTGATATATGTAGAGTAATGTGTGCAGTTTGGACCATGGGGGAAATTGATATTAAAACAATATTTTCCTCAGTGCAGATTAGACATTTGATAGGGCCATTTTTTTGATATTTGACTTCATCCCTATGATAATGCAAATGGTATGTCTTCCTCAAAAGTCTGACCTGCTTATTTTGCTAAATTTATTAATATTTGTTTATATTAAAAAAAATCAGGTAAAACAGTCTGTTTTATTTTTCAGTAATCTCCACCAATCCAGATGTTCTGGTAGCATTAGGAAAGGAAGAGGTAAGTGTCTTAGTTTATTACTTGGAAGTAACTTCTTACAAGTAGGTTTTTTACAAGTTTCTTTTCATGTGATTGGCTAGCCATGAGAAATTGTGTGTGCCCATTTGAGCACTATTAATTTTTTAATTTGCTTTTTCCTGAACTTTGTTAAGTACTGAATATTTTTAGTTATAGTGAAAATGATCTTTTTACCAGAACTTATTATATGGTGTCTTTTATGTTTAAGATATGATTTAAAAAAAATAATGTGCTGTGCAGAAGAGGCAGTACTCTGAGTTCTAGAGTTCTGTAGGAATAATATATGCAAATACCTATTTGAGTTCTTCCAGACTGGGGGAGAGAGGACAAATAAAGAATGTGTTAGTGGTAGCATTTCAATATATTGGTTGGACATTAGTATGTAACATTAGCTGGGAATATTCTTGTGGCTATAACATTGAAATGAATAGTTATACTTTGGCTAACACATAAAGACACATTTAGATTATATGGGTTTTGTTTAAAAATAACTTTTGCTTCACCTACCTTTTTGGTTTGGCAACCTCCCAGCAACTTTCCTCTGTCTTGTATCAGTCAGGCCAGGGAACCAAACTGCCAATACAAATGCTCTTTTAACAAAAAGATTGGCTATGTATTTTCCTTTGAGTGAATATCCTCTCCACTACGTTTGGTTTGACATTCCATTTTGTGGTTAGTTTAGCTGAGGGATACTGCATTTCTCATAAATCCTGTGTATATAAAACCCTTCTGCTCCTGGGGAATATTTTCTATATTTCATTTGTATTTGTTGGGAGCCAAATTTAAATTTTATTTTATAATTACATAATAAAGGGACTGTAATGGGGTGTATAGACCTCACACTGATGAGGAAGGTGCTAGACAGGGCATGGGGGCGGGGCTAGATGGAAGGCCTTTAAAAGGAAGGCAGCTGCAGTCAGCTGAGGTGAAGGAGCAGGACTGCTGAACAGGAGACTCCTGGAGCCACAGGAGGAACTCCCATCTAGGAGATCTTCACCCTGTCCCTATGGGGAGTGAAGTCCCGCAAAGGGTAAGGGCCTATGTAAGAAGTAAGGAACTAGGACCTGTGCCAGAACCTCCCAGTGCAAGTAACTGGGTGCGATCAGGTTCTCCCATCATCTGGTAGACAAACCTCAGAGAACTCCTATACAGGGACACAAAAGCATCTAAAGATAGTGTGTAGTGGAGAGCCCCAAACTTATTAAGGGAGCCACATCAATCTCAAAAGGACAGAGAGCATCTCAGTGTTAGTCTTCAGTAAGCCATGCATCAACTAAGGACCCAGGGTACTGGCCACGCCTATGTGGAGTGCATGGCATGGAGCCTCTGACAGAGTCAAGCCCTAAATTTCTTTACTGAGAAATAGTCTGAAATGAACCAGACTGCAGTGTCTTATACTTGTACCATTTCCCTATCCAAGATATGAATACCTCATTCATCGTCAGTTCGATTAGTAAGAGTAATCACCCTTTCTTTGAGATGTTCTCACTTTGGAGTGCCGTAATTGTTGTTCTGCCAACTATTCGTTTTGCAGTATGCTGTTATGTGAGATGTGGGTTGTTACAGATTTGTCTGTCAAGATAATTTTGGTTCCTGTCACTGTGGTATCTGAGTGATACCACAACAGCACTATCAGGTTTTGTTTTACGTAGCACTAATAGAGTGGCATTTCTCCATAATATACACTTCAATTTCCAATTTTGTAGTTGCAGAAAGTAGACCATGATCTTGAAATGGTGCTGTCTACAGTTCAGTCAAAGAATAAAAAGCTGAAGGAAGACATGAAAAGGTATAAAGTGAATTGAGCTTATGAATGCCATACAATTTTGATAGCAAATCAAGTGAGAAGCATTGTTTTGGTAGGTCTGAAAACTTCTAATTATCCATTGTTCCCTCTCTCATTTTTTTCTCACTTTCATATTTAAAGAGAACAGCAGTGGCTGGATGAGCAGCAGCAACTAGTAGATGCTCTTGATGTAACACATGAAGAAATGAAAAATCAAGTGGTACAATTTTCTGAAAAAAGGTATTTATAGTGCTTTTTTCCAGCAAAAAAAGTTAAAGGATTGAATATTAGTATGACAATTAAAATAGATTTTAAAAATCTAATATTAATGTTTGATATCTTTTTGGTAAAGATCAAATAATCAAGTAATAAAATAAATTTGAAATCTAGGTTGCAAATATGCTACAGGCTGCACTTGCACTTTGTGATATTCAGGTTATTGATGCCATTACTTCAGCAACAGTACCTTTTTTATTGAATTACATGTCACATCAGTTAAACTTTATTTTTACATTGGGTTTTTAGAGCGTTACAAGAACTGAAAAGTAAAATGCTGAAAATAAGGGCATATAAGGAAGAGCTCTTGAGTGCTCTGGGGGAGTTCCTAGAAGAACATTTTCCTCTCCCAGAAGAAGATGAAAGTGCTAAAAAGAAGAAAAAAGTAAGATTTTCTTTAAAATTATCAAATTTGAAAGATTTTTATTAATTTTTCTTTAACTTGGTTTTATATAATTTTAAAGTCACAATGCTGGAAAAGTGGAAATCATATTTAAGTCATACATATAGTGTTGCTACCATTATACTAGGCACTGGTGGGACCTCATCTGGAATACTGTGTGCAATTCTGGTCTCCCACATTTGAGAAAGATTAATTCAAACTGGAACATGTGCAGAGAAGGGCTACTAGGATGATCAGAAGAATGGAAAATCTACCTTATGAGAGGAGACTCAAAGAGCATGGCTTGTTTAGCCTACCCAAACAAAGGCTGAGGGGGAGAGATGATTGCTCTCTATAAATACATCAGAGTGATAAATACCAGAGAGAGAGAGGAGGTATTTAAGTTAAGTGCCAATGTTGACACAAGAGCAGATGGATATAAACTGACCATCAACAAATTTAGGCTTGAAATTAGATGAAGATTTCTAACAATCAGAGGAGTGAAGTTCTGGAACAACCTTTCAAGGGGAGTAATGGGGGCAAAAAACCTAAGTGGCTTCAAGAATGAGCTTGATAAGTTCATGGAGTGGATGGTATAATGAGACTGCCTGGAGTGGTATATAGCTGATCTGTGACCACTAGTAGCAAATATCCTCAATGGCTGTTGATGGGATACTGGATGAGGAGAGTTCTGAGTTACTATAGAGAATTCTTTCCCAGTTAACTTGCCGTTGGGTCATGCTGAAATGCTCAGGGTCAAACTGACCGCCATATTTGGGGTCGTGAAGGAATTTTCTCCTAGGTCAGATTGGCAGAGACCCTGGGGAATTTTTGCCTTCCTCTGCAGCACAGGTCACTGGTAACTTGCAGGTTTAAACTAGTGTAAATGGTGGATTCTCTGTAACTTGAAGTCTTTAAATCATGATTTGAGGACTTCAGTAACTCAGCCAGAGGTTATGGGTCTATTACAGGAGTGAGTGGATGAAGTTCTGTGGCCTACAATGTGCAGGAACTCAGACTAGATGATCATGATGGTCCCTTCTGACCTTAATGTCCGAGTTACTTCCTACAACTGTTCTTGTTGTCTAAGTGATACCTTTCAAAGTTTGGTTATATCATTGAGGGCTGGTATGGAGGCTTAGTGAAACAAGTTCTGAATTAGTCTACCCTGCTCCCATCTGGATAGGTTCATATTTTTCTTCAAAGACAAATTTTAATTCTTCAGCAATATTGTTGGCACAAAAGTGTTACAGAGAATAGTTTAGACTATTAACCTCAACTTCCTACTCAGGGAAACTGAGCTAAAAGTCATCTTTAAACTTTAGGGGAAATAGGCAGTCAGGGAGCATTTTAAATAGTAAAATCAAAGTCCATTGTAAAATCAAATACTTTATCATTACTGTTTAAAAGAATAGCTACAAAAACTAAAAACCTAAAAAACTAGTAAGGTTCTATTTTGGGCTCTTGAGGACACTTAGGCCCTGTCTGTTCAGCATCAGGTTCCCAGAACCAGTATAGGGAATGGTTGAACTGCTAGTGAGAAAGAGAGACAGCTGCTTTCAGCCATGTTATATCTGTAACCTTAATTTAATAGTAATTCACATACTTTGTCCTTGTCTGCATTAGTAGTTAAACCATTTTCCACGCTGGTTCAGAGGGACCCATTATTGACAACCATTGTCAGCAACTGGTTCGTTTCATAGGCCCCAATCTGGCAAACTCTTAAGCATATGCTTAACTTTAAGCATCCCATTGATCTCAAAGAGGCCTCTTGCATGCCTAATGCAGAGCTGCCAACTCTCCCTACTTTTTAATAATTCTCCCAATTTTTAAGTGTGGTTACAAAATTATCAAATCAGATGTAAATCTACGAATTTTGCAAATATATCAAAAAATTAGGAAGATTATGTATGTGTTGCATGTCATTCACCACTTGGGTCTGATGAACACAGTGCTGCATCTGCAGGGGTGTTCTTCTCCACTGCCAGCTCCCCTGTGCAGGGGTATCTGCAGCCTGGCCGTACACATGTCAAGTGCCACCATTTTGTCAGTCGGGCTGGGAGAGGCTTGCAGGGTAGCTCCTCAGTTGCATGGGTGAGCTCTCCTGGTAGGAGGAAACCTTCCCAGACCAGTGTGTCTGCCAGGAGCCCAAAAAGTGGCTGCTGTGTAACCAAGTGCCACAGGGAGCATGGAGCTCAGCTGAGAGCACAAGCAGTGTGTGGCAGGGATGACATGCTGGCATCCCTGCAACTTCTCCCTCTGCATGACTGCCAGTACCTGGGGCTGAATGGGCACCTCTGGGTATGTGACATTGCAAGCAGTTGCTGCAGCACCAGTAAGTAACCACCACCCATCAAGCACTGCCTACACCTGGTATTGGTGCCTCGTCTCCATGAGCCAGCTGACACTGGGCAGCTACTCCCTTTTTACCCCAACCCCACCAAACAGTCCCCTTCATCCCTATTGCTTATCCCCCAACTCCACCCTAACAAGTCCCTTTCCCAGCTTTCTGAAACCCACCTAATCCTTCTTTCAGCCCAGCCAGCAACTCCACTTCAGCATCCAGTGTCCCACCATCCTCTGGGGGCAGGATGACTCCCTCACAGCATACCACAAGAGAAATTTCTGAGGGCATTCCTGCCCCTGTGGCACATGCGCAGACTGCAGAGTGAGGGTCATTCTGCTAGGAAGCAAGCTGTGGCCATTTTGAATGGGTTGGCACACTGCAATCAAGCAAGTCACAGGCTGTGTGTTGCATTCTAACTGCTCTTTGTGCCCCTGCTGGCGCACTCCAGGTACCTAGAGCACAGTAATATAGTCCATCAGGGTCTATGGAGGCAGATGGAGTGCAACACACATCCTGTGACTTGTGCGGTGAATCCAGCACCCCAAACCCCACTGACAAAATAAGCCAAATATGGCAAAATAAAACATGGAATGGTTTCAGAAATGCTTGCAAAGGACCAAGGATATAGCCAATAGGTAAGACCTAATTATGGCTGTTGATGTTACTAAATGTTACTTCAGCTTGTACCGCTGTTATTACTCTAACATTCACAGAAATGGACCTAAAATGCACTACAGGCTTTCATGGTCCTACCTGAGACACCCTATTTGTATTTGGCTTTGCAAATTTGGCACTTGAGACTGCTTCAAGCAAGCGCCTTAATTTTTTTCACTCTCCAGTCTCAAAAGAAAGATGCACCCTTTTTGTCACACAAAGCAGTCTGAAAGTTCACGTTACAAGAAATATTTTATATGTAAATTGTACTTGTGGAAAGGAAAAAAATATACTTTTTCCCATGTGGTGATGGCTATCTTGCTTAAAAGTAATGTAATGTATGGTGCTGGTTAAATTTATCACACTGCAGAATCGGAACCTATTTTAAGAAACTGTAAACATTTAACACCATTGGTCTACCAAAAATAAAGTCAAATCTTTTTTTTATTTTTTTTTTAATTTTGCAAGTATAAAAACTTCTTTAAAAGTAATGTTTGAGCTAACATCCTTAGGACTTTAAAGTAGCAAACTAATAATTTCTCTTTGTACAATTGTTTAAAATGTCTCCCATGCTGATACTCCATATGCCAATTCTAGCTTTACTGGCAAATCTTGAATCCAGTGCCCAGCCGAAGAAGTGAGAAGAAAAAATCACCCAAGGCTGGCAGAATGTCTTTAGAACCACTCCATGAAGGCTGCTGCAGCCCGTAGAGTAATATAGTCTCCATGTCCCCTGCTCCCATAGTGCAAGGAGAACTCATGGAGGAGGGCTCTGTAGCACAACGGGACGTGTGTTCACCCCTTTGTGGCCCTTACCAAACATGGTCTCTGGTGCAGCAGAGCCTCGGAAGTGCTGCTGTCAGGGGACCCTCCACAGTCATGGAGGAAGGAGGTAGGATTTGGCCCTATGTCAATTTTTATAAATCACCTAGTTCTTCCTCCACTCCAAAGTTGGGGTTTATAATAAATCCTGACCATCCTTTAACTTGTAAGACTCATGAACTGGCTCTATGTTACAAATGAAGACAGTTTCAAATGATAACATTAAAAAAGGAAAACATTTAAAGAAAATCCTATGGCAAAACTGAATTTTGTTTCTTGTATTTGGGTAACCTCTAGAGGCTTAAACCAAAAAATATTAAATTGCAATATAAATTAAGAGTAAACATTAAGGCACTATGGACTGAACTCTTAAAACAAGATTACAATGTTTTGCAATAATCGCATGTTTACATCTCTTTGCCCAGAACTTTAGAAAATTTACTTAAAGGCATTGATCTTGTGATTTTTCTTACCAATCTTAGACACAGAATGAGTACTGTATACTCCCATGCATGTTTAATAATAAGATGTTTGAATTAATAAAATGTGAATCCCATTCTTGACAGACGTAACATTTCATATCTTATTTTTAACTTAGTTTAAGAGAAACATTCATTTATGTTTAGAGTTTACATTGAATTTGTTGCTGAATATAGGATTAAAATATGTAACTTTTGTAATATGACAACATTTTTAAATTAAAAAAATCAGTTTATTCATTACTCTGAATTATTTGCACTGAAATTTTTCTTTGTCAATTAACGTTCTTTTCTGACTCTGTTAGAATTTGAACATCTTTTTTGCTGCTTTTGTAGAGTCCAGCTGAAGAACCAACTGTACAACTGGTAACATTACATGAAATTTTAGAGGTAAAATGGTTTTGTGTGTGATGTCATTTTTTTTTCTTACAATGCTCAAAACTGGCAATAGCATATAAACAAAATTAATGATAGTGTGTGATAATATAATTAAAATAACTAAGATAATAGAAACAGTGTTCAAAAAAATCTTACTGGTTTCCTCTTTTAATCCCCGGGACACCCAAAGTTTATGGTACTAAACTCTTTAAAATTGTAAGCATAATTTAGCAAACTGATCCTACAATTTGAATTGAAAAATTATAGGCTTTTAAACTTCTAATTTTAAGATACAAAGTCAAACGTAAGTCATCTTTATATTCACTAATTTTTAAGTCAGATTTTATAACTCTTAACTTAATGGTTCATATTAGAAAATAATATTAAAATGGTTTGGTTAAAAAACCTGAACTAAAATGTTTAACTTTTATATTTTGTACTATTTGCATGTACACAGTTCTGAAATATAATGCAGCAACAAGTCAATTAATTTCTAATATATTCATATTGTTGGGTTATTTGATTTGATCGATAGGAATTGATAGGTCTGTTTTTATTTTTTTTTTAGGTTTTGTGTTTTTTTTTTAATTGCCAAGGATGCTCAATTATTGAATGGACACGCCTGTTATAATTTGTAAAAACCCAAATAAATTATGAATTTGTAAGGCGTAAATCTGATAGAGCTAAAAAGGTCGTTTGGATGTCAGCAGCTTCTCTATCCTAAACTTAATATTTGGGAATACAGGGTTGTTTTTTTTATAGGGGTCTGTGTGATCAAGACCTCCATGAAGAACAGCAGTTGTTCTGAGGGAAGTCCTGCAGAATTATAACATTCTGGTGTTTAGATGCTAAAATCCGGTCACTATGACATTGTTATGCTTTATTTGAAAGTGCAGACTGAGAGTTTTTGTACTTATGTCATTAACTTCAACTTCATGTTACATGCTTCAAGTATCTCAGCATGCCTTTTAGTGCCAAATTAGGTATAGCTTGAAAGCAAATCAAAAATTAAAGTAGCCAAACGAGTTAAGTCTTGTGGAAATATAATTTTGAAAAACGTATACCTTAAAATTACTCTTCATATTCCCTTAACTAATTTTAAACACCTGCATAGTACTAAAAGACCCAGATGTTTGATTTCTGTTTGAAAGAATAAACTAGTTCCAGAAATTCAGACTTGTTTTTAATTTTAATGATCTTAGCCTAAACTTTGAGTGTCACTGATCTTTGTTTTATTTTTTTGTTGAGCCATTTAGTGCTAGTTTCAGTGCCTGTTAAATTTCAAAACTGTTGTTTTAGAGACAAATGCAAAACGAGGCACATTTTACTTTTGTGATCACAAATTTAGGGTTTATTGTTTGTGTAAATCTAAGCTATTCCTATTCAGAACTGGGACCAAATAATGTATCCATTCCCATCCATGTTTCCACAATTTATCCATGTTTACTTTATCTTTTAAAATTATCAATGTATTGCTTTTAATTTATGTGGCTGCTATAAAGTGTCTTCTCTGAGTAGATGCAGCCATGTATTTCACTTAGGTGTGTGTGTGCCCAGTGCACCAGAGAAGGAGAAACTTGCCTACCAGTACCCATAGAGAGGTGGCACTCACACCTTGTGGCCATAGTACCTCCCCTGGCTTCACGAGGCAGCGCTGCCCCAATCCTCCCTTAGTCCCTTCTTATCCTCCGTGGCTGGAGTCAGAGGTCTGTGTGGTCTTAACCTCACAACCTCTCAATTAGTTTAGTTTTTCCCTTGTAATATATAATTAGCAGTACCATAGTGTTATTTATGTTAGTGTTAGAAATGGACTCAAGTGGCTCGGGACTTTCTCCTGAAACAGCAACTGCTGGAACAGGCCATGCGGCCTGCTTCGGTACTGAAGCCCTCATCAAGTCGGAGATTGCCCTTAGGTTCCAAGAGTGCTGCCGTTTCACATTTCGGAGCAGGTGCCTCTGCAAAGAAACAGAGGAGCTGTTGTTCCCTGTCTTCTCTGCCAAGGAGACGGTTGCATAAGACCAATCAAAACCACTCCAGGTCTCAGGTGATTATTCCACTTCCCCCAGGAAAAGCAGGAACTAGCACAAAGTTGGTGCTAGTGTATAGGATGGCGCAGATACCTCTAACCCTTCCCCGGTACCAAGTAGGAGGCTAGAAACACTGTACTGTTGACTCTTGTTCTGGCCACTGAGCATCTGTTGAGTCCAGTACCGATGAGTCCAGCACTGCAGCCCAATGTTCCCTTTCCACAGGTTATGGAAGCAGGTCCAATGCCAGGATTGGTACAAGGGACCTTGGTACCAGAAATCTCCTCAGCACCACTGCAGTTGGCACCATGGCGGCTTTCACTGCTCAATGTTGATACTGTCAGACACTCTGGTATCACTGCTGACTTCAGGATCAACACCACTTCTGGCATGTGGCATCAGCATGGTCGGTACCAACGGTACCGCTTCCATTGGCAGCGCCGCTTCCTGCCTCGTTCTAGGGATGGACAAGTCAGATCAGTTACTCGCTCTCTCTAGTTTTTCCTCTGTCCTTATCCCTGGGATCCTGAGGCTCCTCAGCATCTGAGTCGAGGTTGTTATCCTCTCACTCTCCATCACCTGACCAGCCTCAGGGGGAATTGATGGATTGGTACACGTCTCGTGGTCAGGATGGAGGCTGACTACCAATGCCTTATCCATGCTAGTGGCCACCATGGAATCTGTGGGATACTCCTTTGTTGGTGAGGTCCTACACTTCATCTTGCTTGATGGCAAGATCTCCAGCCAGGGCTTTGGCAGTGACTGTTGATCTGTGACACGCCCAGGTATCTGTGGTCCTCCCTGTGGAGCCTCCAGAGTCGTCCTGCCACGGTCTATCAGCCCTGGAACAGAATCTGGTTTTGGCTCAGTTAAGGGCCTCCTCTTCATCTCTGGATGATTCTGTGCAGCCTGTCTCATTCTCCTCTTCCATACCAGAGAATTATAAGGCATAGCAAGACCTTTTGTGGTTTGTAGTTGCTTCCATCAGTTTTCAAGTGGAGTTCTTGCAAGAGAACATGCGCAAATAGTGGATATCCTGTTGCCATCTGCCCCTGGGAAAGTAGCCATACTTCTCAATTATAGGCTTCTTGAACTAGCTAAGGCACTCTGGAGCATGCCAGCTTTGGTATTGCCTGGGGCTAAGTACATAGAAAAGCTCCATTTCATTCCCATATGGGAATTTGAGGTGTTTTATTCTCATCCGGTCCCAAATTCCCTAGTTGCAACTGTGGTGAACCACAGCACCTGACGAGGCAGGTTTATGACCATCCCCAAGGAGATGCAAATTGCTAACCAGCAAGCTATGTCAGAGTACACAGATGAGCTGCACGGCGTCTTGCGAGAAGAATTTCTGACATTTGTGACTGAGGGCTGCTTGGTGGCGCAGACTCCAAGGACATCTTAACTAGACCTCGCAGACACCTTAGCCAGGGTGATGGCCTCTGCGGTCACCAAGAGGAGAGCTTCCTGGCTGCAGAGTTTGGGCATTGCTCCTGATGTCCAGCAAGCAACTGAATATTTGCCGTTCTACTGCCAAATTCTGTTGTCAGACAAAACTGACAAGATGCTGCAGCCCTTCAGTCCTTGGAGGTGTACATGCTGGCAGTGTAAAGGCACCAATATGGCATTCAACAGCAGCAGCAGCATTATCTACAGCATACATTTGGCCAGCCTGTTCATTCTCCTTGGCAATGGGACTACCCCAGAAAGAGGGATAAATCCCACAGCAGAAAGTAGTTGGGCTCTGGGTTCATCCAATCCACACGCCCTCCCAGTACCCATTTTGATTCCTTGTTCCAGAGCACTGTTTCAGCCATTGCTTCCCCTCTCCTCATCCTCCCCAGTTTGGGGACAGGCTGGCCTGCTTTCCTAAGCACCATCAGATCAGGTTATGCCATCCAGTTCCTCTCCACACCTCCACTTCAGGGACCCCTCTCATGAGATACTGCTCCTCAAACAGGTCTGCTCTCTTCTGGTTTTGGGAACAGCGGAGGAGGTTCTGCAGGAACATCAGGTCAAGGCTTCTACTCTCAATACTTCCTGATACACCTCCCTCCCTTGGTTTTGGATAAGACCCACCCTTGACCTTCACAACCTCAACAAATATATCAGGTACGTGAGTTCCTAATGGCCACTCTATGGACCATTCTCCTACATTGTCTCAGAATGACTGGTTTGCTTCTTTGGACCTTCAGGATGCCTACTTTCATGTGTGGATTTTGCCATGCCACAGAAAGTTCTTTCTATTTGTCATGGTGGAACACCACTTTCAGTCTGCAATGCTTCCATTCGGCCTCTCTTCTCCTTCCCCCTCAGGACTTTACCAAATGCATGGCCATTGTTACGGTGTATCTCAAGAGGAAGGGATGACTGGTTATGAGGGATGGAACCAGAGAGGAAGTTTGTGCTCATGTCAGCACCACACTGCGCTTGCTCGACCATCTGGGTCTTATCCTCAACACGGGGAAGTTAATCATGGCTCTCACTCAAAAAATGAAGTTCATTGAGGCTCTGCTAGATTTCATGACATTGAACGTGTTTCTGCTAACCTACTTTTTTCAGACAGTTCGCCATCTTTGCGTCAGTCTGCAGTCTCAGGCTTCCACGACAGTTCGGACATGTCTGAGGGTCTTGGGTCACATGTCCACTTCCACGCAGGTGATTCAGTTTGCAAGATTGCGCCTTTGCCCCCTTCAAATGTGTCTCCAGGAAGTCTACCCATCCTACTCTTCATCATCTAGACAGACTGGCTCACCTTCCTCCACTTCCTCAACTTCCTCCTTGCAGTGATGGATGCATCCAGAGAACGTTTGTCAAGGCATTCGCTTTGTCCAGCCCTCACCAACCAGGATGCCTCACAGATGTGCTGGGGGGGAGGGCTGCACCTGGGCTTCCTAAAAGTACAGGGACAGTGGTTGGAACAGGAGGCATCACCCCATATCAACGTGTTGGAGCTTCGAGCCATTTACAAGGCAGGTCACACTTTGAGACTGTGTCAGAGACTCAGTGGTTCACATACTTACTGACAATACCACCTTGATACATTATGTGAATGAACAAAAAGGGGAGCATACTACAGCTTACGTTTCCTAGCGGCAATCAGGCTGTGGTAGTTCTACATTAAGGAGAACGTTACTCCAATAGCCGTTCACTTATCTGATGTTAAGAATCCTCTCCGGACTACCTCACAAGTATTTTTCTCTGAGTCATGAGTGGTCTGAAGAGAAGTGTCCTCTGGGTTATCTTCAAAGCCTGGAGCATCCCAATGATCAACCTGTTTGCTACAGGGGACAAGAAGAAATGTCGTCCCTTTTGCTCTTGAGGGGGCCTCGGTCCTGGTTCCCCGTCCAAAGCTTTCCTCCTCAGCTGGCAGTCGTGTCTCCTCTTCTTTTCCCCTGATGCTGATCACCTCAGGTCATTCTCAAGCTTGTAGTGGATTGGCCCAAGCTTATTCTCATTTCCCCAGCGTGGCCAAGATAGTGCTGGTTTTATCACCTTTTCTCAGTATCTGTTCAGCCTTCCATACTGCTTCCTCCCCATCCTGACTTGCTCACTCAGAACCAAGGCTTCACCTTGCATCCTGAGTTCAGCTCCCTTCATCTCATGACATGGCTGCTACATGGCTGAATGAGGAGGAAGTGTGATGTTCAGTGGCTGTCCAACAACTCCTCCTTAACAGTAGAAAATCCTCCACCAGAATGGCCTGTGTGGTGAAATGGAAGCAATTTTCAGTGTGGTCATTAGCTTGTGGAATCCAGCCAATGCAGTCCTCTATCCAGGACATTTTGGAGTACCTGCTGCATCTTTTAGTCATTGGGACTTGCATTTAGTTAACTGAAAGTGCATCTGGCATTTCATCATATTGGCATTTCATCCCCCCCTTTTCAGGGAAGATCGGTCTTCTCCAATACCATGATAGCCAGATTCTTAAAAGGGCTTCTTTTTCTACACCCTCCCCAGACTAAGAGCTGGTTCCTCTACAGGATCTTAACATGGTCCTAGCGGCCTTAATTGAACCTCTGTTCAAGCCCTTGACATATTGTCCCTTCCTGCTTTTGTGTCAGAAAACTGTATTCCTGGTAGCAATAACATCTTCAAGGAGTGTGTGAGAGTTGCAGGCTCTGAGGAAAGAATCTCCTTATATATACAATTCTCCAAAGACAAAGTGGCTTTACTATTGCGTCCAAATTTTTTGTCTGAAGTGGTTTTTCAGTTTCATTTGAACCAGGTGGTATATTTACCTGCATTCTTTCCTAAGCAGCATTCATCTCTGGAGGAGCAGTGTCTCCCTACATTAGATGTCAGGGGATGTCTAGCCTCTTATCTGGGCAGGCCTAAACCGGTTTGTGCTTAACCTCCTTCGTTTGTGTAATGTGCAGAATGCATGAAGGGTCAAGCGGTCTCTTCACAGATGATCTCCAAATAGATAACATCATGCATCAAGATTGCATATGAAACAGCTTCAGCTAATCCCTGTCAGTGGGTGTGAGCTCATTCTACAAGAGTGTAAGCATTCATAGCATTCCTGAGTGACGTTTCCATATTGGACATTTGCATGGCTGCTACATGGTCATTGATACATACATTTGCGAACCATTACACCATAACTGCATCTTCCAGGGTTGAGGCAAGCTTTGGTAGAATGGTCCTGCAGTCCTTGTTTAGGTAGACTTTGAGCATTGCCTCCTGGGGAGGACTGTTTTTGTGAGTCACCTAAGAGGAATACACAGCTGCGTTTACTCAAAGAAAAAGAAATGGTTACTGGCTGTAAATGTGGTTCTTCTAGATGTGATGCAAATGTGTATTCCATGAACCACCCTCTGTCCCCTTTGCATCGGAGTCTTGATTCTGGGCATTCGGTGTGAAGGAACTGAGAGAGGGTTGTGGTGGTGCCCCCTAATGTAGCCAGGGGAGGTGTTACAGCCACAAGGCATGAGTGCCACCTATCTCCAGGTATTGCTTTGCAAGTTTCTGCAGCTCTGGTGTGCTGGTATACACACAGCTGAGTGGAATACGGTCTGCATCCATGTCTGCATCACATCCTGAAGAACCACACTTACAGCAAGTAACTGTTTCTTACTGTATATATTTTCTGCTATAGAGGTACAATACCAGTAGTGACAACTGTTTAATTGGAATCACATATATTACCAGGGCAAAGAATAGGTATAAATAAAAAAAATAAAAAGTAGTTAAACCCACAGTCCACTGTGGCAGCCATTCTTAGACACTCCTATAAGTGTTACATTGTATTTTATGTTTGGATTTAACTTCATTTCGTATAGCAACTTTGCATAAACTCTTGCTTATGTGTTCCATTACTCCCCCTGTAGGAACATGTGATCTGCCAATTCCTGTTCCCTTAAATTCCCTTTGTAAATTTTTATCAGAAGTGCCTCAGTAAGTTTTCTTGTGCTGCTTCATACTCTAGAGATATTGCATGTTTCTATGCACAGTGTAACATTCCTCCTTCAAATCTCTTCAGTGATGATTCCCACTCATGTTAAACTAAGAATTATTTTGAAAAATAACTTAAGAAGAAGAACTAACATGATGCTTATGGTACAAAAACAAGTATAAATAATTTAAATAAAAGCAGTAGAGAAAGAGTTATGGTAAAGGTTATTTCAGAATATGGGTGTTGCTGAAAAGTCTCGCGAGCAACAGTTTATGAAAGATCATGAATTAATATTGTGAGAGATGAATAGAAGATATGGGGCAGGGAAGTACAGAGCAAACATTTTGGTAGATAGGCTGGAGCAAATCAGTGGAGTGTTTTGAAAGAAGGAAGGCAATTTTGATGTGAATATAAAATGAATGAGTCATCAATAAGGGTATTTGGAGATTAAGATTATGATGTATCTTTGTATTGGGAAGAAGGCAAGCAGAAACATTTTGTGTATATGCTAAAGTCTGGAGAGCTAGAACTTGTAGAAGCCATAAAGAAGGGAGTTGCAATGGCTAAGGTGAGTAGAGATGAAAGCCTGGGTAGGATTTAGGCTGACATGGCTGTCAAGGCAGTGGTGTTCACAGACAATATTGTGAAGATGGCAGTAGGCAGATTTACAAATATATGAGGCTCTAAGAACAGGAACAGAGACACCAGGCTGATGTTCAGATTGCAGACCGTAGAGTCAAATGCGAAGTCTAGGTCAAGGAGGAAAAAAAAGATGGAATTGTTTGTGGGTACTTATCTTGCTTTGGGAGGGGTGGAGGGATTTGTTTGAGATACATAACTGAAGGAAGTTGATTAATACGTTGATTCACTTGCTCAAGACAAACAAGTGGAATAGATAGCAAGGAGATGACAAAGCATTAAAAATATGAAAAGATATGTATCTAGCTAAAATTAGTAAAATTAGTAGCTAAGGTTAAAAGTAAATAGAAGATGACTGGAAAAGGGGAGCCGAAAGCCAAAAATAGAACCTTTTGGGACTCAGAAAGCAGTTTCTTGGCTCATGGTCAGAGAATGGAAATTCCATTGTTTTAAGTCTGAAGAAAGGCAAGGGAGAAGGAGCCTTTGTTGGCAAAAGAGATCACTTGGGGAGTTATATTGCAGTGAAATGAGAGAGAGGCGGTATCTGTTGGTGGGTATGAGAGAGAAAATATCTAAAATGAAGATTTAACATAAGAACATAACTTTTTTGCTTAACTTTCTCTCAAATTTGGAAGCCTGTTAAACAGATACTAAATCTTAAATTGCTACATTGTCTTTGTGGGCTTTTATTTTAAAAAACAAATAAATTGCAGTTACATTCCATTATCTTTTGATTGAATGGCTTGCATAACTATATGCATACCTAAATCCAATATATGCTTTTGTTTTATTGTGGGGAAATTTAGAATATTGTTGAATAAGGGAAGATAATCAACTTTAATTTTATATTGAACAATTTCATACTTTAAAAGATCAATTAAACATTCTTTAATGAATAATTTCTATTTGGAACAGGCTTTGTATCTTTTAGGTAAGCAATTCTTATGACATCAATGTGTTCACCTTTCCTTGATTAAAATAGATAAAAATCAACCTATTTTATGCATATTTTGAATCTCATTCTCTTGATCTTCCAGCGTCTTATAAACAAATTAATGAGTACACCACATGAACCATATTTGACAATCAATGACTCGTTCTGGCCACCTTATGTTGAACTGCTGCTGCGGTATGGAATTGCCCTGAGACATCCAGAGGATCCAAACAGAATACGCTTAGAAGCCTTTCATCAGTAAAGACACCTTTGTGACTATTTAAGAAACAGAAATGTGTTGAACCAATACTCATACTTAAATATATATTTTTGTGTGTGTGTATATATATATTCTTTGTGATATTTTATCGTAAGTCTTTGGGTGTTAATCTTTTCTGCTTGAACAATATTTTTTGACAAACCATACCTGTTTTAAGTGCAGTTACTTACGAAGCTTGTAAAATGACAAAACTTTCTTTTAACTTCAAATTATGATAGCCGTTCATCCCATTAGTTGTTGTCTTTATGATAGGTGTTCCAGTACTGTGAAATTAGGTAGTGCTTGTATTCTGGAAAATTTTCAGACGGCTTAGATAAGACTCAAATTCAATTGCAGACAAAATGCTTAAAGTTGCTTGTTTTTTGTTGATTAATTAAAGAAAAATAATGCTTTGCATATGGCATGTTTGTTTTCTTATGCAACACTCCCTCGGGATTTGTCTATGTTAGCACTTTTGTTGGTAAAACTTTTCTTGGTTGGGGGCAGGGGCGGCTCTATGTATTTTGCTGCCCCAAGCACGGCAGTCAGGCGGCTTTCGGCAGCATGCCTGCGGGAGGTCCACTGGTAACACGGATTTGGCGGCATGCCTGTGGGAGATCCACCAGTCCCGCGCCTTCAGCGTACTGAATTGCCGCCGAAACCGCAGGATTAGAGGATCTCCCGCAGGCATGCCGCCGAATCCGCGTTACCAGCGGACCTCCCGCAGGCATGCCGCCGAAGGCAGCCTGACTGCTGCCCTCATGGCAACCAGCAGGCCGACCCCCGTGGCTTGCTGCCCCAGGTACGCGCTTGGTACATTGGTGCCTGGAGCCACCCCTGGTTGGGGGTGTGGGAAAAAAATACCCCGGCTGACAAAAGTGCCGGACTGAATTACCATCACTTGTTAGCTGTGGTTTAATTATGGGAGAGCTCTGTTCTATTAGCATAGAGCAGCTACATGGGACACCTACAGCAGTGCAGCGGCACAGCTGTGCCACGGTAAGGTCTGTAGTGTAGACAAAGCCGCTATGTGGCTCCAATCCTCTTACTTCCTTTTAACATTTATGCTACACTTCTGTGCTAGGCTTGAACTATCCCAGTTCAGTTTGTAGGTCTGAAGATTAGCAGTGTGAATTTTTAAAAATGGAGAAATAACTTCTTTCACATTTGTTGTATTCAGGATGCTTTGTGACCAATGGCAGAAATTAGTGTTGGGTTTGAGATAAACATTCAAGAGAATCCATAGGTCTTTTTGTGCTGAAAGAGTTGGAAATTGCTCATCATGCAACTATGGGTGGGTGGGTTGTGTGTGCGGGTGCTGAGTGGTGTTGGTGGGCTGAGATATACAGGAGGTCAAACTTGATCAGAGGTCCCCAAATTCTGGGGCGTGAAGAAATGTTCAGGGGTGTGTGGTGGCCCTGGGCCAGCCCACACTGGGGGGCAGGGAGGGAGCCCCACCCCCAGCTCTGCTCTGGCCCTGACCTCGTATCTGACCCAGTCCCCAGCCTTGACCCCAGGCTAGGAACGGAGCCCCAGCTAGAGGCCGCAGTGGAGGCTGGCAGCTGGGTCCGCGGCTGCATGCAGAGCCACTATTACCCTAAATTTTAGACGCCAATTAAATTAGCCTACAATAGCACTTCTGATTTAACAAAAGGATAACAAGGTTGTGGCCCGCCTTAAAGGAATTGCCAGGTTGTTATCAGGGAACTTATCTCGGATCTGCAGAGGGCTCCCCAGAGCAAGCTAGCCTTGCTAACACCTGAAAGGACACGGATACAGCCTTCTGATCAAGGATTGACACACACACAAGCAGACGTTCTTTGAAAACATAAGGATTATTTATTTAAAAGAAATTTTGAAAATTAGTCATTTTAATAAAGGAAGAAAAGATGCATAGGATTTAATAAAACACAATAGAATTACATTTAAGAATTGTACAATAAAGCGATGCAGCAAAATAAGAGAGAGACTGCATAAAATATCTAACACATACCAAGAATACAGTAGTTCCAATGTAATAAGCATATAAAGATCCTGCATACACAAAGGCTTTAGTGTTAATGTCACAATCTAATAACATACTTAATACAATGCAGTATACGCAGCCACTATATGCACATACGATAAACCATTATGTCACAGATTGAAAAAAAATTTACTTAACACAAACCTTAACATTTAACACTAAACATTTAGCATTTAATATTTAACATTTAATATTTATTTAACATCCTGTGAGCACTGGCCAAGTGGTTTCAGGCTGGGTACAGGAGATCTCATTCAGGAGCAGGCATTCAACTTTATTAACAGACACACCCAGGCACTCTTTTTAAAAAAAAAAACAACAACCCCCCGTCCCCATAAAATTAGACTTACACTCTCACACCAAAATCCCTCTGACTCATCTTAGGTCCTTCTGCTCTGTCTCAGTGGTGCCGGTGCCGGAGATGGTGATTGCTGTTATTTCTGAAGGTCACTGTGGCTGTGTGTCTTGGAACTGCAGGTGGCTGCCTTTACAAGTAGCTGTCTTCCCGTGGCATAGCAGCCTTAAAGCTGCTGCCTTCTAGAAGGTTCAGTTGCTGCTGCTCCTCCAGGTAGCTGCTTGATTGAGCTACTATGAAAGCTGTTGCCGTGGTTACCTTTAGAGTTCAGCTGCTTTTTCCGGGACTATTTGTTCTTCTCCTTAGGTAGCTTTTGTTCTTCCACAAAGCCTCAAAACCACTACACTCACTCTGCTAACTGTCGGCCTTATATAGTGGTTGCTCTTTCAAGGTCAGCTCATCTCAGCTAATCAGTTTCTAGCTCTTCTAGCTCCTCCTCTGATGTCATCCTATTTTTAGATACAGAGCTCCTCCCCTATGACGCTACCTTTGGAAAGCTAAGCTCCTCCCTCTGATGCCATCTTGGCTAGATCTCCTCCCTATGACCATCTTTAGCAAAACAAAGCTCCTCCCTTTGAAAATGGAATTTTCCACTCTAAATTTAAACTACGTTATCCCCATCTCCACCATTTTGGTCTGCCATGTCAGATTTTTCTGATTTTAAACTAATTTCTAATTAATTTCTACATATTTAAAGCCTTAATCTTAGAACTAATTACTGTTTTATGCAAATCAAAGTGTCCTGATACTGTCACTACCTTAATTATGTTAATTAGGAGATGTAAGTTTTATGGTGTTTTTAAACCACCTCTGAGGTTTTTCTGCAAGCCTCTATAAAAGTGTTGCAAGGTATCTCAGCACATTCAAAGCAAAATCTCTTTACACCACTGCTGGCCCTCACCATGACCCAGCTGCGGCTCTATTCCTGCCCCAGCTTCAGCCCCCTCACCTCTGTCTGCAGTCCCCCCCACCCTTGGAGCTGCATCCCCCCCTCCTGGCTAGTGCAGTGGGGGGGGGGCGTGGATGGGGCAAGAAGGGGTGTGACCCTGAAAAGTTTGGGGACCATTGGACTAGATGATCTAAGGACCTTTTTGGCCTTAAACTCTGACTGACTTTTCTCCTAAAATGAGCCCCTTAATGTAGTATACCACTTCTGTTAATAACACTGCACTTTACATTGTCTCCACTTTTCAGAATTAATTTAGCAAGGCTTGTAATACTTAATATCTGTGTTCTGTGTTTTTCAACAGTTTGTAATTTATATTTGGCACAGGGAATCCATTAATCCAGCAAGAAGTCTTCTGGATAACCATGCCCGTCTTATCCTAATTTTCTTAAGTGTACCCTTGATCACAGTCGTGCCTGAATAGATATTAAATGATTTGCACAAGGTTACGCAGGAAGCCTGAGACTGATTCTGGAATTGAAGCCTGAAGTTCCATGCCTGTAGGCCTGCAACATGTGTAACGCTGGGAGATATAACCTGCCTTTTGGTTAACCAGATTTCAGTTTATTAGGGTTTAGCACTATATGATACAACCCCCATGCTTTTTAAGTAATACAAAAAGTATTGTGCTGGCTTATAGAAACAAACCACATTTTACAATAATTATGAGAGGAAGCTAGAGAAGCTATTTTGCATGGTTTGCTCCTGTAGCTTCTTAAAATTAATATGGAATGTAAGAAAATTGTATATGAAAATACCTGCAATCTGTCTCCCTTGAATTTACAGCTTTTTTTTTTTAATGACTTGGACAGAACTGAATATAGTATTTCACATGTATTGCCATCAATTTATACAATGGCATTAAAACGTCAGTATAGCTTTCTGTCCCATCCTTTATACATCCTAACAAACTATGGGAGAGGGGAGCCAGTTAGCACTACTGTGTATTGAGCTAAGGCTTTTGTTGAGTTATTCTCAGGACTTTTTGTGAGTGATTGCAGTTAATTTAGAATCCACAAGGATCAATTCTCTCTCTGGTCCTTTTCAGCATATAGATGTAAGTACTAGGGGAACTGTTCAGATCACATGGAGTCAAGTGCCAGCATTATGCAGTTGACACAGAGCTCTACCTATCATTCAAAATATACAGCCACACCACTGCCACCAAGATGGCCCAAAGGGTGGATGAGATCAGCTCCTGGATGAACAACAGCTAGCTGAAGCTGAACCCAAGCAAGACAGAAAGTGATGCTGATGGGCAGAGAAGGGCATTTTGAATAGTCCTCAGCCATGGTACAGTCTACTTTGGTCGAAGGTACACATCCACAGGTGGTCAATTCACTCAGTAGTTCAAGAGTACTTTGGATTTCTCACTGATGCTAAGCTCTCATATAGCAGCATCAGTGAGTAATGCTTTTTACCATCTCCAGTTGGTAGGAGACTGTGTCCCATCCTGACAGATATGACATGGCCATAGTTATTCATACCATCATCACTTCTCAGCTGGATATCAGCAATGCAATATATCTGAGCATGAAGGCTTCAACACTTAGGAAATGACAATATAGAATGTTGCAGTGCATATTCTCAGCAACACTGGCTACCACAAACATATCAAAACTGTCCTCCATTCTCTGTACGGGCTTCTCATAGATGTGCCAATCAAGTTCAAGGTCTCAGTACTTCATAGCCTGGGTCCAGGATATTGCAATGTCCTCTAAAACTCTAGAATAAAGACTTATTGACAGTGATGTTCCTCTGGTATAATGGAACTCTCTACAATAAGGGTAAAAGCATGCCTGAATGGGAGACAGAACTTTCCCAGGGGGTGGTTTAAAACTAGGATGAACTCTAGAGAAACTAGGGACCACCACAAAGCTCCCCACCTTCCGATTCAAGTGCAAGGCGCCTTTCTTTGACCTTGCCTTCTCCACCGTATCTACAAGATATGAAACCTAAAACTCTGCCAAAACAAGACACATTACTTTTCTGGGAAGAAAATGAGAAACAAATAATACATGACACACGTTTAGTCACCTTGCTTAATACACTACTGGAAGGTTCTCAGAAACTATGTTAATGAGCACAGTATAAGAACCTACATAGAATAGAACAGAATGTGTTATCCTCATAATGTTACCTTGTATAGATATTTTTTGTCTGAATTTTGACTGACATTGTACTGTCCTTTCACCAGTGCTCCTCTGAAGTTCCTCAAAGTCTAGCTCAAGTCTTAACTAACCTAAATAAATTTATCACCTTCAAATTTTGCCAATTCACTGTTCACCCCCCTTTTCAAGGATGCTTAGCTGTTTCCCAGTTCGGCCTTTGGGTCTTCATTTTCCAAAATTTGCTTTTTAATATCCTGGTAATTCCTGTTGCTAACTATTCTTCTCTTTATTCTCCGGCACCCTCAGGAGCATAGGCTGTCAATCAGTTTCTAACCTTCATTTCAGTCTTGTGGTGGTCTGTTCAGACTTCTGAGTGTCATGTTGATGGATTTAGCTTCTTTCTCTGTTGTTCTGCATAATGTTTCTCTAGGTCACCCTCTTTTTCTCTACCTCAGTGCTGTTCATGTTATCACTTGACATGAAAATCAGGTTGGTGGCACCCTTAAAGCATATCTTAAATATGTCCATCATGTCTTCTTACTATGTTTGATGCTTTAGGTTGGTTTGGTCCTATAACTTCTGATGTTGCAGAAATTATTTCCAATTAACTCTGAAGATCTTTTGCATGCATTTACTTTGGAATGAGTTGATCTTACAAATTTTTTTGTAGATTTCTATGACTTATCTCCATGAACGAGGACAGAAATGATGCTGGTGTTAAGAATTTGTATTTTTGTATCAGTGCCAATGCGTGCTACTTTTCCAAATCTTTTCAAGTTTATGGAAGTCGTTTGCTGCTTTTGGTATTTGTTGTTTGACATCTAACATGGTGTCACCATCACTAACATCTGGTGTCTAACATCTGACTCCATAGACAGGTAGAATGGCTTGCTTACTTCTAGTATTTCTCCTCTGCTCTGATGGTTGCTTTTGGGACATTGATAACCATATATTTTGTCTTCCCCTTGTTGAACAAACCAACTTGTTTTGCTGTGCCTGACAAAAGTTGGGTCTTATCTTCCATCAAACAATGTGTTGGACTAAGCAGGATGATGTCATCAGCACAAAAAGGGTAATCTAATTGTGCTTTATCATTTTTCCATAAAATTTGTTGGTTGCCTTCTACAATTATTTTCCTCATGACATAATCAATGACCAGTGCAAACAACAGTGAGGACATAATACACTTTTGCTTTACTCCAGTTGTATTAATACTTCTCTCTCTCTTGGAAATGCCTCACTGGAAACATCCTAGGAACAAGATAATTACTGATTACTCCTAGGATTGTATTTGTCTTTTTCACAGACATCTCACATTGGAGGCTCATAGTCATTTGTGATCGACCCACACACGGAGGTCTCTCTCCTCTTCTGTCTATTGCAACTTGAGGCCCAGCTTGTAGCAGAAATTCTTATTATTAGACCTTTAGTATATGACCTTGCACTTTGTACTATTGAATTTCATCCCATTCACTCCAGCCTTCAGGTCATCTAGATCTTCCTATATGATATTCTGATCCTCTCCTGTATTGACAGTGCTTCCCGACTTTTGCATCATCAGCAAATATCATTCTCTGACTTCTCCTTTTTGTGCCAACCTCATTAATAAAAATATTGAATAAGATTGATCCCAAAACCAATTCTTGAGGAACTCCACTAGTAGCCTCCTTCTAGTCTGATAGTTCACCTCTCAGCACAACCCATTGCCCTCTCCCCTTTAGCCAGTTCCTTATGCATCTCACAATACTTGTATTAATCCCTGTCTTCCCTAATTTACCTAATAATTTCCTGTGTGGTATCTTGTCAAATGCTTTATTGAAGTCCAAGCATATTAGATCTACTTTGCTTCTCTTATCTAAAAAAAGTCATTTTTCTCAAAGAAGGAAATCAGATTAGTCTGGCATGATCTACCTTTAGTAAATCCATGTTGCATTATCATATTTACCATTTTCCTCCCTGAATTAATTATTTTTTCTTTCACAATTTATTCTAAAGCCCATGTACTACTGAGATCAGACTAACAGGACTGTAATTGCCTGGAACATTTTTGTCCCCTTTCTTTAATGTAGGTACCACATTAGCTATTCTTTAGTCATATAGTGCCACCACCTCATCAACTGATTTATTAAAAATCCTTTCTATCAGACTAGCAATCTTATGTGCCAGTTCTTTCAATATATTGGGATGGAAATTATCCGACCTCCCTGATTTGTGCACGTTACACTCTTTGTTTTTCTTCTACTTTATATGTGCTAATTTTCATTTCTAGACAATCATTTCCATCAGCTGTACTGCCTTAATGCCTATGTTCCCTATTATCATCCTTACTGAAAACTGAGGCAAAGTATTAATTTAGTTTTTGGACCATACATAAATTATCTGTACTCTTATCTATGCTGCATAGTGGCTCCAACCTCATCCTTCCTTATTCTCTTTTTATTTATTTAAATACAAAACCTCTTCTTATTTTAATTTCCTTGGCAAGAACTAATTCAGCAATTCTCACTTTATTCCTACATTTTCTAGTAGGTTTCTTTGATGATCCAACACCCTTTACCATTCCCTATAGGTTCTCTGCTTACTCCTCAAAACATGTTTGAGTTGGTTATTCATCCAGCTGGGTCTGGGGTCTTTCCCTATCAGTTTTTTCCCCCTTGCTTGGGATGCACATTTCAGATAGGATTTTTCTTATAGTTGAATTGAAGATTGTAATAGCTCATAAATCGATATCCAGGTCTGATGGTAGATCTTCATCATGTATTTCTAGTAGTTCACTTGGGCTTGGTCTGTTTTAAAACAGACTGAAAATGTTCTGCTCACCTTTTCCTTTGTTCTTCTGTACCAAGTGTCTTTCAATTTGCATCTTTAATAGGACCTCCACTACTGCTAAAAGTTTTCCTATTAGCTGATTGATTGATACAAAGTTGTACGATCACCTCTTTCGCTTGCATCTTTAGGCTTGTGACATTTTCTATCAACATATAGATAGATAGATAGATATAGATATAGCATTTTTATATCACTTACTTATCTCTTTGCATATCTTAGCATTCATGAGTTTTTGCTTTACACTTCTCTTTTCCATTGGTCTAGAATCTAGATAATATAGTCCTGCCATGAGTGCAGGGGACTGGACTAGACGACCTTCAAGGTCCCTTCCAGTCCTATGATTCTATTATTGCTGCCCAAATAACATTGCTAATCCATTCTTCACATTTTTAGATTTTGATTGCTAACTATGTTAAATTCAAATAGTTGATGGAAACCTGGAACCAGTGACTCTCTTATGCACACATTTTCATTTGGCTCCTTCAGATCCCAGATAGGTGCTCTTCTAATTAGGAGGAAAAGTTGGAGATCCTCACTGCAGTATAATGGAGGCTTTATTATGAGTCTTCAAGTTGATTGATTTCCAGTTACTACTTTTCACTAGTTACTTTGTGCAGTTGAAGGCCTGGATGAACAACAAAATGTTGTGTCCCAGAACACACATGGAGATTAGCATTTACAAAAGTGTTATCTGATAGTCAGTTAACTGGAGTTACAACCTAAACAAAAACTGTAGATAAACTTTGACAGTTTTATATAAACTTTTACAGTGTTGTGCCGGTCCATGTCCATGTCCTTCACCTCTCCCTCTGGTCCTTCTACATCCTGCCTTTGCTCTTTTCTTGGGTCCTTCCCAGCTTTATTGATGAGACAGCCCTATTCCAGATCTGGTCTCTATTTTATGAGTAAGGCTGCAGCTTTTTTGTGGTATCTTTATCAAAAATCACATAAAGTCATATAAGTTCAGTAAAAGTCATAAGTTTAGTGACAACCCTTGTGATTTTTTTATTAAAAAATGTCCTGACAAATGAGGCAGCACAAACCACCTGTGGCAGCACCATCTGCCCTGCACTGCAACCCTAATCCCAACCTGGTGTAGAGGGGAGGCCTGGCGGTGGGATTGGGCTGGGCTGGAGCATGAGCCCACCCTCCTTGTACTCACCCCAGGCACCAGTGGCTACTGGACTGTGACTCAGGGTTGAGAGGGAGCATGCACTCACTTCAGGCCTGAGCAGTGACATCTCCTATGTACTGTGGGGCTGTGCCTGTCTCCACACTTTGAGTGGTGACTTGGGTGCCAGGTCTCGGCACCACTTAGGTTTGGTTTGCCTCCTTGTCCCCTATCATGATGGAGGGTCAGCTGACAAAACCAGAGCGGCGTAGACTCTGTGCCTGGTCACAAAGCCCAGAATGAGAAACCGGGCCCAGCCCTGCAGGACACAGGAGCTGCTGCTATGGGGTGAGTCACACAGACACAAAGAACAGTCGGACAAACATGAAACTCATGCTAGCTGTGACTTTTTTTATCTCCACTGTGACAAACCTGCAGCTCAAATCATGATGGAATGCTGCTACTTATTATTGCCAGGCACATCTTCCCAGTATACCTTGCAGCAACCTGCAGTTCCCAGGATTTTTCTGGGAACTACATCTCTCAGAATTAACTTGTTCAACCCCGAGTCAGCATGCCCTGTTACAACGAAATTGTTGGATGAGGAGTCATCCATATAAGCAATCAGCATGATTTAATCTAGACCCTTCTGAGGAAGCAGCTCTTCAAGGGAAAAGGGGCTACAGAGCTTCTTCCTTCAATGGCAAATAACCAGAAAGATACGTGTGGAAAATAATTCAGAGGCGTCATGCTATAGAGTTCAAGAAAATGCTTAGGTCTTTCAAGCCTTCAGAGACCCCAGAGAAGCAGGCTGTATTCCAAGAAGCAATCTCACATCTTTTCCACACATCCTCCAATTTCCCATATATCCGAAGTAATAAGATTCAAACTGAAAAAGCCTCTGCTGTTCTGGTAGTCTCTATTGGGAAAGGGAAGCTTTAATTTTTGGGATTCATTCAAATGACAGAAAGAAAACCACTATAGCTACCGACCCACAGATTTGCCAACTCAAGGCCAACTTGACTGACTAACTGTAGCACAACTAAAATGGAGAGTTTGGAAATTGAAAGGAAGAAGTTAAAATCAAATGGCTATTGCAAAAATTTAACTGTCTATTGGCATCCAGTAGAAAATGAGCAATGAATAGTATATAACTGGATCTGGGACAAGTTCAGTAAGATTCAAAGAAAAGAACATCTGTACTTCAACAGATCAGTTCAAAACCATTCTGGAGATCTTACAGAATGGCCTCTGTAAGACTGGGGTAAAATGGCCCATGCCAGCTGACTTGGGCTCATGAGGTTCAGGCTCACAGGGCTGTTCAATTGTGGTGTAAACATTTAGGCTCAGGCTGCAGCCCAGTTCTGGACCCTCCCACCCTGCAGGGTCCTAGAGCTCTAGCTCCAGCCCAAGTTGATATGTCTACACACCACAGTTAAACCACCCTGTGAACCTAAATGAGCTGGCATGGGCCAGCTGTAGGTTTTTAATGGCAGTGTAAATATAACCTTAAAGGCCAAAATAGATACCATTTTTCTCTTGGACTGCCTCTCTCAAAAGGTCAGAAGGTTGTCTTCTTCAAGAATGTACCACAGTGACTTTACCTGAAATCAATCAAATGTTCAAATGATCTAACTAAAAATCAGACGTATTAGGAATAGAGAGAGAATCATATTAATGGAAACTGTCAGAACATATGGGTACCACATGGCTTTTTTTTGGTAGTAGCTCCTTCAGTCTCCAAATAATAGCCCTATATTTTGGTCTGCTAGATATAAATAATTGACCTGAATTCCCCATATCTCATATACACACATCCTATCTATGGCCCCACAAAGTTGTGGGACCTTCTCAACCTCCTCCTGGTTCTGGCCAAGATGATCATCCTCCAATCCAGGAGAAGGAAACTCAATAAAGAAGTTCTGTGACTGCGAGGCCTACTTCCATTCCCTTATTGTCTCACATCACCAGGTAGAGTTCTTCTGGGTGGTGTCCACTGATTCGACTCCTTTGCAGAACAGGGGTTACTATCTGGGATTCTCTTCTTAGTGTTCCCATCCGAGTCTCTTGTTCTAAATCTATGACCCTCACCCCTGCTCCTGTTTTCTCATTTTTGTACCCCTGGTTGTCTTCTGGACTCTGTCTCCTCTCCTCCTTCCTCCCCCCCCCCCCCCAAATATGAGAGGGCAGGCCTTCATTCTGGGTGGGTTTACGTCCACCATCCCAGGATTCAACTATGCTGCCCCACCCTAGTTAAATATAGTTCTCTATAGTAAAATAAACTTAGTTAAAATACAAAGTTCTGTTCAAAATGAGGTTAAAATATTCTCATATTTACTAATAGTATTGGTCTTAGACTTCTACTGACGAGTTTATATAATGCACAGTTGAGATAAAGCTGCTGTTAGCAAGTTATTGTTGCTTTTGGTAACTTGCAATGTCTTGATTTTAGCAAGATATATCTTGTTTACAGATTATCTTAAACACTCTTATAATGCTACCTATATTTCCTCAGGCCATCCCTTCAGTTGTATTATTTCCATGTCTTCTGCATGGTACCAAGTTTTCTCTTAATTTGTTATGAAATTGTACCAGTAAATGGTTTTGGCTAATTGTTTTACATTTGTTGGATTTTTAGCAAGTTGCTACAGTTTTCATTTTGGCTGCAAATCAGGGAAGCGTGTGGCTCTCAGAGGACTGATTGTCATCATTTGTGTGTGTAAAGTTTCTATCAGATACCTGAATGAGCTATTTGCTTGCTTTCTTGAGAGAAGATAAGTGGTGGTAATGAAGCAGTATGATGGCTGTTGAGCCTCAGTATTGTGAGGCAGTCATAAGCCTAGAAAAAAGTCAATTTGCCTTATGTTCCAGTACACATTGCAGCAGTTCAATAGGGTAGCGGTAACCTCTTCAAAAATTTGTTTACCTTACCTTTAAAAACAGGTTATTTAGAGTCCATTAAATCATAGATAAAATATAGTATTGAAGGCATGAACTAAATTTGCACCTGTTCACATTGAGTCTCTATTGCACCCTCTACTGGCCCTCTTTAGATAGAAGACACCCAGTTAATGTGCTTTTGAAAGAGAGCAGTGATTACTGAATTCTTTTTTGCCTTTTTGCTGTCTAACCATAATTTTTTTTTAAACTGACAGATCATCTTTTTCTGGTTCCCAAAGGTGAAATTCCAGTGATTAAGCCACCAAGCCTCTTTTTGACTTGAGTATTCTTGGGCAACACTAACACTATGTCTTAGTTCAAATTGTTTCCAGGTTAAACAATGAACATTCCAAGGCACCTCGGCAGTGCCGAACTACCCATAATTATAATCAGCCATAGTTACAAAAACTTCTTTGTTCTGCAGAAGTTTAAAATTCTGTACTTTACAAAGTTTATTATGTCAAATGAAACTTAATCTTGCCTTCTCTTTTTGGCAAAAAATTCTGTTTGCAGGTGCTTCCAAATGAGCTTTTGGGTTATAGTGAGCAGTGAGCCAAGACAAATGTAATTTTGATGGTATTTCTATTGTAACTGTAATTTAGGACTCATTTACATGAGTAGCTGGAGGCTGTTTCAGGCAGACATACTTAAAATATAAATTACCCTCAATTGTATATTTGGTAAATACAAGTGGTAATTGCAGTCCTTTACTATTTATAATAAATCATTTCCTCATCAATCAGTTGCTCAAGTTTCTCCAATGTTATGAAGTGCTTTTGTTTGCTAAAGAAAACACTGGAGATTTCTGATTGGCAAAGAGTTAAGTTGTTATTCTTCGTGAAATGATCTTCCAAACTCAGAAAAATAATCCCATTATTCAAAATACATTGGTACATATCAGAGCACATCTTTCCTATATCTTTTTTCTTTAATAGGACCAGAACTGCTCAGTTTTCCTCTGTGGATTTTGCACCTCATGCAAAACTCCTAAGAGTAAATTGTTATACCACTGAATGTGCCCAAACAGCAGGTATTATCTTTATAAAGTGGTGTGTGTGTGTGTGTGTGTGTGTGTGTGTGTGTGTGTGTGTGTGTGTACATCAGAGCACCAGGTTACTTTTATAATATATATATATTATTTATATATATTATAAAAGTAACTTGGTGCTCTGATGTCCGGCTTCAGTGACCCAACTCTAATTTAAAAGTGGACCATTTTCTTTTAGTATTTTCCCTTAATGGAGCTGTTGTCTCTTTTATTAATATGGAGGGTTTTGTTTCGTGGCAAGCCTTCACAGTTTCTTAAAATTATATATTTAATTAGGTCCTGAAACATGTTGGTTATAGTTCTACAACACTGAAATGAGCCTTAAGAATAATGACTTTGCTGTAGTTAAGAGAAGAATCCAAAGGCTAAAGTAACCATTAATAAAGTTGCTTAATAAAAAGGGAGCAGAACTGTGTTTCCTCATAAAAAAGTAAAGCTGTTCAAGTGAGCTGAAATTAGAGTTAAATAATATTTTGAATAGTCCTCCCACCTATATGTATAGTATTGTTAAGTACGTGTATTCTGAATACATATATAGCAAAACTTTTTTTTTTTCAAATGCAATGTTTAGTTCTGTTTCTTTATCATATCTGAAAGCTTTTCAGGGCAGGGAATTTGTTTTACTGGATGTTTGTCTCACACATTTTATAGTGTTAGTTAAGTGCTTTTTACCAATAATGCCATTCATTTTATTATCCACAATTTTTATAGTTAGGAACTTTTTAAAAGAAAACCATATTCTGCTGTCAGTCATACCAAGTATACAGGAAGTAACTCAGTTGAAATCATTGACACTATGTCATATTTACACTGCTGTCATATTTACATTGAGAGCGGAATTAGACCTGCTATCTCCTAAAATGCACTTACTGTAGGTATATTAATGTGTTAGAAATACAGTACTCAGATTTGGAGTGTAATTACAGTTGCTGTAAAAGTCACAAAACAGGCAATGTGTCCTGCAATTAAAGCTTATGAGAAGTTAAACCAGTAAGTAGTTTCCCAGACACCTCCAACCCCTCAGAGTAATTCCTGATTGTGAGCAGGAGCTTGGTTTTGATGTTCTTTGCCTATAAAGGCTGAGGCTGCGCAGTCAATACATTCTTTGACAGAGTGCAAGTTTGACAAAAATAGTGTAACCTGATCAAAGTCCCTTATATATGACAGGAATCTGGCAGCATTGCAAATAGCCTGTTATTTGTGAAGATATAATACTGAAAAGCTGGCAAAAGTATAAAAAATAATAGTGTAACTGCATGTGTCAGAGTCTCAGCAGAATTCTGTTAAGAAGAACATGAGTTCTTATGTAACTTTTCTTCTACAAATAGGTCTGCTGTGAGCAGTAACAACAGCTGAATTTAAAAAAAAATGTTTGAGAGTCTCTTGACTGCTAACTTTGAGATGATTAACTCAGAAAGAAAGCTCTCACATATGGGTTACAGTTCAGTAACACTGAAACTAACCTTGAGAATAACAACTCTGTCTTGACTGAATTAGTCAAACACTGACTGTTCTACATCAAGGAAAGTATAGTTGCTGCAGTGTTCAAATTTTATAATGGAACACAGATACTTTATGGAATATTACATTTGTATATTGACTATGAATTAATCACAAGGAAAATAAGTTTTTAAGGATGCCAACTGTCATTTAAGTCAAATTAGACTGGGGGAGGGTGGGCAAAATCACTATGTGAACTATAATAGAATTTGAAATGGGAAGTCTCATACAATGCCAAATACATTAAGAGATCATCTAACTCTTGCTAGATCTTGATTATACAGAAACTTCTATCTTAAATCTAGAGGGAACTAATTAGTGGATCAAATTTATTTCTGGTATTCTTCCATTACACCAGGGACATGCACATCGATGGATTTACACCAGATATGAAATTGGCTCATTGTACCAAATGCAGTAAGAATGTCTACAAGTAATAGTACAAAAGAAGCATTGTCGTTAGTTTAACAAAATTATCTTTGCAATGGTTTATCAAAGCTGTTTTCAGGCTGCTATTGGTCATGAATCCAAATCTGCAAGGTGGTCAGAGTGTAGTTAGTTCTGTGAGTGAAAACAGACGCACACTGCCAACTTAAAAAAGTTCCAAACAAGAAGAGAGATTTAGAGAGATAGTTGGACAAACCCAAGAAGTCCATGTGTTTATGGTTTTTAAACATTTAAATTGTAGCAGCAGTTCTAACGCAATTAATTTAAGAGGCCAAATGATTAACATGATATTAATATGTAGTTTAAAAATAAATATGCAAGTTTATAACTCAGTGTCTTGTGTCAGCGAGGATTTTTGTTTATGTGAAACAACCTTATCAGACATGGTCGTGTGCAGTTTACCAAATTAACACACGATATACTGTACACCAAAGCTATATACTATTTAATACAAATAACTGTATTTCACTGCCTAGTTGCTTGTTAACTACAAACAAATCTCACAAGCAGAATGTAGGGAATCTTTTGATATCCTAATTAGGATGTTACTCTCAATTATGGCAATGCTTATTTCAGAGAATTTCACCTCTGGTTTTTGATAGGTAGAAAAATCCTTTGTGTAAATCCATAGTGTTTAAAATGTCATGCTTCATTAACATAGTTTGATTAAAACTTAAGCAGTTCAGTAATCATCTTAAGGCCTTACTAATACTTTGCATTACTGCCAGATATTAAAATTGAGTACTTTTGTTTGCACTAATTTTTTCTTACCAAAATATATTATAATGAAAGAGTAACAGGCATGCTCTGTTTTACAAAGAAAATCTGTTTCCCCACTTATAGCATGGTAATTTATTGCTGATAGGTAACCAGGTTATACCCTAGAAAGTGACATGCTCCTCTTATTTTATTTCACCCAGGGTTTGAAATATTTACCCATTTTGTACTAGATTGAGTGAAAAATAATTGCCTCACCATAGACCATGCTATTAAAGTCATACCCCTGATAATTTTAAATAGTTTATTTTTTGTGTACTATCTTTAGTTGTAAGAATCTTTTTTTAATTTATCCCATTTTGAAGCTTACCATGTCTCTTGATTTTATTATGCCTTTTCCCCTTGTATATTTAGCTCTTTTCCCCTTGATTCTTATATATTTTATTGCAAAGTATTCAGTGCCTATTTCTTCTTTCTTTCTCCATTTCCCTACCCATCTTGTTATAGATTTCATTCCCTATCTTGTTTTCCACTGTCTTCCTTATATTTTATGTCTGTCTTCTATTTCTCCTTTCCAAATCTCTCAATACGGTGCTACTCTTATTCACTCCCTACTATGTCAAACAGTATTCACAGTGGGGTGTTCCTTATCTTCATAGTAACTACAGGCAGACCAGATCGTTGGCTCTGAGTCTGGTTTTAGGATGGTCCCTCAGGAAGGACTCTACATAATCTTCATTTTTGGAAGAGCAGGCTTTGAAGATTTTTCTCCTTAAAGCTACTACATAGAAAGAAATATTTTTGTTTGGTTTCTGAGGTAAGTTTGAAGCATAACACCCTCCCCATCTCTTCTCAGAAATGCTAGACAGAGATAGTCAGGGAAGAAAAAGGGCAAGAAACGTTTCCTTTTGCTCACTTTTTCCCATCAAGTAGGGTGCCAGGGGCAAAGGTTAAAGCTCCCAGCCACTGTGTGGACATGGTCCAGCCTGAGACAATTGAGCAGGCTACAGGGAAGATTCCTTCACTGAGAACAGGACAGGAACTAGTGGCGTGGAGCAAGGGATACTTTCCCACCCCCCTAAGATTTTGAAAGCACATTTCCTGCCCCCCGAAGGCATGGAACCTTTATTTCCACAGCTTGCAAAGTAGGCACAAAGGATTCAGATGAGCCAGGAGGAAGAAATTCCCACTCCCAGCCAGCGCTCAGGCAAGGTCCATGTGGAGGTGGTTGAGAAGGCTGCAAAGGATCCTCTCCTGGAAGGTCTCAATCGTTGGCAAAGGTTCCAGGTGCTCTTGCAGCCTATCAGAGCCTGATGAGTCATCCTGTCATATGTGACTTCAGCTCCCTCCTCTTTTTGTTCTTACAGCCCCCATTTGACCAGGACGCAGCAGCAGGGATCAGTGGGGTAGAGTGATTCACATCCCTTGCTCAGAGGTATGGTCCTACCCCCTTTCCTCATCTAACCTCCAGAGGTCCCATAGGAGGTGGAAAGTGGCTACTCTTTTCCTTAGGAGACATGCACAATACATGCCATCAGATTCTGTCCTTTTGGCTCCCCTGATAGCCCTCCCAGGGCACAACATTCCCCCCTTCTACTTTCTCAAGGTTTTGACCCAAATCATCCTGCTGACCTGCCTCTTTTTCTGTCTGATCAGCATATCAGGTACTCATGCAGGTCAAAGCTTTGAAGCAGTTGCAGTTAGATGCTTTCAAGAACATGACTTTTAAGTAAACAAGTAGAATGGACAATTACAGCCTTCATGAAACAAGCGCCCACAGGTTTTTCTGGTCACTAACACACAGTTTCTTTCTCTGAAGAAAGACAGAACAAGAGTGTATCTGATTTGTCAAACATTGACTTATCCCTCCTACACTAAATCCACTGACTCAATCCTGGGGCTTGCAGGTCTAATGCATGAATAACTTCTAAGAGACCTGCTTTCACATGAGGACCCTGCACATTTACTGCTTCTCTTCCAGCCTGTAAATGCAGAAAATCACTCTATAAAGCTGTTGGTCCAGATACAGTATTAACATTTCTTGAGGAGTTCATCTTAAAGACTTTTCTTGCTATCTGATGTTGGGGCCAGAGAGGCAGGTTCTCAATACTGCTAGACTCCATGTAAATGGAGCAGAATTAGACTTTTATGTGATTTAGGAGTGGTGACATGCAGCTATAAACCATTAGACTGGCCCACCACATCCAGCAGATGATTCTTCAGAAGTATGGCTTATGGAAACTGAAAGGAAGGTGATTTCAGTGTTACAAAGGCAGTCAGCCTTGATCATGTCATAAGCACAAACTCATTTTATCTCTACTTATTGAAGTAGAAGAAAAGACAGGGTGAGCTGACTCTTTAGCCCACAAATGAGCTTGTGCATGTTTGGAGCTCCATTAACAGTTCTGCTTGCAGGATCAGAACCTAAATTATATTCCCTCTGCCATGTTGCAAATTTCAGGACACACTTTTGAAGGGTTAGAGTGTGGGAGAAAATAGAACTAACTTTGCAATGGGTTGAATTTGAGATGAGTCTCCATGATGATAGCAGTAGAGTTGTTAGAAACTCAAGTAACACAAAAGGTGCCTTGTTTCACTGATTTTTGTCCCTAAACTTTTTAGTGATAAGCTGTACCTTTAGGATTGCAGGATAAAAACTCAGCCAGTAGACAAAAGATGGTTGGGAATTTTTCAATGAAACAGTTTTGTTGGAAAATGTTGATTAATCAAAATTGAAACTTTCTGCAGGAACATATTAGTTTTGACGAAACTTTCATTGGAAAGGCTTCTCAGGGTGAAATTTCTGGTCAAAATGAAAGCAAGAACCAACCCAGAAAAGCCAGTTCATTAGAACTGTGACCGAATGTACCAACCCCAGACTGGACCAACGGGGACAGACCAATCACTGTGAGCCCAGGAGGCCACACCCCCTCACCCCTGCTGCACACGCTGCAGGTAGAAGGGACAGATAAAAGGAAGCAGCCCAGCTCAGTCTGGGCTGGCTGAGGAGGAGGAATGATGCGTGTTGCAAGCTCCTGCAGAGACGCCAGAGTCTCCCCAGGCAGTGGAAACCGTAGACCATGCCTCACTATGCTGTGAGCGACCAGACCGCAGAGATTGATGGGAATGCCAAGCTGCTGCCAGCCAGGGAGATGCATGAGAAGCACCTTGTGGTAAGATGTGACCCAGGGAATGTAGTAGAAGTCAACACTTAATCTCTTAATGGGGAATCTCCCAGCTTCGTGGGGCCCTGGGTCAGAGCCCAGTGAAGCAGGGTGAACCTGGGTTCCCCTCTCCACATGCCACTAGGTGTGGCAACTGCTTGTTTGCTCTGCCCCACCTGGAGGCTAGAAACTGACTGCTCTTCCCTGTCCAGAGGGTCAGAACCCCAGTTGTTGTTGTTTGCTTGCTCCAGCCAGGAAGGTCAGGGGCCCTAGACAGCTTGTTTATCAGCCCTGTCTAGGGGCTATAGACTGACTGTTCTGCCCCATCCAGAAGGCCAGGAACCCTAATTGTTACTGTCGACCCCAGGCAGGAGGGTTGCAGGCTACAGACTGTTTGTCCTACCCCACCTGGGGAACGCAGGTGGATATTTGTTTGACTCCCAACAGGGATCCTGAGACTACATTGTTACAATTATTTGCTCCCACAAGGAATACAGATGACTGGGCCAATACAGGCAGCCCTACTCGACAAACAGGGCCCCTCATCACAAGGACACTCATTTGGGATATGACAGACCCAGATGCAACTCCCTGCTCTGCCTGAGTTAGAGCATGGTCTTGAATCTGGCTCTCATCCTAGGTGAGTAGCCTAACCACTGGGCGATTAGCTATTCTGAGTGGGTTTTTCCTCAGTCTCTTTTGCTGGAGCTGTTCCACTTTGTATAAATAACTATTAATGGGATGAGGGACTTGAACCTGGGTCTGTCATAGCCCAGCCAAGTGCCCTAACCACCAGACTACAGCATCTGTCTCAATTTTTGTGAAAAATTTCAAAAGGTCTTGTTTTTTTGTCTCAACGTGTAACAGGAAAATACTTGAAATCTCAAAAAAATTGTGGAATGAAAAAATTGTTACTTGCCTAGTTCTACTGCAGACACTCTCTAAGGCAATGTTTCCCAAATGGTGGAGCCTGACCCACCTCTGGGTCATGGGAAGAGTTTAGGTGCATCAGACATGCCCCAGAGACATGCCCCTCACAGTACTCTTACTTCCCCTGGGCAGCAGGCAGTGGGATCCTGACAGCAGCAGTGTGGAGGAAGCAGCTGGAGCTAGCGAGTGAATAATCATCAGCCTGTCCCCTGTCCGGATCCCACTCTCTACAGTGCTACCCAGGGGAAGTGAGAGCATGGAGGAAGCTCATACAGGGCAGGGACAGGCTGCTGACTGTACACTCTCTGGCTCTGCCCACTTCCACTGCTCTGCTGCAGCTGCCACCTCCTGGATCTTGCTCTCACTTCTCCTAGACAGCAGCAGTAGTGTGGAGGAAGTGTCTGGAGCCAGCAAGCAGACGTCAACAGCCTGGTAGCAATTACAGCCCAGCCATGGGAGGAGAGGCTGGCTGGGACTGCAGGAGGGGGCAGGACTGGTAGAGCGAGAACAAGGGGGCTGAGGGGAGCCAAGCAGGGGGCTTGTGGAGGGGAAGGGGAAGCAGGGGTAATGGTGAGTAAAAACCTTAGTAAAAAGTTTGGTAACCACTGGGCTAAGGTCTCAAGCTTAGCAGGAGTTGACAGTTGTGGCCTATTAGGTAGTTGGAAGATTGAACTGATGGCTGTTCCTTGTGAAAAGGGGCTTTAGGCCTCCTACGAAGGGAATATTCCTAGAAAGGCTTCTACCAAACTGAGAAGAGTAACCTAGGGTGCTCTCTTCTCTTTATTTTCCTTAATTCTTATCCTTCCCTCTGTCAAAAATGTGTGACCCTCTGCTAAAAGGAAATCAATATTGTTTGAGTGATTATTTTAATTAGGACACCAAAAAAGGGGTGAGGGGACAATAGGACTAATCACAGGAGGAAAGCATCCTGAAGAGATGCGTTGTGGTTTTTAAAGTTTGCTTTTCTACCCAGACTTAAAGGATCAAGTAACCCCAAACCAAATGAGGGAGAAGTGGCTCTTCTAGATGTCAATATTTTGCTAATAAATCAGATAAGGGTCACTTTCTGCTAAACGCTCATGCTATTGAACATATATAATTAATAAAGCCTCAGCCGTATGTAGGCTTAGTAAATTCATGTATTATGTATATCAGTGGTTTTCAATTGGGTATGCATACCCCAGGGGTACGCAGAGGTCTTCCAAGGGGTACTGAACTCCTCTAGATATTTGCCTAGTTTTACCACAGGCTACATAAAAAGCACTAGCAAAGTCAGTACAAAACTAAAATTTCATACAGACAATGACTTGTTTATACTGCTCTATATACTATACACTGAAATCTAATTACAATATTTATATTCCAGTTGATTTATTTTATAATTATATGGTAAAAATGAGAAAATAAGCTATTTTTCAGTAAATATGCTGTGACACTTTTGTATTTTTATGTCTGATTTTGTAAGCAAATCATTTTAAAGTGAGGTGAAACTTGCAGATCCACAAGACAAATCATACACCTGAAAGGAGTACAGAAGTCTGGAAAGGTTGAGAGCCACTGATCTGTATGTATTAGACTGAGAAGGCCAACCTCTGACCAGAGAAAGGTCCCAAAGGCTCTAGTGCCATACTCTTACTGGAGAAACTAATTTTTTAATTTGAAGGCTCTCTGTATATCTGAACATCTGGCAACCATTGTTTTTTCTTTGCATTGAGTTTAGCACCAATAAACTGAGGAAGCAGATAGGCTGGCTGTAATGTTTTTTAACAAGTGGCTTGTAATCTAGTTCCATTTTGCCTCCATGTGCATGGTTTTTAAGGGTAAGCGTCTCAGACAGGAGACAGGTATAAGTTATTAGGCTACGTGGTGAAAAACTTAATTAGTGAAGATAAGAGGACCATTCCTAGTCTCCTTGAAAGCAAGGGCAAAACTATTTTTTATTTCACTGGTTGCAAAAACAAACCAGTGAAGGGGGACAGATGTGTATTTTGTCAGAGCTACAGTACCTTAAGCATCACTCCTGTGGCTCTGTATTCTTCTTCTTTTTCAAGTAGTGTGCCTGTGGGAGCTCTGCTGTAGGCGTATCTGTATCCCTGCGCTGCTAATTAGAGAACTTCAGTAGCAGTGTCTGTTGGGCCTGCACACGTGCTGTCTCTCGTCTTGCTGTGCCACCTCAGCTAACTGTCCTCAGTGCTTTCTCAATTGCCCCATGCAAGAGATGGCACCGTTAGCTGTTCATTAGTGGATCATTAACTCTCTTTTTCATTGTTAATCTTAGCTTTTAGAAACCTTTTAGTTTGTCATTCTGACTTTTATTTGGCGGTGCCTTTAAAAAAAAGAAAGAAAGAAAGAAAATACTTTGTTCTTGTGTCCCCCGGGACAAGGGTATACCCGGCTCTCTGGGCTTCAAGAAGCGTCTCACTTGCAACAAGGTGATCCCCGTCATAAACAAGCACTCCCAGTGCATTCACTGCCTCGGCAAGGGCCACATCCAGCAGCAGAAGTGCTTCCTCTTCCAGCAGCTCTGACCAAGATCCCGCAAGGACAGAGAGCTCTGCCATAAAATCTTTATGCAGGCGGCTTTCTGACCACAGCCCTCCAGCAGGCAAGTCTTCCCCTCAACTTTGACTTCAAAGCATTGTGCATCAAAGAAATGGTTTGGAGAGTCCTCTCCCAAGTCGAAAAGAAGAGCGGGAAGTCCCCTCAGTGAGCCTAGCAATAGCCGAAAGTGATCACCATCTTGCTTATCCTAGGCACCGAGACTGTCCGGCACCCACGGCTCACAGAGACCGTCAGTGTCCAGTACCGTAGATAGGCCCATGGACCCTTTGGGCACAGACACTGAATCTTCAGTACAGACAGATAAGGGAAACGCCCTAAGATGCTCCTGGTATGCAAGCTGACCTTAGTACTGACAGCAGCATCAGCCCATATGTCACCGGAGAGATTGGTGCAGGCAAAGTCCCCATCTCCACTGACATCAGGATGCACGGTACCAGCAGAATCCCAGCAAGCCAGTGACCTGGCCACATTGGAAGCGTCTGACTCTCCGCCCCTTGTTACCGAGATCCTGGCACCAAGCCATGGCCGACCAAGGGGTATTTCCCCACAATCATGCCATGCCCCTCCAATGTCAAATGAGGGATCAGACAGCAAACCGGAAAGTGTTTTTCAGTACTCCTCCCAGGCTCCATATGGGACCCAATATCAACAGGGTTTGGGAATGTACCACCAGATGGCACTGCCACTATCTTGGAACAAGATAGTAGCAGTGCCATCTGGTGGTACATTCCCAAACCCTGTTGGGCACCTCCACCAGGCCCTATGCCACCACAGTGGCCATATTGGGACCCCTGGGCAGCGCACCAACAGCCTATCTCAAGGGCACCAGGTATCACCCAAAAGGCTCCCAGCCATGCTACCTCAGCAACAGCATTGTGGACCTCAGAAGCCTAGGAAATGGACAAGCAGGAAGTGGATGCAGAGGAGGAGGTCACACCCAAGGCAGTATCATAGAATATCAGGGTTGGAAGGGACCTCAGGAGATCATCTAGTCCAATCCCCTGCTCAAAGCAGGACCAATCCCCAACTAAATCATCCCAGTCAGGGCTTTGTCAAGCCTGACCTTAAAAACCTCTAAGGAAGGAGATTCCATCACCTCCCTAGGTAACCCATTCCAGTGCTTCACCACACACCTAGTGAAAAAGTTTTTCCTAATATCCAACCTAAACCTCCCCCACTGCAACTTGAGACCATTACTCCTTGTTCAGTCACGTGCTACCACTGAGAACAGTCTAGATCCATCCTCTTTGGAACCCCCTTTCAGGTAGTTGAAAGCAGATATCAAATCCCCCTTCATTCTTCTCTTCTGCAGACTAAATAATCCCAGTTCCCTCAGCCTCATAAGTCATGTGCTCCAGCCCCCTAATTATTTTTGTTGCCCTCCGCAGGACTCTTTCCAATTTTTCCTCATCCTTCTTGTAGTGTGGGGCCCAAAACTGGACACAGTACTCCAGATGAGGCCTCACCAGTGCCAAATAGAGGGGAATGATCATGTCCCTCGATCTGCTGGCAGTGCTCCTACTTATACAACCCAAAATGCTGTTAGCCTTCCTGGCAACAAGGGCACACTGTTGACTCATATCCAGCTTCTCGTCCACTGTAACCCATAGCTCCTTTTCTGCAGAACTGCTGCCTAGCCACTCGGTCCCTAGTCTGTAGCAGTGCATGGGATTCTTCCGTCCTAAGTGCAGGACTCTGCACTTGTCCTTGTTGAACCTCATCAGATTTCTTTTGGCCTAATCCTCTAATTTGTCTATGTCCCTCTGTATCCTATCCCTACCCTCCAGCGTATCCTATCTACCACTCCTCCCAGTTTAGTGTCATCTGCAAACTTGCTGAGCGTGCAGTCCACGCCATCCTCCAAATCATTAATGAAGATATTGAACAAAACCAGCCCCAGGACCGACCCTTGGGGCACTCCGCTTGATGCTGGCTGCCAGACATGGAGCCATTGATCACTACTAGTCAGATGAGGCTGACTGGCCTGTAGTTCCCCAGATCCTCTTTCTTCCCTTTTTTAAAGATGGGCACTGCATTAGCCTTTTCCCAGTCATCCGGGACCTCCTCCGATTGCCATGAGTTTTCAAAGATAATGGCCAATGGCTCTGCAATCACATCTGCCAATTCCTTTAGCACCCTGGAATGCAGCGCATCTGGCCCCATGGACTTGTGCTCATCCAGCTTTTCTAAATAGTCCCAAACCACTTATTTCACCACAGAGGGCTGGTCACCTCCTCCCCACACTATGCTGCCCAGTGCCTAGTCTGGGAGCTGACCTTGTTCGTGAAGAGAGAGCCAAAAAAAGCATTGAGTATCCTTTTCCTCACCAGACAAAGCAGCTATGCCATCACCACCTTCCATGGCAGACTACTTTCGCTTGGTCCAAGAGCTGGCAAAGAGAGTGGCGGACACCCTTCACATACTATAGATATGCACCACCAGCTCATCGATATTCTCCATGCGTCATCTACCTCCAAAATTGTTCTCCCAATTAACAAAGCCATCCTAGACCCAGCTAAGAGGATGTGGCAAACTCTGGCTTCAGTGGCCCCAACATGCAAGCGAGTGGACAAAAAATATTATGTCCCCTCAAAGGAATCAGAGTTCCTATTTACTCACCCACTGCCCAATTCCATCATGGTGGATGCTCTGAACTCTCTTGGCTGACAACACCACTCTAGGACAATGACCTACGACAGAGATTGGAAGAGTCTTGATCTCTTTTGTACAAAGATGTACTCCTCGGCCACTTGACAGTTTTGAATTGCCAATTACCGGGTGCTCATGGCAAAGTATGACTACACGATCTACAAGACTTTATTGATAAACTGCCAGAGAGCTCCTGGAATTCCTTCAAGGTCGTCATCCAGGAAGGGTAACTGGTGGCAAAAACAGCTCTGCAGTTGGCCCTCAATACCGCTGACACAGCTGCCAGGACCATCTTCACAGCTGTGGTGATGAAACGGGCATCGTGGCTTCACCTTTCGGGATTCCTGAAGGAGGTGCAAACCATGGTGGAGGACCTCCCCTTTGAGGGGGTGAAGCTCTTTGCCAAGAAGACCGACTCCTCTGTGCACTCCTTGACGGATTCCAGGGTCACTCTCAGGTCACTGGGAATCTACACATCAGGGCAAAAGAGACACTTTCACCCTCAATACTAACAGAGGCCTTATTCACAATTCCCATCACAACAGCACTATGAGCCTCAGAGGAAAAAAAGGAAGTTCTCGAAACGAAAGCATTCAGGTTCCCAGTCCTCGACCCAACCACCTGCCCTTAACCATCACTTTTGACAGGCATGTCGAGGCGCTGCGAGACCTCTCTCCACTACTACCTGTGACCACACACCCATTTGGCCACCGTTTGGCAGCATTCTGGAGTGCATAATGTCAGACAGATATATCCTAGAGATTGTCAGATCCAGATATTCCATCCACTTCATCTCCATACCCACTCCATGACACCCTTCCCCATCCCTCTCTGGGGACCCTTCTCATGAGAGTCTACTATGACAGGTGTTAGATTTGACTCCTGGATTTAGGAGCCATAGAACCAATACCTCAACATCTATGAGGCAAGGGGTTCTACTCTTGTTACTTCCTAATACCCAAAAGTAAGGGAGATTGGAGACCCAATCCTGGACCTCAGAGCTCTCAACAAGTTTGTGAAAGATCAAAAGTTCAAGATGGTCACCCTATCAACGATCATTCTGTCACTGGAACAGAGAAACTAGTTTTCAACCCTTGACTTACAAGATGCCTACTTTCACATCTCAGTACTACCAGTTCACAAATGTTTCCTCGGGTTCACTCTGGGGCACAAGTGTTACCAATGCAGAGTCCTCCTCTTTGGCTTTTCATCTGCCCCAAGAGTATTTTTCAAAGTTTTCTCAGTGAACAAGATACACTTATTCACGGAGCTGGGCCTGCAGATCAATTCCCAGAAGTTGACACTCACACCAGTGCAACACCTAGAATTCATAGGGTCCAACCTAGGCCAAAGTCTTCCTACATCAGGACAGATTTCCATCTCTGGTATCGCTGATACACACAGTTCAATGCAGCTCTCAAATGCCAGCCAGAATCTGCCTCAAGCTCCTGGGGCATATGGCAGCTGGCAGGGTGGTGATTCCACAAACCAGACTTCATATGCAATGCCTAGAGCTGTGATTCAGCTCAGTTCACAGAACAAACACAGACAGTCTGAACAAACTCCTCTTACTGCCCACCAGGATCAAGAACTCCATGGACTGGTAGAAGAACCCAGGCAATGTATACAAAGGGATCCCCTTTTTACAAGCGCCACCTTCATCACTTCTTACTACAGAAGCATCCCACATAGGACGGGGCGTGTATTTAAATGGCCTTACAGCACAAGGCACATGCCTGCGGAGATCTCACTGCACATCAATTTCCTCAAGCTGAGAGCGGTCAAGAACACGCCTGCACCAAATTCCTCCCACTGATAACAGGGTCACATGTAAAGGTTCTGACAGACAACATAGCCTGCATGTTTTATATCAACTGCCAGGAAGGAACCAGATCGCTCTCTCTATGCACAGAGGCAATGAAACTATGGAACTGGTGTGTCTCTCACAACATCACCTTATCCATCGCTTACCTCCCGTTTATATAGAATGTGGTAGCGAACAAGCTCTGTCGCACATTCCTGCACAACTATGAGTGGGAGATGCACCCATCAATACTTCATGCCACAGTGGGCAACAACATCCACAGATCTGTTCACCACCTACCAGAACAAGAAGCGTCCGTGGTACTGTTTCAGGGTGGGGATTGAACAGCACACTCTGGGTGATGCTCTCCTCCTCCTCTTCTGCTGAAGGTCCTAGTAAAGATAAAGAGGGATGGCGCTTTCATAATTTTGATTGCTCCCATGTGGCCGAGGCAGACCTGGTACCCTTACCTGATGCAGCTTGCGATGTGCCCACTGATTTTCCTTTCAGCCCTCCGCATCTTCAGTCCACATCTTTGCAGAACATTATGTGATTACCAACGTTTAGATAAAGGGTATACCATACATCCCAACTTGGGGATCATCCACCTCAAAGCATGGCTCCTACATGGTTCCAACAGCTAGAAATCTCATGCTCAAAGGAAGTGCAAAAGGTTCTACTACACAATAGAAAGTCCTCCACACTATGCACTTACCTGCAGAAATGATCCAAGGTTCCAGCTTTTGGTGCACGTCCAAACAAATCTTTCCAGTGTCAGCAACTCTTCCACATATTCTGGAATATACTCTGACCCTTAAAAAAAATCAGGGTTATCCCTGAGCTCTCTGAGTCCACCTAGCAGCTATTACAGCATTTCACCAACCCGTAGAGAGGTATTCAGTACTTCCACACCTGACAACTAAAAGGTTCCTTAAGGGACTAACAAACCTCTTCCCTCAACCTCAACTTTCTACTCCCTCATGGGACCTAAACCTAGTGTTGAAAGGGCTGACTAGACCCCCCTTTAAACATATGCCACCTGTTCACTAGCATACCTACTGATGAAAATGGACTTTCTGGTTGCAAGTACCTCGGCTAGAAGAATAGGGGAAATAGTAGCTCTGCTGGCATATCCCCTGTACACAGTATTCTTCCCTGACAAGGTTACACATTGGCCATATCAAAGGCCTGGTCTACACTGTGGGGGTGGAATTGATCTAACACACGCAACTTCAGCTATGAGAATAGCATAGCTGAAGTCGACGTATCTTAGATCAACTTAGATTGACTTACTTCGCATCCTCATGGCGCGGGATCAACGGCCGCTGCTCCCCCGTCGACTCTGCTTCCGCCTCTCACCCTGGTGGAGTTCTGGAGTCGACAGGAAGCTCGTTCGGGGATCGATGTATCGCATCTAACGGTGGCCAGGACATCCCTCGGCCCGCACCACCACCCGCCGCCCCCATTGGCCTGGAGCGGTGAACCGTGGCTAGTGGGAGCTGCAATCGGTCGAACCTGCGGATGCGGCAGGTAAACTTACCCTGGCAAGCCGTGTGCCAAAGGTTGCCAACCCCTGATCTAGAGGAGTATACCATCTAGTGATATTCACCCCCTGTGATATTGCCCATTTTTGGCGAGCAAGCAGTGCTACAAATTTCTTGAGCAATGCTCCTTTTCCTGTTAGTTCTTTATTTTTTAAATAAAAAAACCCCAAAGCTCTAGGAAATTCCATATATGTGGCATGGTTAAGAACTCAGTCAAGGAAGGCCCAAATTAAAGTTCTGTGCACACCATTAACTCTCCCCTTTTTTTATTGCTGCGGATATTCAAAATGGGAAGAACACAGTTTAATTCTATGCGCTAGAATCTCTTCTGTAACCAAGCTCTGCTTGGTGTGAGGAAGAGGTGGGGAGCTCAGGGAGCTGAAACTGGCTCCTTGATTTTGATGAATGGTCTGCACCATTCATGGCTTCGAGGAGGTTTAGAGCAACTGAAGGACTGCTCTAAATTATATCAATTGTCTGTGAAAAACTTTATGCCTATTCTTCACTGGCATAGGGGAGCTCTGTTCCACTATGACTCCTCTTTACCCCTTCTTTTTCCTCGCTCTCAACACTCAATTGAAGGGGACTGTAGATGGGTCGGACTCACCCCTGCGGCGCCTCCTGCTGGTGACTCTGGGAATTAGCTCTCTGCAGCGCTGGAGCGCCCTCTGCAGGCCGGTGATCCGCCTGTCTTCAGGCCCCCCGTGTCCCTCCCTGGACCCGGTGCCCTCTTACATAGGGTGCTGCCCCCTAGCAGTAACCCCGTTCTCTCTGGGTTTCCCCTGCCCAGGGAAACCCCTCCCTCTATCCCCACCTTGCCTCAGTGTATGGCTACTGCCAGTCATTGTCTAGCCCCACGTCCTGGGGCAGACTGCAGTATCAGCCAACTCATCACTGGCAAGGAGGGTTTGGACCTGCTGCCTTGGCCTACCCCTGGGCTGCCCTCTGCAACCCCCAGTACCTGTTAGCCCTCTGCTAGGCCACAGCCTGCGGCTTTCCAGGCTGGAGCTCCCCAGCCTTTCCCCAGCCCTGCTCCACTCAGGTATCCAGTCTAGCTCCCTGCAGCCAGGCCCTTCTCTCTCTGAAGGCAGAGGGAGACTGTCTGGGCTTCTGGCTTCCCTGGCCTTCTTATAAGGCCCTGTTCAGTTTGGGGCGTGGCCCCAGCTGCAGCCACTTCCCCCAATCAGCCCAGCCTAAAGGCTGTTTTCTCCTGCCACAGCCCCGTCCCAGGGCTGTTTTTAACCCCTTCAGGGAAGGAGCAGGGGTTCACCCTGTGACAGGGACAAATAAGCAGGCTGGTAGCAGGGCCTGAGTGAGGGAAGATATCAGCATCTTAAGAGCCTAACTGGCTCCTACTACTTCAGTTGACTGCCTGTTCTCCTCAAGTGGGTTCAGGGAAGCAGCAGGAAACAGGAAGCTCCCTGAGAAGCTGGTGTTAATCAGGTTCTTGGGAGTGCTAGAGAGGTACATAAAAGGCTCTTCCTCCTCTCTCTCTCTGTACCTCCTGCTGCTTTCTGTTATGTCTCTTGTGCCCTCCTTCCTCTAGCACAGCACTCCACAATCTCTGTGCATCTAGAGCAGAGAGAATATATAAGCACCAGCAGCAGACACAATTTTCTACACTCTGGGTCCTAGTGGTGCGCCCCCCTCCCTCAGTTTGCCTTATGGTAAGGCCAGCCCTGGACAATTCCACAGCTGCTATAGAATGGAACTATCATGGGAGATTGAAGTCCTGAAGAGTAAGGCAGTTTATCAGGTTACAAATGCATGGATGGCTAAGGCCAGTTTGTCATCCTGTCCAGAGGTAAACAGAATAATACATTTTTAGCAGCTGTTTTTATTTGAGAGTCCAGTATTAACAAGGAGTCCAGAAGGATCCCAAGACTGCTGACCAATATGACAATTTTGAGACAAATCCTTCAGAGGAATTCTTTTCTCATCAATATAACTTTAGTATTGACTGTACTGACTAGATTTCACTTCAACCAATTCCTCTTCATCCAAGCTCTGATCTACGGCTATAGAACTTTTTACTATTGGTTTTAATTCCCTTTGCAAGGTCCAACTCCACGTGGCTTTTGGCCTTTCTCACTTTATCCCTACCGCAGTAAGGTAGGTTTTCTTGCTGATCACTCCCATCTTCCACTCCTTGTAGGCTTTCAGCTTTTTCTTAATCGCCTCTCTGAGATGCTTGCTCATCTAGCTTGGTCTACAATTCCTGCCTATATTTTTTTTCCCTTTCTTGGGATGCAGACTTCTGATAGTTTCTGCAACTTTAACTTGAAGTAATTCCAGGCCTTCTCTGCCTTTAGATCCACAAGTTCTTCAGTCCAATCCACTTCCCTAACTAATTTCCTTAATTTTTTAAAGTTAGCCCTTTTGAAATAAAAAACCCTAGTCCCAGATCTATTTTTGTTTATCCTTCCATTTAGTTTAAACGGAATTAGCTCATGATTGCTCAGACCAAGGTTGTCCCCTACAACCATTTCTTCTATGAGGTCCTCACTACTCACCAAAACCAAATCTAAAATGGCACCCCCCTTTGTTGGTTCAGCAAGTATTTGGTGAAGGAATCCATCAGCTATCGCATCTAGGAAAATCTGAGCCCTATTATTATTACTAGCACTTATCCTCCAGTCTATATCTGGGAAATTAAAGTCTCCCATGATCACACAATTCCCATTAGTATTTACTTCATTAAAAACATTAAAGAGGTCTCTATTCATAGCCAAACCTGATCCTGGTGGTCTATATTACAACCCAAGCACTATCCCAGGGGAGGCTCTAGTAGCTTTCTTCCCCAAGTGATTTTTGCCCAGACAGACTCTGCCTCATCCATTCCATCCCTTCTTATTTCTTTACAGTCTACCTCAACAATGCTACTCCACCACCTGTGCCTTTATTTCTGTCTTTCCTGTCTTTTATGTCTTTCCTGAACAGCACATAGCCTTCAATACCTGTACTCCACTCAAGACTACTATTCCACCATGTTTCTGTTATTCCTATAATATCTGGTTTCACTTCCTGCACCAGTAACTCTAGTTCCTCCATTTTGTTATCTAGGCTCCTTGCATTGGTGTACAAACATCTTAATTTTTGTTGTTTGGCTTCACTCACATTCTTTACCCAATTCTACTGCCAGTATCACCTATTAGACTGGTATCTACACTACCCTTCCTCCTTATGTCCATTCTCCTACCCACGGCTGTATCCTTTCTTACTTCGTTTTCTTCCTTCTCAATGTTAAAATCCGGCATAGAGATTACCTGGACATCTCCCACAAGTGAAAGAAGAAAACACCCCTCTGGAAAGCAAAGTAAGCTTTTCTATGTAAGCAGGAAGAAGCTCTCCTGAGATACATAGACACAAATGTTCACGGTGAGCCTTCAGGCCCCAGTGAGGATGTGAGTGGTGAGGAGATTCCTGATCTTCCAGTTAGTCAGAGTGCAGGTGATCTGGCAGCTACTGCAGTATCCATATCTCCATCTCAAATGGATGTAACCATGCACATTCCTGAAGAAAAGTGTAGATCAGAGAACAGTGTGGTGGAGGTGCAAGAAACAGCTGCTGCTGAGTTTAGTTCCTTAAGTCTAGATGATCCAGGACTGTGGACCCACTTGAGCAGTAGCCTGAGGGACTTCCTTGTACTGCATGGGCCACAGCAAGTGAAAAACTTCATGTTCCCCAAAGACAATGAAAATAGAAGTTTCCATCCAACACATTACTGGCGTGAAATCCCCAATGGTGACAAAGTGGAGAGGCCGTGGCTTATGTACTCAAAAACCCAGAATGCTGCATACTGTTTTTGTTGCAAACTCTTCCAGTCTAATGTTCCAGCCACATTGGGTTCTACAGGAACAAAGGACTGGAAAAATCTGGCTAGAAATCTGGCATGCCATGAGAAGGCAGCAAATCACCAGAGAGCATTCCATAGGTGGAAAGAGCTTGAGATGAGACTAAGGTTAAAGGCCACCATAGATGATCAGCATCAAGAAAATATTGCATCAGATTCTCTTTACTGGCAAAATGTTCTGAAAAGTCTCATTGCCATTGTGAGAATGCTTCCTACCCAAAACCTAGCACTGCATGGCACTTCAGATCAGCTGTATGTGTCAAACAATGGAAACTTCCTTAAAATTGTGGAGCTGATGGCTGAATTTGATGCTGTACTCCAGGAGCATCTCAGAAGAGTCACCACCCAAGAAATGTACACACACCACTACCTTGGAAAAACCATTCAAAATGAGATCATACAGTTACTGGCAACAAAAATCAAACAGAAGATTGTGGCAGATCTGAAGTCAGCAAGATATTACGTTGTTATTGTGAACTGCACACCTGACATCAGGCATACGGAACAAATTACTTCAATGGTGCATTTTGTGAAACAATAGAACCTAGTGAAAATTTCCCTGCAATGGTGACTGTCAGAGAGCATTTTCTATAATTTATTGACATTGATGGTACTACAGGAGCTGGTATGACAAATGTGCTTCTTAAAAAGCTGGAACATACGGGAATTGCGATAGCTGACATGAGAGATCTGGGCTATGATAATGGTGCCAACATGAGAGGAAAGAACAGAGGAGTGCAGACACGGATCTGAGAGTTTAAACCCTCGAGCTTTTTTTGTCCCATGCAGTTCTCATTCATTGAACTTGGTGGTCAGTGATGCAGCATCAGCTTCTAGTGAGGCTGCTGATTTTTTTAAGGTAATTCAAAGCGTCTATGTATTTTTCTCTGCATCAATTCATCGAGGGCAAATTTTGAAGCAACATCTGGGAACATCCTCTCTGACACTGAAACCACTGAGTGCCACACAATGGGAAAGTCAAATGGAAATGATAAAGCCTATCAAACACCAAATTGGGAAGATAGTTGATGCCATAGTTGCCATTATGGAGGATAATGCTATGACAGGAACTGTTCATGGGAGAACACTGGCAGAGGGAAATGGAATGACCAGAAATATACATAACTTCAAATTTCTGTGTGGCTTAGTGTTGTGGCATGACATACTGTTTGAAATAAATGTTGTAAGCAAGAGACTCCAAGGTGTTGACCTTGATATATCTGGAGCAATGGAACAACTGGACAAAGCAAAGTCACACCTACAGTCTTACCGGTCAGATGAGGGATTTCAAAACGTTCTGAAGAGTGCACAGCAGTTGGCAGTGGAACTTCACACTGAAGCTATTTTCCCACCCATTCAAGAATACAAGTGTCACCAAAGAAGAAGACATTTTGATTACGAGGCACGGGATAATCCCATAAGAGACCCCAAACAACAATTCAAAGTTGTATTCTTTAACCAGGTGCTAGATTGTGCAATACAGTCAGTTGAAGAATGTTTCATGCAGCTCAAGGAACACAGCAGTATATTTGGGATGTTGTATCATGTTCCAAAACTCCTCACTATACCTGAAGAAGACCTACACTAGCAATGCAGGGCACTAGAGACAATGTTGACACATGATGACATGCGCGATTTAGGTGATGAGCTGAAACCCCTTTCAAGATACATACATCAACTCCAAAGGCTGTTCTGGAATATATGTGCACAAATAAGATGACCACCCTCTTTCCAAATGCTTTTGTTGCTCTGGACATACTTCTAACATTTCTTGTAACAGTTGCCAGTGGAGAACACAGCTTCTCCAAGCTGAAGTTAATAAAAACATATCTACACTCCACAATGACACGAGAGGCTTGTCGGCCTTGCAGCCATCGCAATAGAGCATGAGCTGGCCCAGACTGGGGACCTTCAGCAGGAAGCAGTTCAAACCTTTGCAACCAAAAGGCACGGAAAGCACCACTTTGATTATTCAAACAGATAAAAATGCCAGTGTTTACTATGCAGACAAGAAAAGTTACATTTGCTGTTCAGGCATTTGAAAGGTAAGTGTTACTTAAAAGTTTTGAACAAAGCATTTTAAGTTGTTAGTTCTCCTTTATTGGGGTAGGTAGCAAAGCAGTACTATGAGAGGAGTAGAACAGGAAGAAGGTAAAATTGAGACCTTTCAAACTTTTGGCCCAAGTGAGGGGGCATGGGGGCATCATTTGAGCTCCCCGCCTCAGGTGCTAAAATGTTGTGGGCTGGCCCTGGAAGTGTCAATCTTGAGTAAGGCTTAAGTGTGTAGGAGCCAGAGTTTTCTTGGCAGCTGGCTAATTATATTTATTTAAAAATGACAAATGGGAACAGTGTGAGGGTGCAATTAAAATAGCAGAGAAACCTGAAGTTTATCTAGGGCATCTGGGAGTTTCTCTTCAAGAAATTGTATTGTTTTAAACTGCAGAAAGGGACAAATTGGATACACTTGCCATTTGCTATTAGTGTGTGACTTTTGGACATTTTCAAAACAAGATAGTGCTCAGTCCTGCTAAAGATGGATTTGTTTGGATCTATTCATATACTGGTTGACACTGCTAGGAATATCTCTGTTTAAGCATGTTGATTAATAGCAAGTTGCTAGCATGATTTTCCTAAGCAGATGGATGGTGATCTTTATTTCCCATTTACCACCATGTTAAAAAACTGCTATGGATGCTACTCAATAAGCAGGAAATTTCAGGTTTAGTGAGGTTTCTTGAGCTAAAGTTTATCACATTAAATCCAAATAATTGGCATTGACTATACTCTTAGTCAACCAGAGATGGTAGAAAGTGCAGATGCTGTGTGAGAGCTTAGCATCCATGAGGAACCCAGGAGCACTTCTAATTATGGACTGAATTGATCAGTTGTGGGTCTGTGCCTTCAACCCAAAGAGACTGCTTTCTTGGCTGCAAACTCTTCAAATTGTTTCCTCTTGCCACCAGCATCACCTCTGTCTTGCTCAGGTTCAGTTTCAACGAGGTGTTCTTCATTCTGAGCTGATCTCATCCAAGTACTGGGCCATCTGGGTGGTAATGGTGTGGTCATATGTTCTGAAGGATAGGTAGAGCTGTGTGTCATATGCATATCACTGGTACTTGAGTTCATGTCCTTTGGCCAGTTCACCTAGCAGTTGCATCTAGATGTTGAGAAGAAAAGATAATTGATCCTTGTGGGACTCTACTTGAGGGGCCTAGTGGTGGAGTTCCAGTTTCCCATCACTATTAATTGGGTACATCCTTCCATGTAGGACTCAGACCAATTTAGCACATTACCCTGGACCCCTGCCACCTTTCTCAAGCAAGATAGCAGTATCTTTTGGTTGATAGTGTCAGTTTCTGTAAAGAGATCCAGAAGGATGGAGTGGACGTCTTCCCTCTATTGACAGGAAGAGATCATCCATTACTGCTGCTAAAATGTTTCCGTTCATGTCATGGCCTGTGTCCAGATTGTGCTGGGTCTAGAATATTCACTCTAATTAGAGGAGTTTGAAGTTGACTAGCTTCTCTGAGCTTGCTCTAGGGTGACCAGACAGCAAATGTGAAAATCAGGACAGGGAGTAGGGGGTAATAGGAGCCTATATAAGAAAAAGACCCCAAAATCGGGACTGTCCCTATAAATTCAGGACATCTGGTCACCCTAGCTTGCTCAGGAATGAGAGGTTTGACATTGGGTGGTACTTCACTAGAAGTGATGTATCTAGAATGGGTTTCTTCAATGTCGGTCAGACTATTGTATGTTTGAAGGAGGAAATTGATGCATATACTGTTTTGGTTAGGAGTGGCAAAAGGTGTTCATCACTCTTTCATGAGCTAGGAAGGGTATGGTCAGAATCACAAGTCTTGGGTAAAGTCTCCTTTATGGTAACCAGAACTTCTTGATGAGTGAATGTACTTGAACTCTGGGAATGCATTTGGACTACTGGTTGGTGAGTGCAGGTGGGACAGATCCAGGTTGTTTGGAAAACCTTCTGGAATGTTTGTGACCTCTTTGGAAAATTAGGATGATAGTTCTTATCAGGGCTTGGTAATCAGTTCTGCTGCAGGCTGCAGACACTAAGTAATCATTGATGAAGTTGTTTACCACCCTAGAAATCTCCTTGGGGTGGGATTTGGCAGCTTATATGGAGACTGATAGAAGGTTTTCTTGGCCTATAACCATTAAAAGAAGAGCACGTTCTAATGCTTACTTAAAAAAAATGGCCTCCAATATTAAATTTGTAGACAGAAATTTACATACATGATATTTACACCTGCATTTATTCTAATTAGATGTCATATGCCCTCACAAATTAAGGTAATTAAGTTTATAAATAAAGGGATAATAATAGTTATAGGCACTTATTTTTAGCTAGGCCTCATGCCAGCCTCCAATATTAATGGGACAATCTTGTGTCTGTAATGAAATCCAGGCACAAAACTGCAGGTGCAGTCATTTACACCAATAACTACATCTATTTAATAGTCTAAATACCTAATTTGTGGGTGAAATCCCGTAGTTAGGCTTCAAAATGGCTGTGGTTGTGGGTGCAAACAGCTAAAAATAAATGCTAACAACTATGATTCCTTTCCTGAAAAATGTGTAACTAAAAAAGCATGCACAGTACAGCACGAACAATATAGTTGAGCCTCATTGGTCTCCAGTGTAGCAGATGCACCACAGTATATGGTGTGCTTCTGTTTGCTTTTCCATCCCAGTTAATCCTCTGTATCTATAAATGTATCCCACTTTCTGTGCCCTCTCTTCTCTGCCTGATCTTGACAATTAAACATTAAAAAAAAAGTGTGAAATAAATAATGTAGTCATGATTTTTGCTATCAGTTTCAGCATGTGTTAACAGAGACCATAGAGTAAGATATTTATCACATGGAATGTTGACTCCAATAAATCAGTGTTTTTCATGGGGAGGGGATTGTTGCAATAGACAACTTTAAATCCCTTCTAACAATTTCCATAGATGATCACAAGGAGGTTGAGGCCTCTTTTGATCCTGAATAGCCATACAGTACAGAGACCAGAAAGAAAACCCCCATTATCTGACACATTGAAAAATAATTGCTCTGGCTGTCCTATGGCTATTTTATGTTAGACTGCAAAACTGTTAGCAGATACTGTGCAAGTCTGCTGAGCCATAATATTAAACTTTCTGAAAGTTTTTGAGAACAATTGAATCTGATCCTTTTTCAGTAACTTGTCTATTGACGCAAATAATCACTTAATGGCTATAGCAGGAACAGCAGCATGCTGAACCCAGTTTATATTTCAGTTCACTGATTGTGTCCGGAATATAGACCTATAACTAAAAAATTTCATTTTTAACTCTTTAGAAATGAAAAGTTGTTTTGGGATTTGATGCATAGCTGATTCTGGTTCCCAGCAATTTCAGAAAACCCTTGCGTGTAACTCACTGGTCTTCTCACTTTATTTGAAACGGTCTTTGGTTTAGTTTTATCTTTAAAATATAGCAATCTGAGTTTACCAAATAATAATCCAAAATGTATACATGAGTTAAAGCATTTCAAGAATATTCAGTAGAATACCATAATGTTAACAGGTCCAAATCCTAACCAAAGGAAATATAATCATTGTTCTAACTTGTGTTGGTTTGCCAATTAAGGGCCAAATTGGGTATGTTCAATTCTTTTCTATTTTTAAAAATCCATGCTCATTCTCAAATCTGACATTTAATACAAGCAGTCCTTGGACTTAAGACGCAATTGATTCCTGAAAATTACGTCTTATGTCAAAACATCGTAATTTGATTTTCCCATAGGAACAATGTCGGATCGAGTGTCGGAAAGTTGAAACTGATGTCGGAAAGTCAAAACTGAATGTCAATTTAGAAACATCGTAAGTGCCGTTCATCATAATTCGAATGTCATAAAGTCGAGGACTGCCTGTGTACACATTTATATTCATATTTATTATAAATCATACAAACAGGTGAGGGATCACCACTTGCTTCAGCAAATGTTAGTTGGGAGTATAAGATGCCTATCCATGTGAATACTATAATCCTCATTCAATCCAAATATTTCAGACAGATTTTTCATAAATCATGTGAGTTCTAGCCATCTAATTCCGATCAAATCACCTATATTTCTAATAGTTGTAGTCTGGTACTTCAGAGTTTTCATTCTATAATCAGAACTAACAAGTGACGTGTTAACTTTTGCATGTCCATGGAGAATGTCTACATAGTTTTCATGTATCTATATACCCTAGCCTTGAGCAGTGCTGCCAACCAGATTTTTCCAGAGGGAAGTTTTGTAGAGTTTGTCTCAAATATGCTTTTTATGGCTCTTACGGAAGACTGCTAAACAACTTATTCTGGAAATGGGACTACAACAAAACAGGAATACATATAGTGTGAGCCAAAAACTGGTCTCCTTCATCACATGAATAGGCTCATTGGGCCAAACACATCCTTGATGTAAATCCATTGACTTGGAAAACTGAAAATAGACAAAGTAATAAAACAGGCTCCCCACCTTCTGCACAAAACAATTCCCTAGCCTACATCCCTCTTTCTTGCCCCGCTAATATCATGAAGAGATGGAGTAACTCTCTAACTACTCTGCATCAGTCCTGGTAAGGAAAGGACCAGCTCCCTCAATTTACCTGGCAAACTAAGAGGAAGGTAGTGGTGGTTGGTGACTCTCTGAGGGAGACTGAGGCACCCTTTGTCAGCCTGACCTGGCATCCCAGGTGGTATGCTGTCTGCCAGTGGCCCATATCCGAGACATTATGGAAGAATTGTCGAGGATCATCCAGCCCTCTGACTACTACCCATGCTAATCATCCATGTGGGCACTAATGATACTGCAAGGTATGATCTTGAGCAGATCAGAAGTAACTACAGAACTCTGGGAGTAAGGATGAAGGAGTTGGGGGTGCAGCTGGTGTTCTCTTAGATCCTTCTGGTGAAGGGTAGGGTCCAGGTAGAGACAGATGCATCCTGGAGGTGAATGCCTGGCTGAGAGACTGGTGTCGCCAGGAGAGCTTCGACTTCCTTGACCATGGGATGCTGTTCTTGGAAGAATGACTGCTTCCAAGTCATTCTTCCAATGAGATGGGGTCCACCTATCGAGGAAGGAAAAGAGCATATTTGGATGCAAACTGGTTAACCTAGTGAGGAGGGCTTTAAACTAGGTTTGACGGGGGCAAATGACAAAAGCCCACAGGTAAATCCAAAACATGGAGACCCAGAAGAAGGGTTGGAATCTGGGAGGAGCATAGGCCATTATAGCAGGGATTGGTGACAGATTAGAGAGAACATAGGGGAAATCAAATCAATATCTTAGATGTCTGTATGCTAATGTGAGAAGTATGGGGAATAAGCAGGAAGAACTTGAAATGCTCGTTAATAAAAACAACTATGACATAGTTGGCATCACAAATTGGTTAAATACGCATGACTGAACTATTGATATTGAAAGGTATAGCTTGCTCAGGAAGGACAGGCAGGAAAAAATGGAAGGAGGTGTTGCCTTATATATAAAAAATATATACACTTGGACTGAGGCTAAAATGAAAATAGGAGACAGACTTGTTGAAAGTCTCTGGGTAAGGATAAAAGGGGTAAAAAAACAAGGGTGATGTCACGGTAGGGGTCTACTACAGACCACCTAACCAGGAAGAGGAGGTGGATGAGGCTTTTTTTAAACAACTAACAAAATCATCCAAAGAGCAGGACTTTGTGGTGATGGGGGACTTCAACTACCCTCACATCTGTTGGGAAAGTAATTGGTATGGCACAGATTGTCCAGCAATGTTCTTGGAATGTATTGGAGACAATTGGAAAAGGGCAAATATAGTGCCCACCCATAAAAAGGGAAATAAGGACAACCCAGGGAATTAAAGACCCAGAAAGATAATGGAGCAAATAATTAAGCAATAAATTTGCAAACACCTAGAAGATAATAAGGTGACAAGTACCAGTCAATATGGATTTGCAAGAACAAATGGTGTCAAACCAATCTGATAGCTTTCTTTGACAAGAGAACAAGCCTTGTGGATAGAATCATAGAATATCAGGGTTGGAAGGGACCTCAGAAGGTCATCGAGTGCACCCCCCTGCTCAAAGCAGAGCCAATCCCCAGACAGATTTTTGCCCTAGATCCCTAAATGGCCCCCTCAAGGATTGAACTCATAACCCTGGGTTTAGCAGGCTAATGCTCAAACCACTGAAGCGGTAGAAGTGATATATCTTGACTTCAGTAAGGCTTTTGATACTCTCTCATATGACCTTCTCATAAACAAACTAGGGAAATAAAATCTAGATGGAGCTACAAGAAGGTGGGTGCACAACTGGTTAGAAAACTGTTCCCAGAGAGTAGTTATCAGTGGTTCACTGTCAAGCTGGAAGGGCATATTGAGTTGGGTCCCACAGGGATCAGTTCTGGGTCCAGTTCTGTTCAATATCTTCATCAATGATTTAGATAATGGCATAGAGAGTACACTTTTAAAGTTTTGCGAGTGATACCAAGCTGGGAGAGGTTACAAGTGCTTTGGAGGATTGGATTAAAATTCAAAATGATCTGGACAAACTGGAGAAATGGTCTGAAGAAAATAGGATGAAATTCTCTAAGGACAAATACAAAGTACTCCACTTAGGAAGGAACAATCAGTTGCACACATATTAAATGGAAAATGACTGCCTAGGAAGCAGAAAGAGACCGGGAGGTCATAGTGTATCACAAGTTAAATATGAATCAACAGTGAAACACTGTTGCAAAAAAAGCAAACATCATGCTGGGATATATTAACAGGAGTGTTGTAAGCAAGACATGAGAAGTAATTCTCCTGCTCTATTTTGCGCTGATTAGGCCTCAACTGGAGTATTGCGTCCAGTTCTGGGCACCATATTTCAGGGAAAATATGGACAAATTGGAGAAAGTCCAGAGAACAGCAATAAAAATGATTAAAGGTTTAGAAAACATGACCTGTGAGGGAAGATTGAAAAAATTGGGTTTGTTTAGTGTGTAGAAGAGAAGACTGAGAGGGGACATAACAGTTTTCAAGTACATAAAAGATTGTTACAAGGAGAAGGAGCAAAATTAACCTCCTTAACCTCTGAGGATAGGACAAGAAGCAATTAAATTGCAGCAAGGGCAGCTTAGGTTGGACATTAGGAAAAACTTCCTAACTGTCAGAGTGGTTAAGCACTGGAATAAATTTCCAGGGAGGTTGTGGAGCCTCCATCATTGGAGATTTTTAAGATTGGGTTAGACAAACACCTGTCAGCCATAGGCGGCAGGTTTGTATAATTTTTGGTGGGGCCCAAAATGGTGGTGCCCCCCCGCTCCCGCCCTGTAAGCCGATATAAAATGAAGCTACAACGCGTCAGCGCCACAAGATTACAAGGGTCAATTAAAAGTGGAAAGTCAGAAGCAGCACTTGCCTACTTCAATATACAGTATTATATTTTGTTGCACCTGTTGTGATGAAGTGGGAATGTTCTTAATATTTTCTCTGAATACTGTGTGGGTGCCTCAGTTTCCCCTGCAAGATGCCAACTGAAGGTGTTGGGGACAAAGAGATCAGGTGGCCTCCTTGTCCAGAAGAGACACAGAGGCCAGAGGAGGGAGTGTCAGTTTGGAGCTGGCTGGGGAAATGGGGAGAGACTCAGAACTTGGTTCTGGGCTCCCCACCCCGCAAGATGGACCTGACAGAGGGGTTCTGTTTTCTGTACCAACAAGCTCTGTTTAAACTGTGTTCCTGTCATCTAATAAACCTTCTGTTTTACAGTCTGGCTGAGAGTCGCATCTGACTGCGGAGTTGGGGTGCAGGGACCTCTGGCTGCCCCAGGACCCTGCCTGGGTGGACTCACTGCGGAAAGTGCATGGTGTGGAAAGGCATGCTGAATGCTCTGAGGTCAGACCCAGGAAGGTGTAAGCTTCTTGCCCTGGAGACAGTCTGCTCAGAGAGGAGGCTCCCCCAGAGTCCTGACTGGCTTTGAAGGAGTGGTTCCAGAGCATCCCAGCATCCCCTTCCACCCCATGCACTTCCCAGAAGTCCGCAAAGGCACTAACACTCCCTCCTCTGGCCTTTGTCAAGAAGGCTAACAGCATTTTGGGCTGTATAAGTAGGGGCATTGCCAGCAGATCGAGGGACATGATCATTCTCCTCTATTCAACATTGGTGAGGCCTCATCTAGAGTACTACATGCAGTTTTGGGCCCCACATTGCAAGAAGGATGTGGAAAAATTGGAAAATCCAGTGGAGGGCAACAAAAATTATTAGGGGGCTGGAGCACATGACTTCTGAGGAGAGGCTGAGGGAACTGGGATTGTTTAGTCTGCAGAAGAGAAGAATGAGGGAGGATTTGATAGCTGCTTTCAACTACCTGATAGGGGGTTACAAAGAGGATGGATCTAGACTGTTCTCAGTGGTAGCAGAGGACAGAACAAGGAGTAATGGTCTCAAGTTGCAGTGGGGGAGGTTTAGGTTGGATATTAAGAAAAACTTTTTCACTAGGAGGGTGGTGTAACACTGGAATGGGTTACCTAGGGAGGTGGTGGAATCTCCTTCCTTAGAGGTTTTTAAGGCCCAGCTTGACAAAGCCCTGGCTGGGATGATTTAGTTGGGAATTGGTCCTGCTTTGAGCATGAGGTTGGACTAGATGACCTCCTGAGGCCCCTTCCAACCCTGATATTCTATGATACTCTAAACTGACCACCAAATTTAAGTTGCGTGTTTTTCCCGTCAGGTGAGGACTCTGGGGCAGGGCTGGGGATAAGGAACTTGGGGTGCAGACAGGCTGCCCCAGGGCTAGGGCCAAAGAGGACTCCCCTCCACCCTCCCTGGCAGCAGCAAGCTCCAGGGGAGGGACCCCTCCTCTCCCCCGCAGTTCACTGCACATGCTCCTAGGTCCCTCATGTCCAGAAAGCCCACTCGCCTCCCCTATGGTGGGTACCGAGGGGGGAGGTTGCCATTACGTGTGGCCTCCCCTGCTGCCACCCCTCACCATAGCCTCACTGGGGATGGGGCTGCCCCTTGCCCAGCATGGTGCAGGAGTGGGGACTGCAGGGTGGTAGCTGGGGAGGGGCACAGTATCACAAAATTCACCTAAGCCCCAGCTGCACAGGTCTAGGAAGCTCCCCTCCCCAGTGGTGTAGCCAGGTTCTAACAGGGGGAGCGAACACGTAAAAAAAGATGCCAGCCAACATATCCAATTACTAATCAGGTAGTTCTATAACAGGCTATAACAGGCTGCCCTGGACCCCATCACCCCCTGAAGCACAAGGTAGGGGTAGGCACCACCATGTTGTGCAACAAACACTTGACAAAATTACTGGACTTAGTGATGGACAATGCGGGCAGGTGGGTATTATGTCATTCAATCATTCAACCCATAAAATTGCACACATTTTGCCTCAGTGAAATTAAATATCCAGAGAATTACTGGGCCTGTGATGATGACCAGGGCTTGCTCACCTGTGGCTCCCCCTCCCTGTGCTGTGGAGGCACAGCCAGGCAGGTCTGCATCTGCAGGCAGGCACCCTGCCTTGTGTGCAGCTCCCGTGGGCCCTGATAGCCCCTAGACTGGGAGCCTCCCGGCCAATGGAATGGGCTGGGCTGGGCTGGGGGGCGGAAGGCAAAGGGGGAGATTGTAGGGAGCTTTGGAGGAGGGGAGGCAGTGGGGGACGGGAGTGGGCTGGCACAAAGGGGAGGGCTCTCTGGAGAGGAGTGACAGGGGCACGGGGGTCATTGGGAGTCTCTCGAGGGGGCAGAGGGTTGTGTGGGTCTCTGTGGGGCAGGGAGCTGTGATGGGCAGAGCCAGCTGCAACCTGGGTCTGCTCTGTGGGGGGTGTTGCTATAGTCCCCTCAGGAAGCTCCCCCCATCCTGTGTATTTTATACCAGCCCCAGGGTGCCCATTGCTGCTCCTTTCCCCGCCCACGGCTCCATCTGTCTGTCCCCACAACCTCCCAGCTGTGTCCGTCTGTCTGTCCTCACAACCCCCCTGGCTGTGTCCTGGTGTGTGTCTGTCCCACAACCCCCTGGCTGTGTCCTTGTGTCTGTCTGTCCCACAACCCCCAGCTGTGTCTGTCTGGCTGCCCCCACCACCCCCGGCTGTGTCTGTCTGTCCCCCCCCCGCTGTGTGTGTCTGTCCCACAACCCCCTGGCTGTGTCCTTGTGTCTGTCTGTCCCACAACTCCCCGGCTGTGTCTGGCTGGCTGCCCCCACCACCCCCGGCTGTGTCTGTCTGTCCCCACCACCCCCCGCTGTGTGTCTGTCCCACAACCCCCTGGCTGTGTCCTTGTGTCTGTCTGTCCCACAACTCCCCGGCTGTGTCTGTCTGGCTGCCCCCACCACCCCCGGCTGTGTCTGTCTGTCCCCACCAAACCCCCCTCCCCGGCTGTGTCCATGTGTCTGGCTGCCCCCACAGCTCACCGGCTGAGTCTGTCTGATAGGGACAGATGCTGCTGCTGCTCTGCCCAGGGCTCAGACGCTGCCGGTGGCTCGCTCCCCCTCCCTGCTGTGGAGGCGCAGCCAGGCAGCTCCGGCACCGCCCCCGGCAGCTCCCATTGGCTGAGGTTCCCGGCCAATGGGCTGTGAGCCCAGTTGCTGCTGGGGCCTCTCCGGCGAGCTGCTGCTGCGGTGAGAGCGCCCGGCATTGCAACGCGGGGACCCCCAAAGCACAGGGCCTGGGGCCCAAACATTGGTGGAGCTGGGCCCAGCTTCTGGATTATACGGGCCCATAGAACTCGCCGCCCATGCTGTCAGCGATGGTCTAGATAATACTTAGTCCTGCCTTGAGTGCAGGGGACTGGACTAGATGACCTCTCAAGGTCCCTTCCACTACAATTCTGTGAAAAGTCCTTTCTTTCAATTTGTTGAGGAGCGCTTGTTTTCTAGCAATCAAACTACCACATGCTCCATCTAATTTTTTCATTGCCTGGCTGAGTGTTACTCCACTAGGGAAGAACCTGTCCCACACTAAGATGATGGGGGGTGTACTGGGCGCACACACAGTGACACTCTCAGTTTCATTTCCAAGATTGACTGCCATGGCTGTTGGCCTAGTCGTACTCTGTCATGCCATCTCATAGAAGCAGAAGGCTTGGATGTCCATGTCATGCCAAAATCAGCATTACGCAAGTGTTTTGAAAAGGGAACTAGTCCTTAGAAAAGGTTGCAAATCTCCAAAGCTGTGTTTAAAGAAAGGCATTCTTGTGTATAGCAGTGGTTTAGTGCTGGAAACTAAAATGTGGACATAAACCTGGGAATGCTTTTTATGTATTATTTTTTCAAATGTATTGTGATGAGTTTGGTCACAGACATCCCCTTGGGACTGGCCCCTGACATGCTGAAACTCTCTCTTTATAGCTTTGGCACAAGGCGGGAATCCTTTGTCCCTCTCTCGGTTCCCACCCTTCCTTCTAAATGGAAAAGCACCAGGTTTAAGATGAGTATCAGAGGGGTAGCCGTGTTAGTCTGGTTCTGTAGAAGCAGCAAAGAATCCTGTGGCACCTTATAGACTAACAGATGTTTTGCAGCATGAGCCAGGTATATATATATAGCAAAGCAAGAAGCAGCTAGAGATAACGAGGTTAGATCAATCAGGAGGATGGGGCCCTGTTCCAGCAGCTGAGGTGTGAAAACCAAGGGAGGAGAAACTGGTTCTGTAATTGGTAAGCCATTCACAGTCTTTGTTTAGTCCTAAACTGATGGTGTTAAATTTGCAAATGAATTGGAGCTCAGCAGTTTCTCTCTGGAGTCTGGTCAGGTTGAAGTGTTCTCCTACAGGTTTTTGTATATTGCCATTCCTAATGTCTGATTTGTGTCCATTTATCCTTTTCCTTAGAGACTGTCCAGTTTGGCCGATGTACATAGCAGAGGGCATTGCTGGCATATGATGGCATATATTACATTGGTGGACGTGCAGGTGAATGAACCGGTGATGGTGTGGCTGATCTGGTTAGGTCCTGTGATGGTGTTGCTGGTGTAGATATGTGGGCAGAGTTGGCATCGAGGTTTGTTGCATGGGTTGGTTCCTGAGCTGTGCAGTTGCTGGTGAGAATATGCTTCAGGTTGGCAGGTTGTCTGTGGTGTGGGATCATTGTCCAGGATGGGTTGTAGATCCCTGATGATGTTTGAGCTGGGGAGTGTAGGTGCTGGCCAGTGGAGTCCTGGTGGTTTCTTTCGTGGGCTTGTCTTGCAGTAGGAGGCTTCTGGGTACACATCTGGCTCTGTTGATCTGTTTACTGTAGTCTTGAGAATGCTTGGTGGAGATTTTCTAAGTGTTGGTCTCTGTCTGACAATGGATCTTGTGGTGTGCCGGGATGGAAGCTGGAGGCATGAAGGTAGAGATAGGTCCAGGCTGAGGTTGATGGAGGATGGGTCCAGATGATGAAGATGTCATCAATGTAGCGTACCAAGTAACATGATCACATGTCACTATAAGACCTTATTCTCCATTCTTTCAGGATTGGCCTGCAGGTACCCAGGAAAGTTTGCGAGTAAACAGAGCCATTTACAACCAATTGTCCTGGTTAATGGGAGCCATCAAGATTCCAAGCCATTATTAATGGCCCACACTTTGCATAATTACAGTAGGACCTCAGAGTAATACTTCAGATTTCTAGTTTTAGATACAAGAATGATACATACATACAAATAGGATGAACACACTCAGTAGGTTATACGCTTTGTAATGATACCTTACAAGAGACCTTTTGCGTAAAGCATATTCCAGTTACATTATACTCACACTCATAATCATATTTCCATAAACATACAGAGTGTGTCACATATATGACCAAGCTGAATCTTTTAACAAGCAGTAAACATACGGGTTAGTCTATATTGCACACCAAGAGATTCAATGGGGGTCACTAGTAAAAAATATTACAAGACATCAATAGTAATATTAGTTTAAGTAACCCTAGCATCATGATAGCTCACCATGCTTGTGATAGTAGGGTCAGAATTAAAATGGCATGGAGAGGTAAATACAGTACAATGGGGATGTACATGTGAGGTCCAGCCTCCTTAGAGGGAGTAGAAGGAGGGAATGCTGAAATATCAAGCTGCCCTACCCTGAAGAAGCCTCTCCACAGAATTTGGGATCTATGTGTAAGGAGCAGATTGACTAGGGAGATGTGCAAACAGACTTGACCTCTGGCAGATCTCCTGAGAGTCCTGGGGTCTGGAAGCCAAACCACCTGTTTTCCCAAACGGGCAAATCCTACCTTTTGACAGAAGAATGTGTAAGGCAGAGTTTCTAGTCCCTTACATGGAATTTACTACACAGAGAACGATTTTGGCCTAAAGTCCTGATATCCAGTACTATCTACACGTCATGGGAAAAAACGGTAAAACATTTAAACCTAAATTCTGTAGTACTCAGTATCTCAGAATAGTACTGCAAAATCCACAGTATATGTCATTTTTATATGCCCATCACCATAATATCTGGTTTCAGAGTGGTAGCTGTGTTAGTCTGTATCAGCAAAAAGAACGAGAAGTACTTGTGGCACCTTAGAGGCTGACAAATTTATTTGGGCATAAGATTTCGTGGGCTAAAGCCCACTTCATTGGATGCATGCAGTGGAAAATACAGTAGGAAGATATATATACACAGAGAACATGAAAAAATGGGTGTTGTCACACCAACTCTAACAAGACTAATCAACTAAGGAGGGCTATTATCAGCAGGAGAAAAAAACCTTTTGTAGTGATAATCAGGATGGCCCATTTCAAACAGTTGACAAGAAGGTGTGAGTAACACTAGGGGAAAAATTAGCCTGGGGAAATAGTTTTTACTTTGTGTAATGACCCATCCACTCCCAGTCTTTATTCAAGGCTAATTTAATGGTGTCCAGTTTGCAAATTAGTTCCAATACTTCAGTTTCTCCTTAGAGTCTGTTTTTGAAGGGTTTTTTTGTTGGAGAATTGCAACTTTTAGGTCTGTAATTGAGTGACCAGGGAAGTTGAAGTGTTCTCCGACTGGTTTTTGACTGTTATAATTCTTGACATCTGATCTGTGTCCATTTATTCTTTTGCATAGAGACTGCCCGGTTTGACCAATGTACATGGCAGAGGGGCATTGCTGGCACATGATGGTATATATCACATTGGTAGATGTGCAGGTGAATGATCCTCTGATGATGTAGCTGATGTGATTAGGTCCTATGATGGTGTCTGGGTGTCTGATCTATATCTTTGAACAGTATTTGTTAGTATTTTTTCTTCGAGTGCCTTTAACAGACATTCACAGATTTCTTTGATATTAAGCAAATATGCGAAGGAAAGTTCTGAAATATAAAGGACAGAAATTAAAGTAAATTGAATTATACCATGTTAAGTTGGGACAGAGACCGACTTTTTATTCTGTGTTTGTATAAAGCTTAGCACAATGGAGTCCTTGTCCATAACTAGGGCTCCTAGGTGCTACAATAATTAATTAATAATTTGTATGTTCGTTTTCTTCAGTATGAAGCTATAAAAAGGTCCTTTAGGTGATGGCAGATTGCTAATATTTAAATATTACGAAGTATTATTCTTTCACTATATATTGTTGGAATTTTTTCTATGTATTCTGGGTGATCATCCTCAGGTCTCCATTGAGCTGACCAGAAGGAGAGGAAATAAAAATGTCTTGGAAGAAGCATACATGCAAGCATACATACCTAAATGGGTGGGAAACAAGAAGCTTATTTTACTAAGGGTATGGCTACACTTGCAGCCGTACAGTGCTGCTGCGGGAGCGCTCCTGCGGCAGCGCTTTGAAGTGCGAATGTGGTCGCAGCGCCAGCGCTGGGAGAGAGCTCTCCCAGCGCTGCAGGCACTCCACCTCCCTGTGGGGATTAGCTTACAGTGCTGGGAGCCGCGCTTACACTGGCGCCTTGCAGCGCTGTAACTTGCTGCCCTCAGGGGGGTGTTTTTTCACACCCCTGAGCGAGAAAGTTGCAGCACTGTAAAGCGCCAGTGTAGCCAAGGCCTAAACGTGGACAGCCCACCAAAGACTTAAAGATTTCTCTTCTGGTTTCACTAAAGTTAATGGCAAAATTTCCAGGATTGGGCTCAAAAATACCTTTAAATATAAAACATTGTTTACATAAAGTTTAAAACAAATGTTTATTTAATCACAAACTCTGTGTAGCAATCTTTAGTAGTCAGTGACAGGCAGGCTACAGGATTTAAAGGCCTAAAGTGAAGTCAGGGGTGCTTAATGCTTCAGCAAATCATTCTCATGATTAGAAAAGACTGGCAAACAAGTTAACGTGTAGAGTAAAGTACACTATGCTCAATAAATCTGTAATCCCATCCAGGGCTTCTGGTGACATAATTACTCAAGTGGTTTATTAATGTCACCAGAACCCCAAAATGGAATTATTGTCTTTGCCATGTGATAGTACAACAGCGCCTGTCACACTTAGCAAAGCCTTTTCTATATTGTGACTCTGCATACTGTTTGCTGTGTGGTTCCTTTTTTTAAAAAAACCTGTAGGCTCTCAAAAATTCCATATGATTATTATTCAGATACCGGCTGTTGAAACAAAAAATAAACAAACATTAAATAAACATACTGCTAATTTTAGTTTAGCTTAATTAAATTTGAAGCAAGGCTTACTTTGAAAATATCCATTTTATGCAGTAGAGTGGGAGCAGCAATCCACCCAACAGTTTCCTTTACAATGCTACTAACTTTACACAGTGGAGCATAGGACACCAGCATTCCCCCCTCACATTGCCCCAGGCTCAGGAAGGTGGGGAGGAAACTAGCTGTCTCTCCTAACAATCTGATCTTTTCAGAAGTGGAGAGCAAAGTAACAGCCAATACCTCCCCCCATTCTCCATACTGTTGCCTGAAGGAAAGGTGATAAAGAATAGTCCACTAAAGTTCGGTAGTTTTTTTTTTTTTAATGCAGTTTCAGTTGACTTGAAACTATTCATGAGTTTGTGTTGACTTTGCCAAATAGTTTTGACCAAACCAAAAGACTCAATGTTTCAGTAATATTGAAACAAAATGTTTCCATGCAACTTTTTTTTTGTTTCTAGACATTTTTGCAGAAGGATAAGATTCACAAAACATGGGGGGAAGGAAGCAATCTCCATTATAGCCTTTAGCCTAGTGATTAGGGTGTTTGCTCTCCTGATATCTGGGAGACTATGCTTCAGTTTTCCTCTCTGCCTAATGAGAAAGAACATGAACTCAGATCTCAGGTTGTAGGAGACTGGCCTAACCACTGCACTATACTGGTATTGCAGTCCCTCAGTTTTTCCTGTTGAAGCACTTCTATTTTGTATAATTAAATAGTCAGTGGTAGAGGGTCTTTAATTTGGGCCCCCTACATAGCAGGTAAGTGCCCTAACCACCAGGCTTATATAGTCATTCTCACTTTCATTTCTGGTCAATAACTATTCATTGTCATTATGAACTGCTACTTTGAGTAACCCACTATGAATGAGCCAAAACTGATTGATTCAACCCAAAATGAAACTTTTTTTTCTTCAGAATTGCCAATAAACTAAAAAATCCATTATTCCAGCAGCTCTACTCACCATCACCTTTTGCTTTTTGACTGGTTCTTGTGTGACAAGTGAATGTGATCACATGATAAATAATTTGCTGCAGCTGAAGTTTTGAAATAATCTATTATATAAACACTACATACATCAACTGAAAAAAAAATTATGTTTATCCATATCCTTTATTACACAGCTGTTGCATGCACACCACAGAGAAACAGAACCCACACAGGCATAAACACACACTGAAACACCAGGCACACCCTGGAAAACTGGATGCATATTGGAAAACAACACAGAGAAAGGCACAAATCCCACAGAATAACACATGCAAAGCGTAAAGAACACAAAATACATACATAGAATGCACACAGAAGGAGTAAATTTCTGTTTCCTAAAGTCCATCCACTGTAATCTTCCCTTTACTGCTTTCAGACGCAGGATGGCGCTCTTTGAATAAGCAATTATATCAAGGGCAACAAGCTCATATCTCGAGAACAAAACATTTCTTTTGAATACTGGTATTTCTTAGAACCACTTTTTCACAGTTCAGCTAAGGCGTGCAGTTACACTCTTATTTATTTGTAGTATAGAGACGCTGTCACATTACTTTGGTTAAAGACTACGACAGGATCTCATCAATAAGTGTTTATAATACATCCAACGGCCAGTCAGGTAGTATTTCAGTACGACAAATGCCAGCTATTTCCCCCAGGTTTTTGTGTTACTCGTTAGAGCTACTGTTAAAAGCAGTTTAATATAATTAAGTGTAGAAATCCAATTTCACTATAATGGCTCTTTATCTTAAAAAATAAAACGTGCTGCGCCATATGGAGTGTGTTTATTTGAAATTGTCAATGCCAACCACAGGACCTATTTCTACATTTAAAATGGCACATAGCCAAATCCTGATTAAGGTCACGATGAGGACTATTGACTCTGCAGACAGATGCTTTTCCCTTTCAGCACTTAAAGAAGAATCGGAATAACTGTATTCTTGGACCTTTCCAGTCTGAATAATTTCATACTTCAGCCAACTATTCATGGATTCACCAGAAGAATTACACCTACTACCTCCGGCGTAGGATGAAAACAAATCTCATCAGATGGGAAATAATGTTAGCAGAAGTTTGAAACCTTAGAGCCTAGATTCTGGAAGGATTTTTGATCTCTCTTCTTTTGGCAATCGGAAATGGACTAGGCGGTTATGCGAGCTGGAATTCCAAGGCGCCAATTCCATCCTCTCGCCCCCCAAAAAACCCAGACTCATCATTAGCCTCGCTGAACATAAATGATTCAGCAGAGCACGCTGCTCAAAGGCAACATTGTCCTATACTATTTTCACCTTTTCCCTGTTTCCGATTTGTATGTCAGATTTTGTTTACGATCCAACTACGTGGAAAATAATATTTGCGCTCCCCTCGCCTCCGACGAGTGCCAGCTGGTTTCATTGCAAATGAAAGTGAAAGTGTTTGTGCTACGTGTTTTATTATTTGATCTGTAAAGTCAAGGCTGAACGCATGTGGTGCGTGCGGGCCAAATGTTTGTTTTGTTGTCGTTTCTTCAGTGAAAGGCTGAGCTTGGGTTTTTGGTTTTCTCTCTGCCTCCCAAGTTAGTTTTCATTGCTGCAGTCACTGATATTTCATGCAATGAACTTGCATTAAAAAAAATACCCACCCTGGCAAGTACCAACGGGTCGCTAATAATACAACTTTTTGTAAAGCCTTTCACAGAGCCCAGGGTCAGTGAACAGACAGCAAATGAGCCGTTTTGAGTGATAAATCTTCAGACTGCTCTAGTTTCCTCTTTCATGGTCATTCTTACTAGTAAAGAAGACAGAGTAGATATACACCTATGTCCCTATATGAAACACATGCACCAGTATATATAGTGTCAGAGCTATTACACAACCCTTTACAGAGCCACAGATAACGACTTGTTTGTACCTATTATGTGGATCAGATCAAAAGGCTTCTTTATAAGGGTCTTAACGTCTGTTTACTGGGGAGCCACTCTTTAATAAGACCCCTTTCCAAAGACTCAAACCAGCGCTCTGCAGCCCCGCTTACACGCCTCCTGCCTCACCCCTCCCCCAACCCCATTCATTGGGCTGCGGTGTTGTACAACTTGCAGCATTTTCGCTGGTTTTGCACTCACACTAGAGCACTGCAGCCCAGGGGGCTTGCCAGTGACATTAACTCATAGTCCTTCCCCCTGCAGCCCAGGAGCTGTCTGTGAGGTGCCATGAGGCTCGGGCAGGGCTGGAGGGCCAGGTTCTCGCCCATTCACGTAGAGGACAAGTTTACATTATACCTTGTGAATCATTTTTCTCTGTCTCGCTTTTTTTTCCTCTCTCTCTCTTTTAGGTTACCCTGATTGTACCTCTGCATCCCCCTCCCCCTCCACGTGATGGGCCCGACATGCGCAGCAGCGCCAGGGGAGCCAGAGGCACATCTGCAGACTGACGTCAGTGTGCGCTCAGCCTCCCAGGCAAAGCTGCCAAAACTTCCCTCTGCTGCTGGAGCTCTAAACTTGGCTGCAGGCCGGCAGTGAGAAGAGATCTAGAGCTACTTCAACAAAACTTTCTTGAGTCCTCCCTGCTTGCTTTCTCTATCTCCCTTTCTCTCTCTCACCCTCCAGCTCTGGTGAGATTCACATGGTGCTTTGCCCAGAAGAAAGTGGCCAAGAAGAGGGTACTCACCCCCACCCCAAAATAAGTCTTTTCCTTTCTCCAGCACCCTCCCCCCCTTTTTTTAAACTTTTTCGGTTGGAAAGACAAAATGTGCAGGGTGATAGATTGGGTGAATTGATGGCATCCCTTTCTCTGCCAAGTCAGTCCGCTCTCTAAAAATCCCTTTTGGGAAGACTGGAGGATTTCACTTTGTTGGAGAATATAACTGGTGTGGCTTGAAAAAGGGGGAAAGCAGAGAGGAATACGGGACTCGTACAGTGCTATCTCTATTGTTTGAAATTTACTTTATATCAGAAATTGAAGAAAACGGTAAGAAAAGACTTCACGCTGTTCAATGAAACTCCTCCTTGTGCTTTTCTTGTCTGCTGAATAATGATGCATGTAGATCTTTTGGGGGATGGGGGAGGTTATACGGCACTAAGCGAGGTGGATTTGGAATAATTTCAGAGAGAAAAACCTCTGAGGCTGAGGATTACGAGAGGGGGAAGATATTTTCTATTGCAAAGAATAGTGTGATATTGTATAGAAAACCTTTTCAGGTTTAGACTAAAAATTGGTGGAAAATAGTCAAAACCTTTTTTTAAAAAGATTCGATTTAAAAAAAAACTCCTGTATTTTGTCGTGTCATGTCAGTGTCTACTTAAGCAGTCAGACAAGTGCATATTTTGTGTCTGGACTCAAAGGGTCCGCATTAATGTGATAGCTGCAGCCTGATGCTCTAGGAGATGTTAAGCTCTTAATAGGCTAATCAGCGAGATGGAAGCGTGTGTTTTTGATTTACTTCGAGCCATTTGAGATTTGCTAGACTCTTAACCCCACGGAGCCTTATTTATCGGTGTGTGGCTGTGTATATATCGCGTGGCACACAGTTCAAAGGATTTTTTTTTATTGGAGGGGGAATAATTGAAATCCCGCTTCCTGGTGATGTGTGTATAGTTCTTGTATTTGCTAATTTCTTTCATTGTACAAGAGGAAAAAGAGAAACACACACAGAGAGCGAGCGTCTCAGACTCTTGTTTTTATTTGGGCTGCCGGTGCAAAGCATTTGGGCCATATGCCAAGTGTCTGGGTCACACGCGTTTTATCCAAATAGATTTAGCGCTGCTGTCTGGAAATGAGCTGCTGAATGTTAACTTTAGGATCAACTCCACCAGAGCAGCTAGACTCTTCCCTTCCGTCTCTCTGGGGAAGAGAATGGTTCTTCTTTGTAATTTTAAGGTGGTGTGTGTGTCTGATTATCTCTCATTTTCTTTCATGCTGATATTTCATGTGAGGTTATTTTAAAAATATTTTTAGTTGCTAGTCCGGGTTTTTAGACATAAAACTGACAGCTAATCCCCCCATAAAGTTTCGATGACTTGAGGGGAGGAGTGCGGCAGACTAGGAGGAAAATGCCGTTCAGATAACTGCAATTTTGTTTCTCCCCCAAGGTGGTCGCTGATCTGGTGGTTTACATTACAACACACACAGCAACGCTTTGGTTGTTCCTGCTTTGGTTTTTGATTAATAAGTGGGTCGCAAAGCCCCCTCTTTCCCTTTGTGTTTACTTTTCTTGCATTTTCTCCTCCCCCACACATTTATTTTCAACGAGCCCTCTAAAACGAGGTCTGCGGGTCGCTATTTGAGTCTGTATAGCTCCCAGGGGCAAATCTCTCTCTAATCCTCGGGCTTTTGAAGCAGGGCAATGCCTTTCATGGCTAGCCCAATACCTGTAATTGATTTTGTTTTTGTTTTATTCCCACCCCCTACTTGTCCTCCTTTGCCCCTCCCGCCGCATTTCCTTAGCAACCAATCGCACTATCAATGATCACTGACTGCTCCTGTCCTTTCAAGACACGGCTCTGTCCCAAGCCCTACCCGTCGCTGTGACTTGCGTGTGAGAAGTAGCGAACGGGAGTGAGCGGAAGGAAGGGGGAGGGGTTGCACCTTGAGCGGTATAGAACACGGCCGTAGACCAAACAGTGTTTGCTCCCAGATACAGCTGACGACCAACCCTGTGTGTCTAACCTGAAGATTGCTCATGCAGTGAGAGACGTTACTCCTGAGGAGAGGAAATGTGGTTTATCTTTATGATTAGCGATAACTGTAGGTTATTTTTAGCTGTAGGCATAACTCCCAAATATGTCATTTCCCTCAATTTCTTCTACGTGGGGCTCTTTACTGATAATGCCTGATCCCCCCCCCCCAAACTGAAACCCGTGGTTTGTTTATTGACATGCCCTGATGTCGTTTAATGAGAGGTTATTGGACCTCGGGTGCTGCCGCAAGACCTAATACCATCCGAGGACAGACTAGCCGGGAGATGCTGTTTGGGATGAACGAGCTGCTAAGGGAGAACGATCAGTTTGAGCTTGGCGTCCCAGGGTGACTGAGCAGAGGCAGCTCCGTACTGTTGCCCGCGGCAGAGGCTGAGGGGAGGAGGAAGGACATGGGCGGGGGCTCTGCCTGTCTCATGAGACGTGTGCCTCTTATTAGGTCACGGGAGGGAGTCCCTGAGTTCACCTACCCCCGCCCTGAAAGTACAGGATGGTTGCCTCTAGGAAGTCGAAACCAAAGCTCCCTGGACCACAGTGCGCCTGCAGCGGGACAAGTAGTACCACGTGTGGCTCCGTCTCTCAAACTATCCCTCACTGAGTGAAAAAGGAAACCCATGTGTGTCAGGGTTTGGCTACACTTGCAGCTGTGCAGCGCTGGGAGTTACAGCTGTCTTCGTACAGCTGTGTAGGGAAAGTGCTGGAGTGTGGCCACACTGACAGCTACCAGCGCTGCAGTGTGGCCACATTTGCAGCATTTGCAGCGGTGTTGGGAGTGGTGCATTATGGGCAGCTATCCCACAGAGCACCTCGTCCCATTTAGGCGCTGTGGGTTGCGGGAAGGGGGCGGAGGGTGCGGGTCATTCTGCTTCCTGTCCCAATGCCCTGTGATGCATCGCTTCACATCCCAGCAATCCCTGTTTTTCCGTCCACGTTTGGCGCCATCTTGACTCTCTCAACGGTTTCTGTGCAGCACAATTTCTGTGGGAAATGGAGCCCGAACTACTGAGGAGTATGCTGCCGAGTCTCACCAGCACATCACGTTTGGCAGTTGAGCTATTCCTTAAGATCCAAAGTGATGAGGAGTCTGACGATGATAGCGAGTTGTCTGACGCATATGACACTAAATTGCTTCTGGCATTCACGGAAATGCTCAGCACTGTGGAACGCCGCTTTTGGGCTCGGGAAACAAGCACTGAGTGGTGGGATCACATCGTCATGGAAGTCTGGGATGACGAGCAGTGGCTGCAGAACTTTCAGATGAGAAAAGCCACTTTCATGGGACTGTGTGAGGAGCTCGCCCCCACCCTGCGGCGCAAGAACACGAGATGGAGAGCTGCCCTGCTGGTGGAGAAGCGAGTGGCTATTGCAATCTGAAAGCTGGCAACTCCAGACAGCTACTGATCGGTCGGGAACCAGTTTGGAGTGGGAAAATCAACTGTTGGAATCATGTTGATGCAAGTTTGCAGGGCCATTAATCGCATCCTGCTAAGAAGAACCATGACTGTGGGGAACGTGCAGGACATTGTGGATGGCTTTGCACAAATGGGTTTCCCTAACTGTGGAGGAGCGATAGATGGGACATATATTCCTATTCTGGCACCACCCCACCTAGCATCCGAGTACGTTAATCGGAAGGGGTATTTCTCTATGGTTCTCCAGGTGCTTGTGGATCACAGTGGGCATTTCATTGACATTAACACAGGCTGGCCTGGAAAGGTGCATGATGCACGCATCTTTCAGAACGCTGACCTGTTCAGGAGGCTGCAGGCAGGGACTTTTTTCCCAGACTGGAAGATCACAGTAGGGGACGTCGAAATGCCCATTGTGATCCTTGGAGACCCTGCTTACCCATTAATGCCTTGGCTCATGAAACTGTATACAGGGAAGCTTGACAGGAGCAAGGACCCGTTCAACTACAGGCTGAGCCGGTGCCGAATGACTGTGGAGTGTGCTTTTGGCCATTTAAAGGAGCGCTGGCGATCTCTGTATGGGAAGCTAGACATGGGGGAAAGCAGCATCCCCGCGGTTATATCCGCGTGCTGTACCCTCCATAATATTTGTGAAGGGAAGGGTGAAAGAGAGCAGGGCTACTAGAGAGGCCCAGCACAGGACTGCAAGGATTAGGGATGCCTTGAGGGAGGAATTTGAGCCTGAAAACCAACAGTAATGTTTGGTACCTTGCACGGGAGTGAAGTGCAGTGGTTACAATGTTAGTAGTTTCCGTGTTTCCTAAGCTGATTTGCAGTGCCTGTTTCTTTCCTGGGCTAAGGTATCTTTGACTTTCTGCAATAATAAAGACTGTTTTCAAAGCCAAGAATTCATTTATTGAAAAGAAAATAACTTTATTGACAGACACACAACATTTTAGGAACCTAAAAGGGCAGGGGGGTGGGATGGGGAACTGTACAGTCACAGGTTTGAATATGTCCTGTCTGGAGTGCTGTGCAATGACTGCTGCACTTCAGGATGCCTATACTGCATGGTAATGGGGGTTGAGTGCAGAGGGTAAGGGTCGTAGTTCTCAGGGCTGGTTGGTGAACGTACAGGTGTTGGAGGCAGCTGGTGGTGGTAAGAACCTGGATGCTGGGGAAGGGGGTTTTGAGCTGACATTGGGGCACAAGGGAAAGAGCTTTGGGACGGGGGCAGGAGACCCGGCGCGGTAGTGCTCTGCCTGCATGGCTACGAGCACCTGGATAGAGTCCGCTTGGCGCGCCAGGATGCTTATCAGCTGCTTTATGCTTTTCTTCCTGGCCGCTGCGTTTTTCTGGCGGATCCTGCTTTCCCTTTCCCTCCAGTCCTGCAGTTTTTGATTCTCTGTGACAGAGTGATCCATAACTGCTTGCAGCATGTCTTTGCTTTTTCGCAGCTTCTTCCAGAGGTTTTGGAGTCTTTGAGCTGTTGATAACATGGGCAGCCGAGATCTCAAGGTTGCTTGTGGAAAGGCAAAAAAGGCAACACTTAACAGAGGCAGCATTGTTTATATCAGACAGTTATTCCCACACAGTGAAGGAGTTTACAGTCTTCACAATAGCATAATTTTCCCATACCAAAGAGAGCTCACATAACCCACAGGAGCCCCAAAATGGTGAGTAAGGGGGACTGATTGCTTCAGGGCTGTACTGTCCTCGGGGTTTCGGTGCATTGGGGAAAGCAAACAGCTGCAGGGGGCACCTACACTGAACACTCTCCCAACATTTTCTACAGGAGTTGATCCTGGAAGATATCTCGCTGCTGCGGGTCACCTGGGAAGAGCAGGAGGGTCTTCTACTGCAATGCAGATTCCACCCTGGCCCCTATGCATCTTGCCTGTGTCTTGCAATGGTCCCCCCACCCCTCGCAGGGGCGCGGACGTGTTAGCCTGACTGGGACAAGGACAACAGTGGCTCTCCCAATAAACTTGCGCAAGCGCATTGCCCACGCTCTGGCTGAAACTTTTGAAGAGATTACTGAGGCCGATTACTGTGACGTGATAGACCACATCAATGCACTATTCCACTAGGCATGCATGCATGCAGAACCCTCCCTCCTCTCCCGAAAAATGTCCATCCTGAAAATAAAAGCCGCTTACCGGAAACCCGCTCCTCTGTTTGTCCTCCACCAAGTACCTGCTGCTGTGACTGGCTACCTTCCTCCTGGCTTGAGAAGAGCTCCTGGCTGCATGCCTCCAGGGACTCCGGGGTGTCTCCCCCCCACCCCCGTACCCTCACTCTCAGTTTCCTCCTCCTCCCCCTCCTCCTCCCCCCCCGCTCTGAAGTGTCCATCGTGGTCCTGGAGTGGTGGTGGGGTTACCCCCAAGTATCGCGTCCAGCTCTTTGTAAAAATGGCAGGTCGTGGGGGCAGCGCTGGAGTGGCGGTTTCCCTCGCGGGCTTTGCAATAGGCACTCCGCAGCTCCTTCACTTTAACCCTGCACTTCAGCGCGTCCCGGTCATGGCCCCTTTCCAGCATGGTCCTTGATAGCTGCCCATAGGTATCGTAATTCCTACGGCTGGAGCGCAGCTGGGACTGCACAGCTTCCTCCCCCCAAACACTGATGAGGTCCAGCAACTCGCCATTGCTCCATGCTGGGGCTCGTTTGGCGCGTGGAGGCATGGTCACCTGGAAAGATTCACTGATTGCACTCCACACCTGGCTGAGCAAACAGGAAGGGGATTTTTAAAATTCCCGGGGTGTTTAAAGGGTGGGTCACCTGAGGCCAGGGCAGCAGAGTTTGAACTGATGAGAAGAGTGGCTGAACAGGCATTCTGGGATACCTCCGAATACCTCTGGAGGCCAATAACAGCGCTTTTGGTGGCCACACTGGTGGAGCAGCGCTGCATCATCAGCGCTGCAGTCATTATTCCCCAGGCAGACGTGGAGTACAGCCAGCGCTGTAGCCAGGGAGATACAGCGCTGTATGTGCCTTGCAAGTGTGGTCGGTGAGTGAGTTGCAGCGCTGTAAAGCCACCACCAGCGCTGTAACTCTCCAGTGTAGCCAAGCCCTCAGTGTAGCTATATGGTGTTATGGCCACTTATAGTTATTGCATTTGAACAGTAGCATAACAAGGAAGAAGAAATGGAAGTTTGGAACCAGTGGAAAGCTGCTAAACCCATCACCCCATAGCCCACAGAGCTCCCTGCTGTGTGTGCAGTTTTTAACAGCTCTATCTCAGATTTCGAAATACTTCTTGCATCTTTTCCTTCACCACTCTAGCATGGTGTTTTCATGTATGTGGTAGCTGTTGCATTTTGATAAATGTTAAGAAAATGAAATCACAAACTATTACCTTGGATATGCATATAGTTCATTCCCTATACAATTTATTTATTTATTAATGAACATTTAGGGCCGACAAAAGGTATCAGCTTGATAGCAGTGGAGACTGAAATCCTCAATTTATTCACAGAGCAGGTATGCAGTAGCCAGTGGAAGCTTGTACACACTTCTCCAGCTTTGGAAGGACCAGTCTAGAGTTGAGAGTGTGGTTCAGCCTCCATGTCCATTCTCAGTCTTAAGGCTTGGAGCAGTAGTATAAACACCCATGGCCTGTTTAGATAGTGCGTACACCATCTGCAGTGCTGCTGGAAAACAGACTAAAAAGTCAGTGAAATTTCCATCAAGTGTACTAACCCTCTTGGGGATCTTGTTGTGTGAACAATTGTCCCCTAAAGTATAGTAAGGGGACTATTCAGGACTTTCACTGCACTGTAGCAATGTCTACATAGGATGTTACTGCATTGCAAGCGGGCACACAGTAGATTCACACCTTGGCTTGCCATGTAGACAAGCCCTTACACTGAGACCATCAACCCATTTCATGCAGGCCACTGGTGTTTAGGTCACTTGTTCAAATTTTGGCCACTACTACTGACCAGTGTTAATTAGAACAAATGACGTAGAGATAAAAGGTACCATATCTGACTAGTAGTATTTTGAGCCATCTAGTCCCCTTTGGCTCTACAGTTGAAGGAGACTGTGCTGTTAGGACAATACATCATACACACATACAGAATATGAGCTTCCTACTGTGATGTTGTGGCTAAGAGGACTGGTGTGATCCTTGCATGTATAAAGAGGGGAATATCAAATAGGAGTCGAGAGGTGATACTAATTCTGTATACAGCATTCACAAGACCATTACTGGAATACAGTATCCAGTTTTGGTTATCCACACGTTAAAAAAATTGTTGACAAACTGGAAAGTGTTCAGAAAAGAGCTACAGAATTATTAGAGGCCTGAAAAACCTGCCTGACAGTGAGAGATTTAAGAAGCTCAATGGAATTGTAGACATGTAGGGCTGGAAGGGACCTTGAGAGGTCATCAAGTCCAGCCCCCTGCGCTGAGGCAGGACTAAGTAAACCTAGACCATCCCTAACAAGTATTTGTCCAATTTGGTCTTAAAATCCTCCAGATTTCCAAGAAAAACTATTCCAGAACTTAACTACTCTTATAGTTAGAAAGTTTTTCCTGATATGTAACCTAAATCTCTCTTGCTGCAGACTAAGCCCATTATGTATTGTCTCACCTTCAGTGGACATGGAGAACAATTAATCACTGTCCTCTATTGCCTTAACATGTTTGAAGACTGTTATCAGATCATCCCTCAGTCTTCTTTTCTCAAGACTAAGCATGCCTATTTTTTTAACCTTTTCTGATAGGTCAGGTACTCTAGCTGAGGTTTCACCAGTGATGAGTAGAGTAGGACAGTTACTGCCCATATGACACTCCTGTTAATAGACTCCAAAATAATATTAGCCTTTTTTCACAGCTGCATCACATTGTTGAATCATGTATCAGAGGGGTAGCCGTGTTAGTCTGGATCTGTAAAAGCAACAAAGAGTCCTGTGGCACCTTATAGACTAACAGACGTTTTGGAGCATGAGCTTTTGTGGGTGAATATCCACTTCATCGGATGCATGAGATGTTGTTGAATCATATTCAATTTGTGATCCACTGTAACCCCCAGATCCTTTTCAGCAGTACTACTACCTAGCCAGTAATTCCCCATTTTCTAGTTGTGCATTTGATTTTTCCTTCATACATGTAGTATTTTGAACTTGTGTTCACTGCATTTCATTTAGTTGATTTCATACCAATGCTCCAATTTGTCAAGATCATTTTGAATTCTAATCCTATCCTCCAAAGTTCTTGCAACCCTTCCCAGCTTGGTGTCATCCACAGATTTTATAAGCATACTCTCTATTCCATTATCCAAGTCATTAATGACATTTTGAATAGTACCTGACCCAGGACTGACCCCTGCAGGACAGCATAGATCAGGGGTAGACAACCTATGGCACGTGTGCTGAAGGTGGCACACGAGCTGATTTTCAGTGGTACACACACTGCCTGGGTCCTGACCATTGGTCCAGGGGCCTCTGCGTGTTAATTTAATTTTAAATTAAGCTTCTTAAACATTTAAAAAACCTTATTTACTTTACATATAACAATAGTTTAGTTATATATTCTAGACTTATAGAAAGAGACCTAAAAACGTTAAAATGTATTACTGGCACGCAAAACCTTAAATTAGAGTGAATAAATGAAGACTTGGCACACCACTTCTGAAAGGTTGCCGACCCCTGGCATAGATTCATCCTCCAAGTTTGACAGAGAATCATTGATAACTACTCTTTGAGTATGGTCTTTCAGTCAGTTGTGCACCCACCGTATAGAAATTTAATTCACAATATTTCCCTAGTTTGCTTATGAGAATCTCATCTGGGCCTGTGTTAAAAGACTTACAAAATCAAGATATATCATGTCTACAGCTTTCCCCCATCCACTAGGCCAGTAACCACATCAAAGAAGGAAATTAGGTTTCTTCTTGACAAATCTGTGGTGGCTAGTGCTATAACCCTATTATTCTCTATGTGCTTACAAATTATTTAATAATTTGTTCCAGGTATTAAAGTTAGGTTCCCTGGGCCCTCTTCATTCTCCTTTTTAAAGATCTGTACAACATTTGCCCTTCTCCAGTCTTTTGGGACCTCTCTTGTCCTTTATGAGTTCTATGGTTCCGTGATTGCTTCAGCTAGTTCCCTAACTACCCTAGGATGAATTTAGTCAAACCTTGCTAACTTGAATGCATCTGACTTGTCTAAATATTCTTTTATGTGTTCTTTCTCTCTTATGCTTGTGTTCCTTCCCTCTTGTTAATATTAATTATGTTGAATATCTAGTCATCATTAACCTTTTTTAGTGAAAACTGAAGCAAAATAGGCATTAAACACCTCAGCCTTCTTGATCTAATCAGTTATTAGCGCTCCTACTCTGCTAAGTAGAGGACCTATGCTTTCCTTCATCTTTCTCTTGCTCCTTATGTATTTAATGAGCCTGTTCTTATTACCTTTTATGTCCCTTGCTCAGTGTAACTCATTTTGTGGCTTAGCCTTTCTGATTTTGTCCCTACATACTTGTGCTATTATTTCGTTCCCTACTTAGCAATTTATCCATTTGTTTCTACTTTTTTAGGATTCCTTCTTGATTTTGAGGTCTTTAAAGAAGTCCTGATGGAGCCATAGTTTATCAAAAAGAAGATTAAGAGGCAATTTGATCAGAGTCTATCAGTACCTGCATTCGAGAAGATTTCTGATAGTTAGAGGGCTCTTTAATAACAGACAAAGACAGAACATAATCCAGTGGCTAGATACTGAAGCTAGACAAATCCAAATTGGAAGTAAGGCACACTTTTTAATATTGAGGGTAACTAACCATTGGAGCAATTTATCTAAGAATGTGGTGGATTTATCATCTCTTGAAATCTTCAAATCAAATTAACTATCTAAAACATAAACTGTAGTTTAACCAAGTGGTTTTAATAAACAACATGTTTCTAAATGAATTCTAAGGCCAGTGTTATACAGGCAGTCAGATTAGATGCTCGTTATGGTCCTTTCGGGGCTTAAAATCTATGAATTACAACACTAAATCCCCCCTTTTCCCTGAAAAAAACCCTTACCAGCTTAGACTTGCCATTTGCTTGAAAAGTATTCTTTAATATCACTGTTATTTCCTCATCATACCATAATTAAATACTATATGCTATTTTGAGAAGAAAGCTAAAATAACAATATAATATGTAGCAATAATTAGTTACATTTTAAACACTGGTTACAGAACATGGCTAGTCTTCACTGCAGTGCTAATAAATAAATTGATCTAACTAGATGTTGAGTTTATTGAGAAATTGGTTGAACACTGTGATGAAGCAGAGAAACTGCCAACCAGCACAGCAGGGGTTAAAGAGAGTCCTTGGGCCCAACTAGCTCTGCTCCGTTATACTTGCAGCCAATGCCAGGCTTGGACAGGGGGAAAAAGGAGAGAGCCTGGCTCACTTCAGGGCTTAGTTTGGCAAAGAGGCAGGAGCCAGCTGCCTCCCTACCTGAGGGGAAGGAGCACTAGCCCGCCAGCCAAGGAAGCCCCCAGGCAATAAATGCTGTCTCCCCAGCCAAGGGAGATTGCGAGGAAGACTTAGGACCCTCCAGCACCTCAGGTAACTGAGTGAGAGAACCCCAGTGAGATTGTGGGGCTCGACCTCACCAACTTCCGGCTGCCCTGCCCGAAGGAGCTTGGGACTGCGGCAAGGTGTTGCCCAAGACCCAAGAGGGGACCCTATAGGAAGGAAGCTGCCCAGCAAATTGGACTAGCAGGGCCATGCACCAAACTGAACAGACTGGTAGGAAGTAACCCAAGACAGTGGATTTTGACTCCCTGCTGGGAGGGTCTTGTCCTGTTAAGGGGTTGATGTACACAGGGCCCTGGACTGGGACCCAGTGGAGAGGGAGGGCCTGGGTCCCCCTACCATCCCCTGTCCTTAAAGTCTGAGTCTCCTCAACCAACGGGGCTGAGAGCCATGTGCTCCAACCACTAGGCCGCTTGGCCCTCTAAGCTACCTGTTATATACACTTTGAACAGTGCTGCACATTATGATCTTGATTCTGCAACCATTACTCATGCAAGTAATTTCATTGACTTCAATAGGACTTTTTGTGAGAGTAAAAGCTGTAAGAGCAGACCTTCTGTTTTGCTACAATTCTGAGGTAACATAAGTTCCTTCCAGCTGTAGATGTTAGAGTGACTTCATATGGTATTGGGTATTTTTATTTAAAATGTTTTCAACTTTTCATGTGTTTTGTTGTGACTACTGGGGGACCCACAGAGCTCGGTGTGAGGCAGGTGTTACAGATTGCTGTATAAAATTTTAAGACCAGTATTTTCGTAATGTGTCATTATCAACAATATGTACAGATCCCAGCATACTAAAATAATTAAAGTGTGTACAAATACATTAAATGATGAGTTGTATGTACAAAATGTCTTTGCTAATGTTTGAAACACAAAATTAATGCAATTAATAATTTCAAATGATTAACTTAATTCTCTAGCAGAAACACATGGGAAACTTCCATTGAGGTTAAACTGAATTTTGCCTGCATAAGGGGTTCAGGGTGAGCCCTGAATGAATAATAATAACAATAACGTTCATGTTGTAGATTAGATAACCATACATTTCTCTGTCAGAAAACGTTATGATGTATTCCCAGGTTCTTCCTTTGTCTGCCAGCATATTGGGTCTAATTATCCACTATTGAAATCAGTGAAACATTGCACTGACTACAGTGAGCCAAGCATTTATATTTAAAGCAATATGTTTAGCTTTGTACATGTTTGTTAAAGTGTGTGTATAAGTTTCTGCAGGATTGGGGCCTTAGACCATACAAGCAACAATGTTCAAATCTGATTGCCGACTATGTAGTAATTCATGACATTTGGATAGCATTTTTGCAGTATAGATCTTCCAATTTAAAGTAGACCTTACTTTGACATGCCTTTTTTTTTCTTTTTTTAGGTAAAGAAATGGACAAAGTTTAATAACTATCAAGTCTGACACCTTATTGATATCTAAAGGAATTTTACAACATACTTATTTTTGAACTGAGAAAATGACTGCAGATATAGAAGAAAGCTCAAGTTGTTGGAAAAGAGTACCTGTCAAAAAGTGGAACATCCAATAATTATATTGGAAGAAATATAAAATAAATATCCCTGTTATGGTGCGATTCTGGAGTGGAGTTAACTCTATAGCACATAGGTAGCCCTCCAAAAAAACCCAAACCCTTTCTGTTTTTCTAAATTATGGAAATTTTGTGGAAGACGTTGACCTGGATTTTGAGCCTAGTCATGGCTTCATCGGAATTTCACAGTGACAACAGGCTTTCATATAATTCTCAAGGTAGGGGTCCCACTTTTATAGATGGAAAGATATATCCCTTTTGCACTAATTTCAGGTAATGCTTTCCTAAGCCTTTGTTATATAAATAGCTAGTAATCATACTGACACTTATGTAGTTTTCTCATGATTTATTATCATGAAAGTCAGGGGTGTTGGAACAATTTGTATAGTGGGGGTGCTGAGAGCCATTGAACCAAACTGCAAATCCTGTATATGATGGAAACCACTTCAAGCCAGGGGGTGTGATAGCACCCCCAGCACTCCTAGTTCCAGCACCTATGATGAAAGTTCATGTACAGAGAAACCCATTAGGTCAAAGTGTATCTTGAGATTGATGTTTTAATTTCTTTTATTTCTAACTTTAACTAGAACAAAGTCCCGCAAATTAAATTTAATCATAACGCAATAGCATGTTAAAGACTGGCCATGTTCTCATAAACATTTTTTAAAATTGCAGAAACTAGAAGAGTCTAAAACATATCTTGAAATATTTGCATTTGTAGGCTTTTTTAGTGAAATGAGGATACATTTAAATGCTTTTACAAAGATATTTTTTCATTGCAACTGTTTTTATTTTTGCAGGTGGATCTAATAGTTTTTGTCTTTAAATGAAATCATTGGTAGATGTACATTCTTCACAGTGTAGAGTGTAGCCCCAAATGTTTACATAGTAGGTTAAATAGGAAAAATATATAGTGTATTTGAAATATTTGCATTTCTAGTGACATCAAATTAACAGGGACCTGCATGAATTTTGCTGACTCTTTTTAAAAATAGAATATTTTCCTTGATTTTATTTAGCAAAGCTTTTCACCTTGTATATACCTGCAATCAACTTTCACTCATGAGGGTGATGGGATTTAGCCAGCTGTGGTTAATGTTTATACTACTACTTGTTGTTTCCTGTTATATTTTCTTTTCTTTTATGCCCATTTCCTGGACTGGCTTACCTTGTGATTACAAAGAGGAATTCCTGTCTTACCTTGAACATTACCAACTAACAGTCCCAATAAGGGTTGATCAAAATGGAGCCTTCCTCAGCTTTACTGTGAAAGATGATGAACCCTCAAGCAGAAGGAAGAGGAGTACAGACCTTTATGACCAAGCATCTAAATTATTTTTTAAACTTTCTGCCTATGGCAAGCACTTTCATTTAAACCTGATTCTCAACACAGATTTGGTGTCCAAACATTTTACAGTAGAATACTGGGGGAAAGATGGACCTAAATGGAAACATGATTTGTTAGACCACTGTCATTACACAGGATATTTGCAAGACCAACATAGCACCACTAAAGTGGCTTTAAGCAACTGCAATGGTCTGGTAAGTGCATGTTATATATTTTAGTGTACTTTCCCCTTTAAAATATAGAGGAAGAACTTAATTAGCGTATGTTCATGTTCTTTGAGTTCCTCCAAGAAGCAAACACACAGAAAGGCAAGGAATTGAGATCTGGCTCCTGAGGAAAAGTACTTATTCTAAGTACTAAGGCCCAGTCCCGTAGTCCTATCTGAGACAAAATTTTGGTGCTGCCAGTGCCTGTATTAGGGCTACAGGATTAGTTATGGAGTGAGATTAGATTTGTCAGGACAGTTGCAAACTCCAGGAATAAAATTGACTGGTCTTATGGGTGCTGAGTGCCTTTTGCAATGGACCAACTGGCATGAACTTCCAGGTCAGGGTGTATAGCACCTCTCAGTATTGGGTCCAAAAGGCCTGAAATAAATAATGAGGAAGGAAAACTCTTTGGCCTAGAAGTCTTCTGTGCTACAGTCCCAAGGAATGAACAGGAAAGCAGAACCCTTTGCAAATAGAAAAGCCACAAAGTAATTATTTACATTTTTTACAGGATCTTTATATTTATAAATCAAATAAAAATGCTTTAAAGTAACAGTAGTGTTAGAAATCCAAGTATTTACAATGGTTTTTGTAAATTGTTCTCTCATTGTTGATGAAACTCTTGGTCATTCAGCACTAGTTCTTATATGGAAAAAGTCTTACTCCCTAATACTATAATTGAAGCCTAAAAATAACAATAGGCTAGGGAATTACAAAGTGATAAAATAAAAGATCATGATTGGGAAGTACTAAACCAAGAGTCTACTGAGTGCTGTAGTAAATTTTAAAATACATGTTGCTATTATCCACTGCAAAAATATTATTATTTTACTGTTTCTATTACAGTAGCCTGTAGAGGTCCCCAACAAAGATTAGGATTTTATTGTATTAGGTGCAGAATGTTGAAATGTTTTTTTCTCTGAATTACTTTGAGCACTTCCTTTTTTCCCCTGCAGGTGTCATAGAATAATATAACCTGTGATATCATTGATAACAAAAGTCTACCATTACAGTACAGAGTGCCAGATGATAACCTAGCTAACTAGATAGATTGAAGTTCACTTAGCTAACTGTATCTGTGTTATCAGAGTGATGCATTCTGGGGCACTTCTCCCCCCAGAAGGATTTCAAGGGGGAAAGCCATATTTAAGAAGCTTAGTTAAAATGTATTTCTGTGTTTAAATTCATCCACAGCCAGGTGAGTGGGGGCATACAATACATGTTTCTGGGCTTAACTTCAATTTCACTTTACCTTTCAGTTCATCTGTAAGGATGTGTTTTCATCTTTAAGGATGTGTCTTATGCTAATACACTAAGTTATCGGCATGTAGATTGTATTCTAAAGATACTGGAGCTCCACTCTTGGGTCTCAGCTTGCTAGTGTACATGCCCAAATGCCCTGACACTCAGAAATGTTTGCCCTTTGAGACACAGGCTGGCTCACCTCATTTTGAGATCAAATGACAGTGCCTCATTCTGGACATTCCATTTTTGTTCCTGTCTGGTCTTAGCCAGCTCACAAGCTCCCTGTCAGAGCTGGGGTCATTCTAGATGATCCCTGTTGTCTGCCACCCCTACAGACTTCGACACTGGTGTGGACACCATTTCTATACCATTTGATTTCTCCTCTAGCCATCTCATTCGCCGGTGCTAGTTTTCCTTCAGAGCTTTTAGCTGGGTAGCTGGGGACATCATGAGGTTGTTGTCATCTCCTTGAGATAGGGAGCACCTTTTGACTTGCATGGTTCACATGCTCCAGTGACTTCAGCAGGTGTCTGTTGGTCACTGGCCTTGTCACTTCCCTCAGACATTCCTTTGGCTTCTCAGTAGGTTGATAGTCTCAGTGTTTTGTCAGTAGTTTGGCCTTCTCAGCACACTGTGCTTCCAGAGTGTTGACGCTTAACTTTAAGTGTCAGGTTTCCTGTTTAATTCATTATCTTTGGTGTCTTTGGCTATTGATGCTTGTTCCGTATTTCTTCCAACCAGGGCTGGATTAAGGTAATTCTGGGTCCCCAAGCACATCACAAATGGGGATTCTCAAGGCCTATTCTCTTGTGGGCCTGCCCCTCACCAGGGTCATGCCTCCTACTTCGAATGGCAGTGTCAGAAAGCCCGCTACCCCTCCCAGAAAGGCTGAGACAGTGGCATGGGGCTCCTTTCACTCCCCAGAAGCAGGAGCAGGAGTGGAAGTAAGGCTTTCTTTCCCCTTCTCTTTAAAAGAGGTGGGGACCCTCCAGAACTTACACTTGAGCTGTTGGGATATCTCACTGCACTCTTGACTGGGCTCACTGCACACTTCTCCTGCCACAGAGAGACTCCTTTGTTGGATGATGTTGGTAGGGCCCTCCAGAGCAGAGGATTTTGGAGTTAACACCCCATTCAAATGAACCCATCCCATAGCTATTTTTTCAGGCTCCCTGCCATTTCAGGCAGAAGTCACTGAATCAGTTACAGTCACGTCATATTTTCAAACTTTTCCTTCCCACCACTGGGAGTAGAAACTTACCTTCTTACACTGAAAGCTTACATTCTACTGTAATCACAAATCTCCAGGAGCTGGGGCTCTAGCCTGTGCCTGAATCTTGCTCTGTTTCTAGTTCTCCCAGCATCTGTTTTTTGGGGGAAATTTGAGAAGTCTCCATCATTCTCTGGACTGTCTAAAACTATTTTGTATAGTTTATTTTATTCCTCTAAAACTGGGGTTTTTGGAGACTGCCCTGTGGTTTTTAGCCTCTAAGAGTAGGAACCAAGTCAGTGTGATAAAGAAAGAATAATTACTTATTGACAATTCTGCTTCTCTGGGGGGTCATTTGTTTGAATTCCTACTTCACATGCCTTCCTCCTCTTAGATATATAGATGGGCCTACAGTTTCAATTACTATTTTTTTCCCCTGAAAGTTTCCTCCTATCACAAATAGCCTTTGGTATCTATTATATTTTGAATGTGAGGAGCCTTGTTTTTCCCCTCCTCAAGGAACTAAAACAAAATGTTCTTGAAGGTACTGAGGCACTAGCATTTGATCTTAGAATAAGGCTGTGCCTGAGAGGCCCAGATGCCTTTGAGACAAATCTATCCTGTCCCAGGCTGACAAGCTGAGACCCAAGAGTAGGAATACAGTCAAATGATATCTTCAGGGAAACAGAATTACAGGTAAACAATTATTCCTTTTCCAAGAGTATCAGTTTAAAGTCTCACTTTAGTAAACATGTCATGAATATGGAGAAAGAAGTCTCTATTGAAGTAAGGGGAGATGTTCTTACTGAGCTACTTTCAAGGTATAATGGCAGGAAAGCCTCATTCTGTTGTAAGAAAAATATTTTTTGTTCATTACAACCTGTCATTTTCAAAGTAACGCACACTAAGTTCATAAAGACCCTGTTTAGAAGTGCAAACAAAGAGTAATATTATATACTGTCATTTCTTCTATCCTAACATTTCATAGGATTCATATTCATAGAGTTTAAGACCAGAAGGGACTATTAGATCATCAAGTCTGACCTCCTGCATATCACAGGTCCTTAAATTTCACCCACTTACTTCTGCATTGAGGTCAATAACTTGTATTTGACTAAAGTTGGGTTAACTCATAATTTCCAGAAAGGCACCCAGCTTGGATTTGAAGGCACTAAGAAATGGAGAATCCACAGCTTCCATTGGTAGTCTGTTTCAATGGTTAATCACCCTCACTGGTAAATGTGGGCCTTATTTGCAATATGTATTTGTCTGGCTTCAGCTTCCAGCCGTTGGTTCTTGTTACGTCTTTCTTTGTTAGGTTTAAGGAGTCCTTTAGTACCTGTTATTTTCTCCCACTTGATCCCATTCTGATCAAGTCACCTCTCATTCTTCTTTTTGATAAGCTAAGCAGTTCTTTAAGTCTCTATCTGTAAGGCATTTTCTCCAGCCCCAGAATCATTTTTAGGCTCCTTTCTGCACCATTGTCAAGCAACATTCTTTAAAAATGCAGAGACTAGAACTGTGCATGGTATTCTGGTGCCAGTCTTAACCCTGCAGTATACAGAGGAGAAATCCTCTCTATACGCCTCCTTACTACTTCCCTGTTTATAAACTGAAGAATCACAGGGTACGTCTACACTACGGGACTATTCCGAATTTGCATAAACCGGTTTTGTAAAACAGATTTTATAAAATCGATTGCGCGCGGCCACACTAAGCACATTAATTCGGTGGTGTGCGTCCATGGTCCGAGGCTAGCGTCGGCTTCTGGAGCGTTGCACTGTGGGTAGCTATTCCCTAGCTATCCCATAGTTCCCGCAGCCTTCCCCGCCGCCCCTTGGAACTTCCGGGTTGAGATCCCAGTGCCTGATGGGGCAAAAATCATTGTCGCGGGCGGTTCTGGGTAAATGTCGTTAGTCACTCCTTCCTCTGGGAAAGCAACGGCAGACAAGCATTTCGCGCCTTTTCCCCCTGGATTGCCCTGGCAGATGCCATAGCATGGCAATCATGGAGCTTGTTTTGCCTTTTGTGACTCTCACCGTATGTGTACTAGATGCCGCTGACAGAGGCGATTCAGCAGCGCTACACAGCAGCATGCTTTTGCTTTTGCATGACAGCAGAGATGGTTACCAGCCATATTGCACCATCCAAACCCTTCCATAAATTGGAACTAAGATGATCATGGCTACCAGTCCTTTTGTACCATTTGCTGCTGTAATAAGTGCCCCTGGCTGCTCTTAGCCAGGGGCGCAAAAAAAAAATTGGGAATGACTCCCTGAGTCAATCCCTCCTTTTTGGTATCTAAAAATAGAATCAGTCCTGCCTAGAATATAGGCAAGTGTACTAGATAACCACTGTATCATAGAACCAGAGAGCACAGCTGCTCTGTGTCAGATCCTGCAGAAATTATGATCTGTATGCTATTCACAGGGGGTGCTCCTGTAACAACACCACCTGTTCATTCCGTTCTTACCCCAGCCTTCCTGGGCTACCATACCATTGTCCCCCCACTTGTGTGATGAAGTAATAAAGAATGCAGGAATAAGACATGGTGACTTGTTAGTGAGAAATGAGTGGAAGGCAGCCTCCAGCTGCTATGATAGTCCAGACAGGACATTAAGCAGTGTGTAGGAGAGAAGCCCAGCATCCCTCTGCTAGTCCAGGGGCAACTGAATCTTTTCTTTACACATGAAGGGTGGGGGCTGATGGAGCTCAGCCCCCTGTTGCTATGATGACGATGGTTACCAGCCATATTGCACCATCCACCACCAGAAAAAATTAGGACCATGTGCCCTTGATCGACCTGACGGATGCTAGTCAGCATGGTTACTGCCCCATGTGCCAATAGGCTGATGACGAGGACGGTTACCAGTCCTTTTGTACCATCAGCCACCCCTGGCAGGGGGGGAGTGATGATGTTGGTGTTGACGGCTGCAGCATCGTGTCTATCTGCAGCATTCAGTAAAGATAGGGTGACATGTAAAAGAGTCAGAGGATTGTTTTCCCTTTCGCTTCTGGGGGTGTGTGTGGGGGGGTGAGTAGATTGCCAAGCTATGCCCTGATCCACCGCGGACACTGTGTTTGACCCTAGAAGCATTTGGAGCTCAGCCAAGAATGCAAATACTTTTCGGAGGCTGCAGGAACTGTGGGATAGCTTCAGTCCTCCAGTCCATGAGCGTCCATTTGATTCTTTGGCTTTCCGTTACGCTTGTCACGCTGCAGTGCGCTGAGTCCCTGCTATGGCGTCTGTCTGGAGATTTTTAAAAAAGGATTCTGAATGTCATCTTCTGTAACGGAGCGCTGATAGAACGGATTTGCCTGCCCTTACAGCGATCACATCCTCATGGTCCGTGCTGGAGCTCTTTTTTTATTTTGATTTCGGACTGCATCACCACCCGTGCTGATCGGAGCTCCACGCTGGGCAAACAGGAAATATTCAAAAGTTCGCGGAGCTTTTCCTGTCTACCTGACCACTGCATCCGAGTTCAGATTGCGGTCCAGAGCGGTCACTGGTGCACTGTGGGATAGCTCCCGGAGGCCAATGCCGTCGATCAGCGTCCACACTAACCCTAATCCGATATGTTAATACCGATACTAGCGTTACTCCTCTCGTTAGGGAGGAGTACAGAAACCGGTTTAAAGAGTCATTAAAATCGATATAAGGTGCCTCCTAGTGTGGACGGTTGTGGCGTTAAATCGGTTTTACGCTCCTAAAACCAGTTTAAACGCCTAGTGTAGACCAGGCTACATTGGCCCTTTTTGTGATAGCATCTGGTACTGGGAGCTCATGTTGAGTTGCTCACCTGCCTTGTCCATCTTTTAAAGTAAATACCATTTAACACAACTAAATACTTTCATAGATGTGAAATCAATTTTAAATATGACACTTTGGATGACATTTAAAAAATATTATTTGATTTATGAAGATTGAAACCCAGATCATATCCTGCTCTAGATCTGTCTGAGTGGAGTTCCCTTTGATGGAAATGGGTATTTCATGTGTGGGCTTAGCTTTCACAAGATCATATACAGGCTGTCCTGTGTGTGTATGTAATTACTGGGAAATGAGCGCACACATACAAACATAGTCATTTTCAGCATGAATGTGCAACTATCTATGTACTGTGCAAGAAAGGTTGAGGAGTGGGTGGAGCTATATTTATGTTGGCACATTTGTAACTTTCAGTGGAAAATTCTGTAGAAAGCTTCCATTATTGTCAAGCAACAATACATATGTGTACAAATTAAAGTAGGAAAACTACTATTTACTCAGTTGCTAAAATGCTTTTAGATGTGTGGATTTGAAAGTCTCAGAAAGAGCAAAGTCAATACAGGGAGCAAACTATGGCTACGTTTACAGTAGCAGCTGGTGAGGTGATTCCCCTGCTCGTGTGCACAAACGCACACAGCTCAGTGAGAGCTGGTGTGAATCTAAATAGTAGGGTAGCTGCAGTAGTACAGGTAGCAGCAGTGGCTAGCTCTAGTGTGGGGAATCATATTCCTAGCTTGTAGTGTAGACATAGCCTAATACACAGAAATACGTTATTTATTCATGTCTTGTCCTCACAGAAGAACGAGAGAAAGCAACATGTTGGGCCTCTCTGGGAAGATATGAAAAGTCAGACATTAATTCTATGCTTTACCCCAATGGAGAAAATTATGTCATCCATAATATTTTCGTAATAGGTGTATTTTAAATGGTAACTCGTACAAACACCTCCTCCCAAAAAACTTGTCTCAAAACCCAGTTAAGATTGCTACCTAACAACATAGTTACCTATAACATCATTTAGAAACCTCAAATTCATAAAAACAAGGAAATAAGTTTTCAGTAGGTATAGGACTGGGTTTACAACTATTACTGAATTCAGTAGGAACAGGATTGGACCAAAACGATCCAGAAAAGCCATATTTTTTTTTAGTTTTGAAATATTTTTCCATATATAGACAGCACTTGAGTTTTCAAGGAACTTTAACCACATGGAAAGTTTGAAGGAGTGTCAGTAAACTAGATAAAAGACAAAAACATTTTAAAAGACAATATTTGAAATCATGGTAATTTTTGAGTAATCTGTAATTCAAAAACACTGTGATGTGGTTCCCTCTCCCTCCCTTTGCAAAAATGTTCTCTTTTGCCTTCACAGATATCTGACAATTTTCAGGCCAAACCAGTGTTCAAAGCTGAAGTTTATAGGGGGCTAAAATAGAGTATCATCCATTATGGAGAAATGGTAGGCTCTCCATAATTAGGGTTTTATAACAGAAGGTGGTTGAAACCCTAAGAAAAACTATTTTATTAGTAAAATTATATTTCTTTTCCATTAGACAGCTTTAATTGCAAGCCATAAATTAAGTTTATTAATGGTGATCTGCAAAAAATTTTAACAAAGTTCCATCAGCTTAGCCCTGGTCTACACTGGGGGGGGAGGGAGATCAATCTAAGTTACGCAACTTCAGCTATGTGAATAACGTAGCTGAAGTCAACATACTTAGATCGACTTACCGTGGTGTCTTCACCGCAGTGAGTTGACTGCTGCCGCTCCCTCGTTGACTCTGCTGTGCCTCTCGCGGCGCTGGAGTACAGGAGTCGACGGGAGAGCGCTCGGGGGTTGATTTATTGTGTTTAGACTAGACACAATAAATTGATCTCCGTTGGATTGATCGCTGCCCGCCGATCCGGTGGCTAATGTAGACATACCCTTAAGAAATATATGCTGGCTGCCTCCCCCCAAACCAATGTAAGCAGGACATTGAGTCTATAAAAATGGCCTTGTTTAGATTCCACATTGTGCCAGTCCCTCTCCAGATCACCATCTCTTCCTCCAAATGATGCTTAAGAATAATGCTATGGTGATGATGTTCCATCAATTATAGAACTACCTTGATTAACTATTTATTAAATTTCTTAGAGGTCACTTTTACATTGTGAAAGCAACAAAGAATCCTGTGGCACCTTATAGACTAACAGACGTTTTGCAGCATGAGCTTTCGTGGGTGAATACCCACTTCTTCGTCTTGCATCCGAAGAAGTGGGTATTCACCCACGAAAGCTCATGCTGCAAAACGTCTGTTAGTCTATAAGGTGCCACAGGATTCTTTGTTGCTTTTACAGATCCAGACTAACACGGCTACTCCTCTGATACTTTTACATTGTGATGATCTTTACTCGTGTTTTGGACCTTGAGGTTTAACTCATGTACTGTATATATTCAAGCAAACAAAAATACACCCTACCAAAACAAGTGTCCTCATTCCATATGCTTTTCTTTCTGGGGTGAGGATGAGAGAACAAACATGTGACATATGCGTAGTCATTTTGCTTAGTACATTACTGGAAGGCACTCAGATTCTTTGGTGATGAATACACCTCTACCCCGATATAACGCTGTCCTTGGGAGCCAAAAAATCTTACCGCGTTATAGGTGAAACTGTGTTATATTGAACTTGCTTTGATCCGCCAGAGCGCGCAGCCCCACCCCCCACGGAGCGCTGCTTTACTGCATTATATCTGAATTCATGTTATATCGGGTCACGTTATATCGGGATAAAGGAGTATGGTATAAAAACCTATGTAGAATAGAAATAGAATAGAAAACACAAAATGAAAAATTAATTAAAAAACATAAAAAAGGTTAATTACTTAATGGTCAGTTCAATCTCACACTCCTTATTCAAAGAAGCTTCTTATTGCTGTCAGTGCAAGTTTTGCCAGACTAAGGAGTGGAAGGGCAGGCCCAAAGTGTGCTTTAAAGTTTCACTTCAGATGTAATAGCACAATTCCTAGAATTCATTAGCCAAAAAACACTGAAGGTGTACAAACTGGAAATATTTCTAAATGCATATACTTTCTAATATTGTAAAGATCATAATTGTTCTGTATTTTTGTTGATATAATCAATGACTATGTACAGAGGTTGCATTGGTTTATCTAAAATATGTTTCAAAATCAATTTAGTTAAATCACTGCAAACCCCTTGTGTGGGTACACCTGAATCAAACTGGTTATAACTGTTTAGTTTGCATATATAAATGTATTGATGCAAGCTAAATGATATACACCAGGCTTAACGTGATATATAGACGCAGAGTTTTTGTCCTTGTTTTAACAAAATCACTTTAAAAACTAAACTTTAGTTAAACCAGTGCAACTTATGTACAGGCTAGGCCAGATACCTACTGTTGAATTTCTTGATTTGAGGTAGAAAAGTATGGCAATACTCACTGGTGGTGCCATGGGTTTTTACTCATAGTAGATTGCTGATCTTTGTAGTATTTATTTTCTCTCTCTTTTCTTACATGTACTGAGCAGTGAATTAATGTTGAAATTTGAAGTGTTATCATTAATATTTGAAATGAATGGAACAGATCTTGCCTCTCAGATTTAGGTTCTGTAAACACAGGCAGATGTCACTTCATCTGTTACGCTAGGGTCATCGTTTTGAGGCTATCTCAGCAACCATATAACAGCTAGAGACTCAGTTCATACATTATGTGGACTATACTGGCATAGATGTGTCACCGTAGCTATGCTGGCATAACCCCATAGTATAGATACAGCCTACTCTGACAGAAGGGGTTTTTCCATCAGTGTAGGAACACTGCCTCCCCGAAAGACAGTAGATAGGTCAATGGAGGCATTCTTCCAGAGACATAGCTGCATCTACACCGGAGGTTAGCTTGACATAGCTATGTCTGTCAGGGGTATGTCAACCTAAATTTTAAGTGTACACCAGGCTTTAGGGCTAGATTTATATGAGGGATGTAGGCATCTAACCTTTAGGCAACCTGCTGCCTAGTGGAATTCACAACCTCAGCTTAGGCTCCTAAGCTGCCTGCATTATGTGTTGGTGCCTAAAACAGGGATTCACAGAAGCCAGCATGCTGAATGGGGAGCTGCCTAAGATAGCCAATAGGAAATGCTGAGGGGAGGGGTGTTGCTTAAGCCCCACCCTTCAAAGGAAGTGAGGCATCTGTCTCTGCTTGGGATGCCTAGTCATGAACCTTCACCTAGAGTTAGGCACCTAAGCCAGGTCAGTGCTTTCTAAAGAAAAAGTGAGGAGGAGCTGCTGCTGCCCTGCATATATCCACTACCGTAGTGATTAGAGCACTCATCTCGGATGCTGGAATCCTGAAATGCCGCTTTGACCAGATTAAAAGTCAAACTTAAGGAGGTAGAACTTAAGTCTTCTACCTCCTAGGTCAGGGCTTCCCCCCTCAACCACTGGGCTATAGAAGGATATTCTTGAATGGGTCTCTTTCAGTTGCTCCTGTATCATTTTGTATGACATACTTCAATAGTCTTTGGAGCAGTTAGTGAGTGAGAATGAGGCTATAGCCCTGTGGTTAGGGCATGCAGCTGAAAGATCTGGGTTTAAGTCCTTCTTTAGAATTGGGGGGAAGAGAGATTTGAACCTGGATCTTCCACAATCTTGGATGAGTGCTCTAACTATTGGCCTGCTGTATATAAGGACTGGTCACCATCTCCTCCTCTCTGTCTGGTGTGGATTAGGCACACTCAGAGCATGCCTGCTGGATTGGCCCAACAGCCAAGACAGGAAGGGGAACATCTAGCTTATGAATCCTGCTTGAGCTTAGATGAGCATTAGATGCTGAGCAGCTTGGCAATGTCAGGATTTTGGTGGCTTTGCACATGCCCACTGGCAGAAATGTTGCAGGGATTTTTATTGGTGGAAACACAGTGACTTTAAGGTAGGTAATAGCTGAGTGTGTGTGTGGGGGGGGGGCAGGGGGGGGGGTTGTGAGTGCCAGTGGCACCTAAATGTTGTACTTAGGTGCCTAAAGAGGTAGTTAGGTGCTTGAGCCCCTTTTGTGAATTTAGCCCTTCATTTTTATTTTAAATGAAAACTTAGATGCGGAACAACAAGAAGGCCATATGGAAGATGTCCGGTACCAGCATATGCTGGCTAAATTTGAGCCCAGATGTTATTTCTTTTGTGAAGTAATTCAGTTTAGTGAACACATAGTGAAAACTATTGTAGAAGAGGCGCATTTACGGTAACGTTTTCCATGTAGGAAAAGGCAACTGAAAGCTGTGTGTGCAGTTTAGGATATGTGCTCTCATTCTTTGAAAATAAATGTATAAGGTACAAATATAAAGCACCTTCCTTTCCAAAGTGTCCCACAGCACTTCACAAGCTATATACAAACTACTGAAATATGGATGTGGTACATCTGGCAGTTTCTATAAGTCATTAGGTGAACGTTACAGTCTTGTAAAATGACTCCTTACAATCTTGCTGCATGCACGTTACACAGCCTGCCGAGACACAATAGCGTATGTGCTAATTTTTGAAAGTAGAGGTGCTGAGCACCACCTGGGAGATGCTGAGTATGCTCAGTTAAATAGTCAGACCATGTCTACACTGCAAAATAAAACCCGTGGCAGTGAGTCTCAGAGACAAGGTCTGCAGACACCTGGTGGGTGGGTCTCAGAATCCAACATCCAGCCTAAGCGGGAATGTTTATACTGCTATTTTTAGCACCGTAGTGCAAGCCCCTCAAGCCCAAGTCTGTAGACCCAACCTCTGAGACTAGCTGCAGTGTGGTTCTTTTTCCTTCAGTGTAGACATACCAAATGGACTATTTAAAACTATGTCTAACTCTGGTTGACTTCAACATAGTCTTTATAATGCCTTTAATGTAAATAGCATCAATTCCTAAGTGACTTGCCCAAGACCACAGAACCAGGGTTAGAATTTGAAACTTCCTGCTTCCCAATCCTCTTGCTGTTCAGTACCTCTCTCTCTCGTATTGTAAAGATTGTCATCAACTCCAAAGCCTTTAGGTGTTGACTAGGGACTGGAATCTTCAGATTGGCAGATATAGTGTGGAATTATGTCTACAAGACAATTCCCTAGTGTTTCCACATACAAAGGAGCTCCAAAGCTGGAGTTATTTCTTCTAAATTCAGTTTTAATGACTGAAAATCCACATATTAAGGCATGTAGGAATTTGTGGAGTTGGCCTAACATGTCTCCTTTCCTTCCTTAACCACTTCCCCTTTCATGAGAATCTGAGATTGCAAACATGGAAGTAATGAAGAATAAAAGGTCTTCTCTCTTGCATTGTAAAATTTGAAAAAATTATCAGTTCCTGGGGAGAATCCAAACTAGTGAATAATCTGCTACAATCATGATCTGCCTAAGATCTGTAGTGCAATTCTGAGGTAAAAATGTATATTTAAAAAGTACCCCATAAATAGTGTAAATTAATGAATGTTATTAATTCAAGCCTAAAGAAGTGCAATATAGTGTTAGAATTCAGCATTTGGATACAAAACACAGTGGTTTCTTTGAATAATATTTGCCTAAAATAAATCTGTTATGTAAGTTTTCTCTTTTGATGCAATGTATGGCATTAAAACATCTCTCGGTATGCCATCATAGAGAGACACTGTGTTCACTCTTTGAACAAGGCCATTTTGGCTTGGCATCATTTTTAATGGATATGAATCATATAATTCTGGAACATCTTTGTCAATAGATTGTTTCATAAGGGAAAAAAAGGCTGATTGTCACACACCAAAAATGTCTCTTGCTGTCTTACTACATCTGGCCAAAAATGGTGGGAAAGAATTGAGGAAGCAAGGCAGTATTTTTTTCTTCATTTTCTCTTTGTGTTGCTAATAAGAGCCCACTCCTTCTCCCATGGAAGTCAGTGGGGATTTTACTGTGAGTTCAGTGGGAGGAAAGCTGGTGTTTGCTCTGTTTAGTATGTTGTCTTATAATGAAGGATATTTGCAGAGAAACAGTAACTAGTTGTTTTTGTTTGTCTTCTTATTCTCCTTTAAGCATGGCGTTATTGCTACAGAAGATGAAGAGTATTTCATTGAGCCTTTAAGGAATATAACTGAAAATTCCAATCATTTTAGTTATGAAAGTGGTCGTCCCCATGTCATTTACAAGAAGTCTGCCATGCACCAACGACATCTCTATGATCATGCTCATTGTGGCGTCTCAGGTAATAAGCATGAACATCAATTATGCTTTCACTCTTTTAAAAAAAGTGTCATTTAAGATTTAAAACTAAAAATACCTTTATATTGTTTCTGCATTGGTTCCATGTACAGTATATAATAGGGTTTTATTATAGTGAGTTTAGCGTTAGGAACTCTCCTCTTGGATGATGCTGTTCACTGCTTTGAAAAGTAGCTTTGCATTTTTTTCAGATTCAAGTCAAGAATGTAGTGTCTTTGAAGGCTAAGGCACTGGGAGTAAGTCTTATTTTATTCCTGTATTGAGTACTGTGGTAGTGATGAGTGCAGGCTTCCTCACAGTGTGCTGTAAGTGTACCTCATCTCTGACTGGAAGGCACAACTTGAGTGACTAAGTATTACAGCTGAATGTTTAGTAAGTGTTGTGTATCTCATTTGAGAAAACTTGACACATGATAAATGTGTGTTGATGTTATGATTAATAACATATTTGGAAATGAGCTGGAAGTCACCAATTTTTTCTTTGATACCCTTTGATACTGATTATTGATTCAGTTTGTTAAGGTTACTCCCAAAATAGTTGCATAGGTGATTTAATTATGGCTGTCACGGGAGTGACATCATAGTTTTGGTTGAAAGATGTTTCCATTCACAGCCCAATTTTCCATCCACTTTAAACTTTCTGAAAACTCTTCTATTGTCCTCAATGTTCGCTGCTTAGACCGAGGCCAAAAGATAACTTTTTTTAGGCCAGTTTAGAGTAAATCTAGCAAGCTGTTTTAGATTTATGGAACTAAAAAAATATTTTTTACATCTTTGACAAATGGTCTAACCTTTTATTGTTTATGTACATCTTAAGATGTGTTTGTTCTTAAAAGTTCGCTTTAATCTTGGGCATTAGTCCTCAGTAAGATCTGTGCATAGGACAGGTTTGGTAAATATTAATTTCAAAATTAAAAAAGGTAACAAATTCATTATTGACGTAATCTCTGTTGGCTGCTATTGTTGGAGACTGTAACTTGCTGGCACCATCTGACTGAGATTACAACACAAAGGCCCATGCTTGGAGAAGAGCTTTCCTGAGTAGTTCAGTTAATTGTGTTCTTCCTCTGCATGGGTAACAGCACCCTTCAATTCCTTTAATGAAAGGATCATGGAATGTAGGTTACTGCTTTTCCCCCCATGATTATAGTCCTTATCACGGCTAATTCCCCACTCTGCACTTTGAGTGTAGAAGGTGGGGGCCTGCAAGGATTCTAAAAATTAATACTTGCCACTCCGGGCTTGTATTAAACTTCTAAGGTTACAGCTTTTCTCTGACCTTGGATTGGTAGATACTGCCACCACCGAAGTGCAAAACCCCCTTGAGAACCCAGGAAGGCGCACTTGGGAATTCCTTCCTGTGGGGTAACTTCAAGCCCTTTCACACACCCCCTACCCCCCCGGAGAAGAAAAGAAAAGAAGGAGAAAGGAAAAAAAAGGAAATCAGCTGTTGCCACCAGCTAATTAAACAACATGTGCACAAACCTCTTAAGATACAGAAATCCAATCATGTTCTTAAAAAAGATAAATTTTATTTTTTTAAAAAAGAACAACATACATCTGGAAACTCAGGCTATTGCTAGATTTTAAAAGAGTAACTACAAGGATTAAGTATCAGAGGGGTAGCCGTGTTAGTCTGGATCTGTAAAAGCAACAAAGAATCCTGTGGCACCTTATAGACTAACAGACGTTTTGCAGCATGAGCTTTCGTGGGTGAATACCCACTTCTTCGGATGCAAGTGGTGGAAATTTCCAGGGGCAGGTTTATATATGCAAGCAAGAAGCAAGCTAGAGATAACGAGGTTAGTTCAATCAGGGAGGATGAGGCCCTGTTCTAGCAATTGAGTGAAAACTAAGAGAGGAGAAACTGGTTCTGTAGTTGGCAAGCCATTCACAGTCTTTGTTTAATCCTGAGCTGATGGTGTCAAATTTGCAGATGAACTGGAGCTCAGCAGTTTCTCTTTGAAGTCTGGTCCTGAAGTTCTTTTGCTGCAGGATGGCCACCTTAAGATCTGCTATTGTGTGGCCAGGGAGGTTGAAGTGTTCTCCTACAGGTTTTTGTATATTGCCATTCCTAATATCTGATTTGTGTCCATTTATCCTTTTCCTTAGAGACTGTCCAGTTTGGCCGATGTACATAGCAGAGGGGCATATGATGGCATATATTACATTGGTGGACGTGCAGGTGAATGCAAAACGTCTGTTAGTCTATAAGGTGCCACAGGATTCTTTGTTGCTTTTACAAGGATTAAGCATCAAGAATAGTTTTCTTGAGGTTCAGCTTAAAGGTTAAAAGCAAAACAAAAGCATTTGAGGTTAGCACAGAGGATCCCACAAGCCATAAAGAAATAAAAAGGATAAACCTAATCGCGACATTTCCTAATCTACATACATATCTGGGGTTTTAGATGAGTAGTTTCTAGGTATGATACTGATGATTTTTCATATCTGGCCCAAAGCTTCTTACAGCATAACTGCAGCCCTGTCTGCCTCTCCCCAGAGAACAACAGACAAAAGGGGAGTCTTGTTTCAATTTTAAAAAGTTCTAGTCTTCCCATTGGCTCTTTTGGCCAGGTGCCCACTCCACTTCCTTTTACCTATACATAGCAGTGAGACTTTTTAACCTTTTATAGGTAGAGCAATTAGGGAACAGCTGCTAAGAGGGATTTTATAGCTACTGGCTGGCTGGGTGTCCATAAAAAGGAGCTCCCCCCATCTTCACTTATCACAGCCCCAGAGCAGGGAAGACATATCAGCACCTCCTGAGGACACCACATTGGGAGAAAGATAAATTAACTATTCCCCAATAGTCATCCGTGACAACTGAGGGGAGGTGAGATGACCAGCCTGGGGTGGGGATATTCTAAAAGGTGATCATCACACACACAGTTCATCAAATGTATACATTGAGAGCTTGCAGTCCTATAAAATGTGTCCCTGCACTCTCTTAAAAGTGTCCATATACTACCCACAGCTTTCAAATCCTTCTAACCCTCAAGCCCCTCCCATTCATTACCCCCTCCCCCCCATGCAAACCATCACCTGCAACAGATTCCTCTCTACTTCCCCCTCACTGCCTTGGAACCTCCTTGTCCCAAGTTCCTTCCCCGACATATTCTCCACATTTCTCCCAGATGTGTGGGTCTTCCACTCTGCCCACTCCACTCCTCCTCCTGCCCACAACTGTCAAACCCTCTTCTGTCAGCTGCCACATCTTTTTTGACATCCTCATCTCAGCTACCAAAATCCTACCAACACCTTCCATGACAATTATTAAACCTTTGACCCCCCAATTGTCAAACCCCCAAACTTCCTCAGGACCTCTGACAAGATCTCTTTTTTTCATCCTTTCTCCACTTCCAAATCCCAGGACCAGGTCTACTGTAGAAACGTTTGCTGATATAGTGGGGGCGGAGGTCTCTCTGCCCGCTTCCGGTGCCTGCAAGCCCGGCCCCTGCAGCACATGGCACTCCTGCCGGCGGGCGGGTGCCGGGAGCTGCCCCAGAAAGCGATGAGCAGCGGCTGCGGTCCGGACGGTCCCTGATATCGGGACAAAAGAGCGTCCCGACCGATGTAAGGTCAGGAGGTGGGACAAGTCCCCTAAAATCTTGACTGTCCCGATAATATCGGGATGTCTGGTCACCATAGGCGTGCGCAGCACATTTAATTAGGGTGTGCACCCAGAGAGCCCTGCCCTAGCCCCGCCCCCGCCATGCCCTAGCCCCACCATGCCCCATCCACTCCCTCCTACTTCCTGTCCCCCTCAGAACTCCCAACTCCCCCGCTCCTGGTCCCCTGACTACCCCCTTCTGGGACCTCTGCCCCAACTGCCCCCCAGGACCCCACCCCCTATCTAAGCCTCCCTGTTCCTTGTCCCCTGACTGCCCCCCTAGGACCCTGCCCCCTACCTGTCCCCTGACTGCCCCGACCCTTATGCACACCCCCGTCCCCAGCCAGACCCCGGGGACTCCCATGCCTATCCAACCGCTCCCCGCCCCCTGACAGGATCCCCAGAACTCCTGACCCATACAACCACCCCTGCTCCTTGCCTGCCCCAACCCCTCTCCACACTCCTGCCTCCTGACAGGCCCGCCCCAGAACGCCCAACTCATCCACCCCCGCCGCTCCTTGTCCCCTGACCAGCCCCTCCAGAGACCCCCCACCCTAACTCCCCCCCCCGGGCCCTCCTTGCGCCCTGTCCCCTGAGTGCCCTGACTTCTATCCACCCCCCGCCCCCTGACCGACCCGGGGACTCCCATGCCCCCTCCAACCCTCCTGCTCCCTGACTGCCCCCTCCAGAGACCCCTCCAGCCCCTAACCACCACCCCGGGATCCCACCCCCTATCCAATCCACCCTGTTCCTTGTCCCCTGACTGCTCCCACCCCTTATCCAACCCTCCCAGCCCGGACCTCTTACTACGAGGCTCCTAGCAGCATGTTCTGCTCCACGCAGAGCCAGACACGCTGCCCCGTGGGAGCGGGCAGCCCCGCCCCTCAGAATGCTGTGCACGCAGCAGCAGCATGGCTCTGGATGAGTGGGGAGCGTGTCTGCCTCCCCACGGAGCCAAACACTGCCCTTCAGGAGCATGCAGTCCCAGCCCCCAGAGCACTGTGTGCATGGCAGCATGGCTCCAGTGGAAGGGGGAAGGCGGGGGAGGGGCCGGCGGCTTGCTGCGCTCGGCCGGGCACTCCTGCCCGGGAGCACGAACCCCGTGGCTTGCCGCGCTGGGAGACTGGGGCCATTTTCCCACCCCTGCATTAGGGTGTGCCTGGGCACACCCGGCACACCCCGTGCGCATGCCTATGCTGGTCACCCTACAGTGGGCAGCAGAAATGAGTCTACTAGAGCCATATACACAGAAAGTGGAAGAAGTTTTCCATTTGTGTGCAGTCTCACAGGTTATCACTCCTTCACACAGGGATTTCACATGTGCTGGACTATCTTCTGCACCTGAAACTGTTAGGTCTTTCAAATCCTTCTGTAGGAGTTCATACAGTTTCTATTTCTGCATTACATCCACTGCTAGACAGATTTTCCAGTTTCTCTCATCCTCTTGTTTTTGTTTTTGTTTTTTTTAGAAGGGTCTCATTGATGTTTACCCTCCTTTGTCTGCTCCTGTGCCTGCATTAGATTTAAATCTAGTTCTCTCCAAACTGTTATGACTACCCTTTGATCTTACGGCTACATCTTCATTACCTGTATCATCCATGAAGATGGCATGTTTGGTGGCAATCACTTCTGCAAGGGGGGTTTCAGAACTCTTGGCTGATCCTTCTTTCATGGTCTTTTATAAGGACAAAGTATCCCCTATGCCACTGTGACGTTGCAGTCTATATGGTTTTATAAAAATATGCTAATGAGTGAATGTAATGTAACTGTAATATGCTTCATGCAAAAGGTCTCATTACAAAGCTTATAATCTACTGAGTGTGATTATCCTATTTGTATAAATGTACCACTCTTGAAACTAGAAATATGAAATATAACTCTGAGGCCTATTGTAATTATGCAAAGTGTGGGCCATTAATGGTGGTTTGGAATCTTGATGACTCCCATTAACCAGGACAATTGTCTGCAGATGGCTGTGTTTTACCTGTAAGTCTTCCTGTATACATGTATGCTGGCAAGTGGGCAATGAAGTCTTGCAGTGACATGTGATCATGTCACCTGAACTGGAATCCATCTTTAACCTGGTGTCTTTCCATTGAGAAGGAGGGGGTGGGAACCCAGAGAGGGACAAAGGATTCCCGCCTTATGCAAAAGATGTATAAAGGGGTGGAACAGAAGAAAAGAGGAGGAGCCATCATGAAGAATCCCCTAGCTACCACCTGAGCTGGAACAAGAGCTGTACCAGGGGAAAGAATTGTTCCCAGGCCTGGAAGGTGTCCAGTCTGAGGAAAAAACTTGCTGAAGCATCTCTGAGGGTGAGATTATCTGTATTCAGTTTGATTAGACATAGATTTGCTTGTTTTATTTTATTTTGCTTGGCGACTTACTTTGTTCTGTCTGTTATGACTTGGAACCACTTAAATCCTACTTTCTGTATTTAATAAAATCACTTTTTACTTATTAATTGACCCAGAGTATATATTAATACCTGGGGAAGCAAACAGCCATGCATATCTCTCTATCAGTATTATAGAGGGCAAACAATTTATGAGTTTACCCTGTGTAAGCTTTATACAGGGTAAAACAGATTTATTTGGGTTTAGACCCCATTGGGAGTTGGGCATCTGAGTGTTAAAGACAGGAACACTTCTGTTAGCTGCTTTCAGGTAAACTTGCAGCTTTGAGGCAAGTAATTCAGACCCTGGGTCTTTGTTGGAGCAGACGGGAGTGTCTTGCTCAGCAAGACAGGGTGCTGGGGTCCCAAGCTGCCAGGGAAAGCAGGGGCAGAGGTAGTCTTGGCACATCAGGTGACAGCTCCCAAGAGGAGTTGTGTCCCAACCTGTCACAGCCACATCCTAAGTTTATGCCTAAGGTAGTGTCAGTCTTTCCTTTAAATCAAACAACTAATTGTGTGGTGTTTTCCCCCAAGCCCTATTTGTTTAAGGCTGCGGAAGCATTCCATACCTTGTATCTTTGTAAAGCCCTGGCATTTTACTAGGACCACGCTAGAGCCTTCAGGTCTTCTTCCAGGCTGTTTATAAACTATGCTGAAAGGATTAAAGATTAGTCAGTGTCATCTCAATGAATTTCACATTGGAACTCTGACTAATAAAATCTGTTCTGATGTTGCTAAAGTCTTTCCTCCATTAGATATAATGGCTCAATCCATGCTCAGGGTATCCCTGAACTTGTGACTTCCAGATGCTGGGACTGGATGACAGTGGATCACTAGATAATTGCCCTGTTCTGTTCATTTCCTCTGAAGCATCTGGCATTGGCCACTGTCAGAGAAAGGATACTGGGTTAGATGAACCATTGGTCTGATCCAGTATGGCCGTTCTTATGCTCTTGACGTCAGCTATCCCAAGTAATGTTTCAATAACTGATATATGCAAGGCAGCGACATAGTCATCTGTGCATACTTTTCCAACTCATTATGCCATCACTCAAGCCTCTTGTGATGATGCCAAGTCAATGTTACAGTCTCTGTTCAGATGATCCGAAGTCCCTCCACCTGTAAGGGAAGTGCTGATGAATAATCAGTGGAATGTATATATGCACAATCACTTGCAGGAGAAAAAACCATTACTTAACCTGACAGTAAGTTTGTCAAAATGTGTTGTGCACATACACATTCTGCTGCCCTCCCACCTTCCCCGCTACTTTGGACATTATTTACTGTGGTGCAAAAGAATGGAGAGATGGGCAGTGGACACATACTTTTTATGCCCTCGCCTGAGAGCACGTGGCACATGCACCACCTAGTGGTAATGTTGGCAAAAGTCTCTGACTTGAGTGCACGCACATGTACAGTGGAATGTGTATGCGCACAGCACCTCTCAAAGAAGAGCAATTATTGTAAGGTAAGTAACCGTTTGGTCTTTGTTCAGTGGTGGATCACATGCAGTAGGGGTGGTGGATCATCAGGGGTTTGTGACTTATATTGAAAAATAACGTTTGAGGAAAATAAAAAGATTTCTGTCTCTGGCCCCTAGATGTGATGTAGACAAGGATTTAGGGCAGAGTTAAGAAAGAAAAGTCTCATTCATGTTTCTAACGAATATTTAGAGTTTTGGTTTTTTTAACTGTAATGTTTGATAAACATTTCATTTTAAAGTGTATACACTCACAACATTAACTGAGTTTGGTTGTGAGAATAGTGTTTCACGAACAAAGTCAATATACAATAGGACCACTTTTCTGCTCTAAATTACACTAGTGCAAATCCAGAATAACTCTGTTATTTCAGTATAAAGGTCATGATATCAAAAATTTGAGCAGCATAAATGAGATTTATTTTATTTTTCAGGAAAAGGGAGTTAGGAATAATACTATTTCATCTCTTAAACATCCTGTCCCCACCAAACTGATTCAGTTCCTCACTCCTCGTTATGGGCCTTGTCCTACTCAATTGAAGACAGTGGCAAAGCACCCACTGACTTAGGGTTGGATCAGGCCCCCCTGTATACTCCTAAATACATAGCTAAAATCATTAAGAGCTTCATCCTGTGAAATTCTGGGCACTCTCAGCTCCATTGACTTCACCAGGAGTTGAGGGCACTCAAGTTTTTGCAGGAGTGCTGAACATCTAGCAGGATCAAGACCTTAGAGTTATCTCAATTTTTCTATCTATTTTTATTGCTCTGTCATATATATAACTAACATTTTCCAAATGCAGGACCACATTAAGCATTGGTAAACAGGTGAAACTGCATTATGCCAGAGCAGAATTTGGCTCAGTTTATAATCAAGCTTAATGTAAGAGTTCTATAGACAGCACGCTGAAGTCTTCCATAATTAGCTTTGCAACAAAGATCATATTGCAAATTTACTTTCATGGTATTTTCACTTGGCTTCATAGTTTGTTGAAAAGATTTTTTAAATGTTTTTTTAGCAGATGCCTAGTAGTGCATGCCGTATTGTTAAGGTTGCAAAACAGATTTCATTGTAACCTGCTATTTTTGCATACTCATAATTTTTAAATATACACACCCCTTTAGCTGAAATGTTCTATATTATATTTTTGCTTGAAGGTGAATTATTGTGGGTTTTTTTTTGAGAATTTAACAAAATTCCTTCAGCAATTTTAGAGTTATAAGAGAGTGAAAAAGAGTACACTTTTCTCATTGCAAAAACAAAACAAAACTTTTGAATTGAATCCACTGATTGTAAAAACAATTGAAGTTTGAAACTTGAAAATTGACAAGTATATAATCCTGGGATGGCACAACTATGTGCATCCCCATACCCAGAACAGATTGTATATACATAGTCTAGCCTAAAATGAAGGGGAGAGGGGAACTCACATTCATATGTCCTTATCTTGCACATTTAAAATGATATTAACATTATTAAAGTATTTGTCAAAGTTAGGGAAAAAGTGGTATCTATGGAACATTTTTTTTTTAAAGAATCTTTATGCTTTCTCATGTGTTATTCAATTGAATAGCAACACTTGCTAATGAATGCTTATACTCTGCTGCATCATTCTATAAAAAATAATCTAATATATCATTCAGTAAATGGAACTTTTGTGATTCTGGGGCTGCTCCTGCTATCACTGAAATCAACAGTAAAACTCACATCAATTTCAATGTGAACAAGATTTGGCCCTTTATTATGGAGATGTTGTGGAGATCATGAATCCACCGATTAGATTTAGTCAAGTTTTGCACTTAGTCAGGTATTCACCATCTACATTATGTATGAAGAATGCAGAATATTCTTCCCAAACTGACAGCACATACTCTTTGTGCACTGAAATGCTAAGGATTTACAATAACATTTCTTAATTTGAGTTAAAATTAATTTTAAATTTGTTCTTTTATATATTTAGTACTTGTCAGACCTTTTTGTGTCCCAAATGATATTAATAACAGAATAATATAGATTCTTCAAACTTTACATAGAGTCAAAAGTCATTAGTTTTATGCATAGGTTACATTAGGTTGGAATTAATTATTATAGATTAATAGACAGGGCCAGGTCAATAACTCATATCACTCTTCATTAGTGCTTTTGTACCATCAAGATTTACTTAGCCAATCATTGATCTTCTTCTCCAGCTAATTGGCATGATGCAGTTCTCTTGTTTGTAATGAGTCTGTGGTTGTGAGGGAAGTGTACACGTGTCAAGTAGGGTTGTCAGGTGTCTGGTTTTTGTCTGGAACACCTGGCCTAAATCTGGCCAAAAAGGGACCCTGGTGGCTCTGGTCAGCAGTGCTGTCTGGGGCATTAAAAGTCCGGTTGTTGCAGGGCAGGCAGGCTTCCAGCTCCGTTTGGCTCCAGGGAAGCGGCCAGCATGTCTCTCTAGCTCCTAGACATAGGGGTGGCCACGGGGACTCTGTGCACGGCCTGTGCCCTGAGTGCTGGCTCCACAGCTCTCATTGGCCAGGAACTGCAGCCATTTGGAGCTGCGGGGGTGGCGCTCGTGGGCAGGGCAGCGCACGGAGCTCCCTGCCCCCCCTGCCTAGAAACTGCTGCTAGAGGGATGTGCTGGTTGCTTTCAGGAGCCACCTGAGGTAAGTGCTGCCCCCTTCAACCTTTCCTGCCCCCCAAATCCCAGCCTGGAGCCTGCACCCAAACTCCCTCCCAGAGCCCTTGTTAGTTCCAGCAGACATCTTAGGTGGAAAGCAGGGGTGTTGTCATGACTGGCAGCCCCCTTTGTTCTGTTCCACCCCCTTTCATAGCTTTGGCACAAAGCAGGAATCTTTTGTCTCTTTGGATCCCCACCCTCCCTTCTAAATGGAAAAGTACCAAATTTAAGATGGATTCCAGCATCATGTAACATGGTCACATGTCCTGTGAGACCTCATTTTTCATTACCCGGAGGCTGGCCCACATGTACACAGGAAGGCTTTCAGGTAAATCAACCCATTCACAACCAATTGTCCTAGTCAATGGGAGCCATCAAGATTCTAAGCCACCATTAATGGCCCACACTTTTTATAATTACAATAGGATCTCAGAGTTATACTTTGTATTTCTAGCTTCAGATACAAGAATGATACATACATACAAATAGGAGGAATATATTCAGTAGGTTATAACCTTTGTAATGATACCTTACAAGAGACTTTTTGCATAAAACATATTCCAGTTACATTATATTCACATTCATAAGCATATTTTTATAAAACATGTGGAGTGCACCATCACAGTGCCATTAGACAGTTGGCAACCCTGCCCATCAGGGAGGCTGGGAGGAATCCTGCTCTGGCAGGGTGTGGACAGTAAACCCAGGGGTGTGGGAAAAATCCTGAGGGAAAAGAAGAATACCCCAACCCACTGCTAAATGGAAGGGTGGGACCCACCGAGGGAGAGAGGAAGCCCTGTCACTATAAGTACTTTGTTACCTTGGTATGAAAGCCATACCTTTGAGTGCAAAACATTGTTTGTTATTTACTCTTTAAAGCAGGGTTTCTCAAACAAGCGTTGCTGCTTCTGTAGGGAAAGCCCCTGGTGGGCCGTGCCGCTTTCAGCAGCTCCCATTGGCCCGGAGCAGCGATCAGTGGCCAGTGGGAGCCACGATCAGCCGGACGTGCAGACAGGGCAGGTAAACACACCGGCATGGCCCGCCAGGGGCTTTCCCTACAGAAGCGGCGACCCCTGTTTGAGAAACCCTGCTTTAAAAGGTTTTTACAAGTGCACACGAGATGATTTTCAAATTATTTATATCTCTTTTTATGAAAGAGAAAAAAATTCCTAGTCTACATTTCATGGTTATAAAATAATTTTTATATTATAGAAGCACCAAAAATCCTCAAACTGATGAATTTATGCAACTTGAATATGGCCAAACAAAGGGTTTTTTTCCCCATCTTATTGCAAAATGTATCAGACAAGATTCCAGACATTCCTAAATCACTGCTTCAGTAAGACTAAAATCTTTGATCAATTAAAACAAACTTTAATTTGCTTGAACAGTGATTGAAATACAGGAAAATGCTTTTTTTTGGTTATAGAAAATTCAGCAGTCTTTAATACCCGAAGCTGATTTTTTAACGAATGACTATAACCATGCCTAAGACTTGTCACAATGATATCAATAAACCCAATGATTTGAAGTAACTGAAGAATAGACTCAAGCACATGCTTAAAGTTAAGCATATGCTTACTTTATTAAATTGAGCCCAAACCCACAGGGCTACTTTTTAAAATAAGGACTGTTCATTATGGATGTGACATACCAGTCGCTGTTCCGTAGTTGAGGATGACATACTTAAATATTCATTCAGAGAAAGAGAGAGAAAATGACTCGATAGTTTGGGTGCCCACCTGGAATTTGGAAGATCCAAATGCAAGTCCCCGTTTCAATGACTATTTGATTATTTATAGAGAATGGAATAGCTTCAGTGGCAGAAACTGAGAAAAACCCACCCCAGAGTACCACATAGGCCAGTAACTAGGGCATTTAAATGGGAGAAGTAGACTGGAGTTCAAATTCCTATGCCATTGTAGCCAGAAAAGGGATTTGAACATGATTCTCTTGTATCTTGGATGAGTGTTGTAACCACTGGGCTACTGTTGGTAGGGGTACTCCTGCCGCCTCCTCCCTCTGTTTTGAACAAGGTCTGATTCAGTGGCTGTGTTCTGACCATACTTACCAGATTGGGCTCCACAGGTGAGTTAGGTGGGGCAGTGCCTATCTTGAAGATCCCACTGGGGTTTGGGCGTGAGCTATGTGCTTGGGCCTTAGGACTTACGTGGCTATGCATATGCCTGGCAGCAGAAATTTAGGTACCTTGGGGACTTTACTAAACTTGGGTGTCTGCAGGGTTATATGGCAGCTGAGCTGGTGTTTTGAAGATCTAAATTTTGGACTGAGGCACCTAGCATGCCAGTTAGTCACCTGAATCCCTTTGTGGATCCCTTAGTTTATTTTATTGTTAAAATTAATTTAAAAATAGGCCCATTAAGATATGTAGTCAGACCGTTAACTCCCACCTGAATGAAAACTATTTAATATGTTTTAAAACATCAGTTTAATGTCAGAACAGACGCTATTACGCACTAAGCTTAATTGTACAGTTATTGCATGATGTCATTACAGGGCAAAATTAAGGTTTTTTGAATGCCTTAACTGTGTATTACCATGCCTTAATATGTTTGGATTTCTTTAAACTTTAAACCTTAACTCTGAATTTCCTAGGCTTGTAGTGCTTATTTTTGGGATAATTACAAGATCCCTGTAGTGTTTTTACCATTTAAATACTGAAATGTATTAATCCTTAATTCCATGTTATAATGTAATTTGTATCTGGGAATATCAATAAGAGTTTTGCAGGATCAGGCCTTTTAAGAGAACAAGCTGATATTGTTAGCAGCAGCTGTATGAAACAATGTATGAAAGCAAGAGAACTTGCTTTATATTTATTTAAAAAAAAATTCTCTGTATTAAATCTAGCTCCTTTTCAATCTGCAAAAATATTCGCTAATGAAAGTGTAAAATATACTATATATTTATAGAAAAGATTTAATTTCTTCTTGCCTTCAAGAAACTCTTGTTATTTTAGAAGCTTTAAGATAATAATATCAACTTAAAACAGCTGTATTTGAACATGTTTAACTAGTGACCCATCTGAAGTGGTTAATTATTTTGATTCCTAGAAGACCTCACAAGAAGTAGTAAACCTTGGTGGATGAATGATACATCTGCTTTTCCAACTTCACTTCCAATTAATAACACTCTAAGTAGTCATCGTCGACAGAAGAGATCAGTAAGCATTGAACGCTTTGTGGAGACGCTGGTAGTAGCTGACAAAATGATGGTGGGATACCATGGTCGCAAAGACATTGAACATTACATTTTGAGTGTAATGAATATTGTAAGTTTGACCCCTCTATATATTAATATAATTAACACTTTTTATAGGATGTACAATTATGCAATATGGTTTTCTGATTTGAAGTAAACAATGCTTTAAAATATGTATCAGCCTGCAAAAAGTGATATATAGTAAAATGTTAGTATTAGAAGATAAATAAGATGTTCAATACTATTGTCTTTTCTCCGTCAGGGAGAATATTATGATCACTGTTAAATCATGTTTCAATGCCTTTGGGTTTCATTTTAAATACATTGACCCTCTAATTATCAGTTATAGTGATTACACTTTTGGTTGGTTCTTTTCTTTAGCTAGCACTCTGAACATCTCTTGTCATGAGTTATTCAGTTGTGAAACAAGTTTATTCTATAAAGTGTTTGCAGTGAAAATAGTGTAGGGAATATTGATTTATCTTACTGAATAGATTAAGGCTGACTTAGAAATAGTTCTTTAGATGCTTGTAAGAAGTGTTCAAATTATGAAATTATATTTAGTAAGAGACAACAGACTAATTTTTAAGCATATGTCAAATGAATGGTGTTTCTTGTCTGACTTTGTGTCTTTTCTTCTTTTCTGGAGGTCAGGTTGCCAAACTTTATCGTGATTCCAGTCTAGGAAACGTTGTGAATATTATAGTGACTCGTTTAATTGTTCTCACTGAAGATCAGGTAAGACTGAGCTGCAATTACATTAAACTTCAGACCAGTAAACTACAGCATACTTCACTCTGTACCATTATAGAATCCCCCTAATTATTGTTTAGAAAGGCTATATTTGAGTATAAAACCTCATCTGTAATCTTTCGCTATTTTTAAGGAAGATTGAAAAGTTTCAAGGAATATGCCTCATTTATTGTCTTAATATTTACCTAACATAACAGATATCTTTAACTTACTTTTGGAGATTTCAGTGGTAGAGACTTACAATTACAATTTTATTTCTATGTCTATATTTTTATAATCTAAAATTTTTATATTGACATAATCATTATTAAAGCTGGAAGTGAAAGAATGCCTGTTCAGTAATACACTAACTGAACTCTGGGTCAGATTTTAGAGATAAAAATTGGCAAGAAGAGATTATTCCTAGAAACCACTGCTTCTAATTATAGTCCCATTTTAGTCTTCAAAAGGCTTAACAACTGACCTTAGTAATTTGTTTGGAACATTTCTGGTATGCATGTTGTATTGCAGCCAAACTTGGAGATAAACCACCATGCAGACAAGTCCCTCGATAGCTTCTGTAAGTGGCAGAAATCCATTCTCTCCCACCAAAGCGATGGAAACACCATTCCAGAAAATGGGATTGCTCACCACGATAATGCGGTTCTTATTACTAGGTATGGTTTATTGCAGGTCTTGTATTTATTTTATCTTCTTTCTATGGTTTTCTTGTATTTACTTATGTATAAAACCTATATTTTAAGTAATTTAAGGGGTAGGTAATCTTGTGAGGGTAAAAAGATAGTATGTTGCTTGTCTTTGAAAATATATCAGACCATTAAAACATAGATTTTAAAAAATTGGAAAGAAAATGTCTAAGAATTTATAGTACTTACAATTTCAATAACTTCAATAACTGTGCTTCTCGTAACTGCTCCCATAAAAAATCTTGAAGTAGATCTGATGAATTTTCTTGGTCGTTTCAAACTTTTATAGTTGAACAAAAATTCTAAAAATTCTGGGAAAAAGATCAGCAAGCAGGAGAAAAAAATTGTTTTGTTACTACTGTATAATGTTTTCAGTGTAAAATATTATTGCCAAATCCTTGGTGTAAATCAGTGTCACTTCACTGAAGTCAATGGAGCTATGCAGATTTACACCAGCTGAAAATCTGGCTGTGCATTTGTTGCTGTGCTATCTAACAAAGAAAAAAGAAAGTGAAATTTCTAGTGTTCATACCAAGGCTACTTATGTGTAAAGGTGTCCTGCTGTACATATTACCATTTCTATGTGCAGGTTCAACACTGCTAAATCTGTCATCTTTCAGTCCTGTTAAATACGGTTTTCTCTGTGTAGTTACAGGTAAACAAATATTGTACCCTACAAATAGATTGTCTTAAAATAGCATTTCGTGTGCACCTGTTTCTTAGGGGCAGTTTTCTTTTTTTTCTAACTATTAAAACAGTGATGCTAGTATTGATCTATATAGCTAAGAATTGTTAATGTTTCTATTATAAATATCCTTTTCAAGGGGCATATTCTATACTCACGCAACATGTCAAACTTTAATGGAGGTTTTAGGTATGGAATCAGTGTAGAATAATGCCCTCAAGATTTATAAGACAAAAGTCACTCCTGGTTGGAATTTGAGCATAAAAGCTATGATATTTTTGAAAAAATTCTTTCATCTGTTTTCGAATTACAGTAACACAGCGATGAAAGAACATACTAGAGGTACTGGATTCTTGTATGTAACCATTTTGAGTGCAAAATGTGTTTTTCATCAATATTTCATAAATTACTTTTAATACATGCAATTAACGAGCACATGTAGTAGCTAGACTGACAAAATACATTCCAATATCCTTGAAAGAACTGCTTTGGTCTAATGGGTAAAAATCACTTTGAAAGCATCCTTAAATAAAGTACAAATTTAGAATCTAATAATGTTCCATTTTAAGGCACTGATTCTGCAAAGACATGCTTAATATGCAGGCTTAATTTTATACATGTGAGTAGTCCCATTTATATATACATATGTATGTCTCTATCTGTTGTATAAACAAATAGTCTCAAAGCCAGTGTTTTTATATACTTTCATGAGGGAGTGCTTCTTTTCATTCAATGATTATAACTATCTAATAAAACTATAAAAATGAAATTCTCACACAAAATCTACACTAAATAACATTAAGGACTTGACCTTGCTCACCCTGAAATCCCTGACTTATGCTGATTTATTTTAGTAAACAGTGCTAAGGCTGAAACATTAGGCTTAAGTCCCCAGTTACATCAGCCCCCTCCTGGAGCATGGCACCAAGCTGGTATAGAAAAGGAGAGACTGTAAGGCATCCTCTCCTCCCTTTTCCTCTCTCACAGCAATTAAAAAAAGATTGATAAAAACGATTTGCATGGTCTGCTTACTGTAGGCAGTGTTGGGGACGTGGCATGCTTCTATCAGTGATGCTAGTGTTTATGCTATAGCCAGAAATGAATGCTGATCAGCAAGAGTATTTCCTGGCAGCAAAAACTGTACCTCCTCAATGCTGTTGTGGAGACTCTGAGGACACAAGACATGAAGCCCTGTTTGAAGATTTTTTTTTTCTTTTTGAAATAGCTCAGCAGTTTATTTTCTTTCAAATAAATGTCATGGTAGCTAAGTGCAGGTAGCTAATACTGTACACTTATTGCAGAGTCTCAGAATAGTGGTTGAACCTACATAACATATTTCACTTAAACATAATGGGAATATTTGGTAAAAGAATTGTGCCCATTATTCAACATTTCCTTGCTTTTATCTCTTTACTTGAAAACTCTGAAGTTATTTTGTTTGTGTTGGTTTTGTGCACAGGATAAATCTGTGGTTGAACTAAAATGTTAAACAAATGAAGGCTGTTTTCTCTACCACAGTCCCTTATTGGATGGTTCACTTAGTCATTTTTAGTATGAGACTATACCAAATCCTAATATTTTATCCTGTAATTGTTGCAGTGAATTCTTTAAAAAGAAATATTAATAATGTTAGGATACTGAGGTGATAGTTTTCTATATAAAGTCTACTGTTGATTAATACTGTAGTATTGTTTGGATAATCAATCTTCTCCTTCCCATAAAGTGACTGACTTTAGCAAACCCAAATGGAGCCTTAGCAATTTTCTTTTTATTGACAAAAGAACATTAAAAATAATGTGGAAACTTGTATAGGTCCATATTTTATCTCTGAATGTGCACAGGAGCAGTGTGTGTGCCTTTTGAGGACAAACTACAGTCATTAGACTTGAATACAACATTGTTGGTGTCACAAATGGTATCATCCTATTTTAGCAAGATGATCTCCATCTTGGTAGGGTCAACTCTGTGGTACTGGGCCTAGGCTTTGTGAATCTCTGTGCAAAACAAAAAAGCATAGAGACCCATCCAGTTTCTTTCCCTCCTATGAGTTGGATCCCATATCTTCGTAAACATACAGCATGCTCTTGCTGGTAGCCTCTTGTCTGCCTGTGACCCAGCTGCTATATCACATCTGAGGCTCTAAGAACCAAGTTCTACATAGTTTCTCTTCCAAATATGAAACTGTAGAGGCTAAAATACCCAATATACTATACTACAGATTATTTTTGCTATGGCAGATTGAGTTAATACTTTCAGCCTGAGTTGGGCTTTTGGCCCTACTTCCTCTCCGTTTCAAAAAATCTCTTCCTCCTATGAGCCTGAAAGCCTCCCCCGCCCCCCCCCCAAAAAGAGATATTTTGAAACCATCCATACCTTTACCCTCCTGGAAATTTTTTAGCCCTTCTTTGTGCCCCCCCCCATGATTAATTCTATAGCACATAAATTAGGTGCAAGAGTGTTGCTTGACCTAGTCACCTGTGCAGAAAAGTATGGGGGCATGAAGTGTCCTCTTGCTCCCTTGAATGGTCTACTTGCATCACCACTCACAGTGTGAGAAGAATAAACAAAATAAAAGTTATATTCTCTCTCTCTCAACAAAACAAAAGGATATTTAATCAAGCCCACTAATTTCTGTAAGGTATAGACTCATAGCCTGAGACCATTAGCTTGTTATACCTAGGTACTGAAAAGCTGTTTTTTCAAATAACATATATGACTGATTGAATAAAATGTTCAGGGAATGAATCTCCTCCTGCTGGGAGGGAAGATCCAGAGCCATTAATTTTATTCCCTGGTATGGCAGCAGACCAAGTAAAACACATATCGAACAACCTATGGAGAAGAGAGTTCTAGGGGGAAATTGAGATGCACGTGTGTATCTCCAAAGGGCAGAATTTGGCCCCTAGAATTTAAATGTTTTAAACAGAGAAACATTTGGAACTTCATTCACTTAAAGGGATAGTGTTTCTTTAAAAGAGTAAGAGCATGAAATTTCACATCCCATTGATAGTATGCCATCTCTGGACTTTATTTTGTCTTTTAGAAGTAAATACAAATATAATGTGTTTTGCAAAAAACAAAGTGCTTTAAATAAGAGAATAACTTGTTACAGCCATAAAGGATTTAAGAAAAGTTTGTTCTTATTATTGAGTTAGAGTCAGTTTCTCTTTTCCCATTCACAAACTGTATTGTTACTTCTTCAATAAAGTGCTGGAATGACGTTGACACGGATGTGGTCCCTGCAATTAGTACCTTATCATGCCTAGAAATTTGGAAAGTTTGTAATATTAAAGTGATTGAAATCTCTATAAATAATTATTTTATATATAGCTTAATCCTTCAACTCTATATACACAATAATCCTACTGAGTTAAGTGGACCCCTTGTGTGAGAGTAAACACTACATATATGAGTAAAGAATCAGGCCCATAGTATTTTATACTGAGTAATCCAAGCATTTTAATAATCTATATTTTAGACCAGGGGTAGGCAACCTATGGCACGGGTGTCGAAGGTGGCACGTGAGCTGATTTTCAGAGGCACTCACACTGCCCAGGTCCTGGCCACTGGTCCAGGGGGCTCTGCATTTTAATTTAGTTTTAAATGAATCTTCTTAAACATTTTAAAAACCTTATGTACTTTACATACAACAATAGTTCAGTTATATATTATAAATTTATAGAAAGAGAGCTTCTAAAAATGTTAAAATGTATTACTGGCACACAAAACTTTAAATTAGAGTGAATAAATGAATACTCGGCGCACCACTTCCAAGGTTGCTGACCCCTGTTTTAGACAAACTGCAGGAAAACTAGAAAATGCCATGTGTGGTATATTTTGTGCATTTTCAACTGGTTGCACGTACTTTTTTGGGCTGGAGACATTGAGCAGGCCCAGAGCACTTTTCTTAACTAGATACTTCTGTACTGTTGCCAGCTTCTACTGTCCTTATTATTTAGGAAGTATATTTCTAGACAATATGCTGTGTTTCTCCTTTTGTCACTAACCAATATGCTCTGCAACATGCACCCCCAGCATTGCCAGTATCCACAGGAAAGGCAATAGCATTTCTATACATTTGTTTCTCTGGATTTTTCACATCCTTTCAAATAGTGAAAATGCATAGAAATATGTTAATGTTTTATTGTATATGTAAAAGAATCACTTCACCCACTGAATGACAGACCCACTTCAGTGAGTCACTTGGCAGCTGTTTTCCAGTATACAGCAACACTACATAGCATTTTAGAATGCACAGTAGAAAGTATTGTATCCAGGGGAAATTTAGATAGGCAGAAGTTAATTTCTTTGAATCTGCAAAGATAGGGCATAGCCTATAGTAGGGGTTAATGCAGAGGTGCAGTGGCCCAATCGGAGTTCCTTGAGGCATGATGCCACAAAACTCCCTGTGAGAGCATAGCAGTGAGGTCCTTTAAAAGAGTGCAGGATATGTTCCCCCAATGTGGGGCCATCTTTGCTGGCCTTTTCAGGGGAGAGGAAAGGGTTATGGCATCAGTGTTAGACTCTTAGTTTTTGTGCTCCTGAACTAAAGGACTCTAATTTTTCTTGACCTCTGCATAGAGGCACAAAGGAGAGGCAAAAAGCTTCTTTAATTTTCATGCATACCTGTGCAGAGCTGACCACAGGCCTTTTATTTTTAATAAATTTAGGGTTGGATTTGGCGTTTAGGCACCAAGAGATGGTGTTCAAACTTACTCTTTCTCTGCTTCCCCTTTGCTCAGGGGGCTCTTCTTGGAGTGCTTGCTCATGTCAATTCCATGTTATGTATGGGTGTGCCCATGTGCACAGTTGCTGGAGATTTTTCCCCCAGGAGGTTTTCCATAGGGCTGGCCTTAGTGCTCCCTGGAGCCCCATGCTCACGCGCCAGTATAAGGGGCTCTGCCAGCCCCATGCCCTCTCAGTTCCTTCTTATGCCCGTGATGATTGCTGAAACAGCTTTCTCTCTTGCACTTGCAAGTTCTCCCAGTGATTTTTTGCACTCAGTTGTTCTTGTGTATAGTTAGGAGTTTAGTTGTTAGTTAATTAGTTAGACTGAATAGCAGTTCCTATCACGGGATGTCGTCCTAGGGATGGGGTATGTCCCGGTCCCCGGGTTTCAGACTGTGTGCCACCTGCCATAAGCCCATGCCAGTGAGCGACCTGCATCTGCTCACATTAAAGACAGGTGCAAGATCTTCAGGGGCTTCAGGTCACGCACACAAAAGGACAGGGACATCTGTCTGAAGACCCTGTTAATGGAAGCGCACTTAGACCTGCCTCATAGCCATCCTGCTCCAATTTGGCGCCAAGCACTTTGGCCTTGATACGGAGCCCCCCCCCCACAATACTGGGACCTTCTTGGCACCAATCACCATCTCCGGTGCCAAGGAAGTGGCACAAGAAACAGTGTGCCGAAAGAGGGCACTCCTCTGCGCCGAAAAAGGATAAGCGGGGAGTGACTGATGAGGTGAGACCTGTACCAGGCCACTTGTCCTCCCCAAAGCTTCCACCCAGGGCGCCGAGCCCAGTCTGGGACCCACCACCTTCTCCTCGGAGTGGTCGGGGCACCCTACGCTTGAGAGCCCCTTCAACACCTGAGGCTTTTCAGGCAGCAAAGGACCTTATGGCTCTCCTACTACCGCCCACTCCCTGAGACCATCCACTGACCTTGCAGTAATTGAAGGCAGCTCTTTCCAGAGGGAAACCCCCCATGGGCCTGCTGCAATGGTCACCAGCTCAACACCAGTCCTCAGCTTCATGGCCCGCTCTCCAGTTTCATGACACTGGTCCCCAGCTTCTCTACACCATTCGCTGGAGCCATGTCACTGGTCCTCGACTCCTCGGCATCTCTCCCTGCTTCCGCATCACAGCCAGCAGGTGGATGTGACAACGGCTCTACTGTGGTCTCTCAGAGAGGAATCCATCCTCCTGCTGAGGAGACACTGCTCATCTTATGCACCGGACTTCAGTGCTGTACCTGCCGCAGGTGCTTGGCCACCAGGGCAGTGGCTGATGCATTGGCAGTATTGGAACCCATGGGGATTGCCTCCGATGCCAGGTCCTCATTCCCCCCTGTGATCTGCGGCAGCATCTGAGAGGCAAGCCCCAGTGCAGCCCCGACTGTTATGGGATCCAGACTCAGACTCTGACCCTGGTACTGAGTCCCCAGCAGTGGCCCCAGTGGATGCGACCCTGGTGTTGGAGGAGGACCCAGCCCCTCCTGCAGTGTTGGCATCTTCCTCGTCATTCCCAGATGAAGTGGTCATGGGTCCCTCCCACCCACTGTCTCCGGATGATTTCCGAGCTCACCAAATGGGTCATCACGAATTTGGGGCTAAAGGCGGAGGAGCTAATGGAGCCCATGGACAGTCTTTGTGATATTTTGGCTGCAGCAGCCCCTTCTAAGGTTGCTCTACCAGTCCATGATTGGGTGTTAAAACTGGTTAAGGCGCTGTGGCAGACCCCATCTTTTCTGCCCCCAACCTCAAAAAGGGCAGAGGAAAAATGTTATGTCCTGGCCAAAGGGTTTGAGTACATGTACTCACACCCTCCCCACACCTATAGCAGTACATTTATAATATCCCTGCACCCATTCATATATGTTAGTTGGGGCATTGGCTAGGGATGTGGGGAGAGCCAAAACTCAACACGTTTCTTGCCCCTCACAGGTCCAATATCCTGCAGGAGTATAGTATGGAGTTCTTACTCCCCCTTAATCCCTTGCTTGGGTATGCAGTCCAAGTCACAAGTAGTTCTTAGACACTTAAGACATATAAGAAAGTTTTAAGTATTATAGGTAACCATTTGGATAACTTTATTAGTTTTATTTGTATTTTGAGCTTTACAAGCTATAAAAAATAGTCTCTTCCTATAGGAAAAGTTAGCTGGCATTTTGAATGACTGAGACCAGCAATTTGGCATGAGATCAATATCCGGAACTACTTTTATTTCTTCTTTTATGAAGTAACATGTAGCTGAAAGTTGAAAGCATCTGTCACAAGTATAAAATGAAATCCATTTTCAAGTTTGCATTGTAGTAAAGCAAACCATTGATCACTTACATTTCAGAAAGGATTTACTTTTCTTTATCAGAATGTGTTTTACCTTCGGTAGTCAGCATGAACAGCCTAATGCATCCATTTCTTGGCTCTCTTTTCTGTAAACTCTTTAAACCATTACACTTCTTCCATATATGTGAGATCAGGAAATACATGGAATTGAAATACTTAAATCTATTATAGTAGTAATTGTAATATGTGCTTCAGAAAAAACTTAAGTTGTTTTTTCCTCTTGTGAATTTCATTATTAACTAGGATAATCGAAGGGATTAAGGAAGTACCTTAATGAAAAGGAAAGCTACTGCAGATACATTTATGAAGTTTGGATCAAGTATTTGCTTTATGCTTAAGACTTTAAAAAAAATTCATGCACAGGACCAGATTGCTCTCCTAGTGTAAAACCGGTGCAAGGGGTGTCTGGAGGAGAAAATCTCTTCAAGATCTCCTTGACATCATCCCTTGGGATAATGGGGAGGGCTGGGTTTGGTCTCCTGTGAAAATGGCTAAGGGGACTGGCCAAAGTCTGGTGGATCCTAGAGAGAATTATTCAGGCCACAGAAGGCACCCTGCACACACAGATCTTTTCCTCTTATGCAGAAGGGAGGGGTGAATCACCGCACTAGCTCCATTCCCTCCAACCCAGCACCTGCAGAGAGTCATCCATTGGTCTGGGGTCCATGCTGGGGGGAGGAAGTGGAGACTGGGCAGTCTGAGGGAGGATTGGGTGACCTGGAAAGGTTACACTTTGTCTTTTCCACACACCCTGGCCCCATGGAGATTCACTGGAAAAAATAATACAGCATAAGTCTCTATTATCTTTTCTACAGAACCCACCTAGTGGAAGTCCCAGGGCATCTATAGTCAGTGGAAGTCTCTGGTAGCACAGCTCCAATGGAGCCAAGCAGGTGGCACTGCTGGGAGTCAGGGCTGGTGTGGAAGCCCAGAGCCTCTGTGAAGATGGTGCTGGCCTCTCATAGATATCTTGTGATTTACTAGGTTTGCGGGAGGGACCAGGGCTGGAATAATTCTCCTGTGGACCCAAGGCTACTAGATTTTGTGGGGCTCTTGTATACAAGTCTTTTTTCTAATTTAAAACAAAATGATCACAATTATGGCATTGAGGCTATTAATGCTATACTAAACTTGCCTTTTAATTAACATAAAGCCATTCTGTGGTTACATTTCAGTCTTAAAACATGTAGAATATAGTTAAGTTAATTCAGAATAGCCTACTTCTTACCTTAGAACAGCTGTTATATTAGTGTCTTTCTGGGAGGGAGTTTGGGTGCAGGAGGGGGCTCTAGGCTGGGGCAGAGTGTTGGGGTGCAGGAGAGGGTGAGGGGTGCGGGGTCTGGGAGGGAGTTTGGTGCAGGAGGGGATTCTGACCTGGGGCAGGGGGTTTGGGTGCAGGAGGGGGTGTGAAGTGCAGGCTCCGGCTGGGAGGCGCTTACCACAGGTGGCCTGGCCGGCAATGCCGCAGGGCTTAGGCAGGCTGCTTGCCTGCCATAGCCCCATGCCGCTCCAGTTCCCGGCCAATGGGAGCTGCGGGGATGGTACTGGGGGTGGGGGCAGTGTGCGGAGCCACCTCCTCTCACCCCTGCCAGGGACCGCAGAGAAGTGCCAGCAGCCTACTGCTTCCAGAAGCAGCGTGGGGCCACGGCATGCAGGCAGCCTGCCTAAGCCCTGTTGCGCTGGGGCTCCCCCTTAGCCTGTGGCACTGGGCTGCAGCCCCTAAAGCCCCTGTGTTAATCTGTCCCTGGGAGGGACCTGCAGCGTATTCCATTGGGAAGGGAGGGGGGGACACAAAATTTTCTCCCTTCCAAATACAGTGATATGGGGGAACATCAATGAGGGGATCCTTGAGGAGACTTTACATGCGTCAGGTTTTATGAGGGGTGGGGATGATCCGGCTCATGGAGAAACTGGTTATAAACATTTTCTCCTGGCAGTGATGTAGCCCAGTGTTTCCCGCCAATCTGTGATGCATGGGCTGTGCCTGCTTTGAGGTGGTCCAGCGGTGGTGCTAGGCTTCAGCACTTGTTTGCTGTCCTTTTTCTCTTACACACCGTCTCTCTTGCAGTGATCCATATCAGGATTGCTGTCCCTTTTCCACCCTGAAGCCTGTCTGGGCTTGCAGAAAAGTGTTCCTGCTCAAACTTGCTACTTACATGAAGCCCTGTCTTAAGTTCTCAGCTCATAGACCCTTGCTCTGCCAGGGAAAGGGGCTCTAATTTCAGGCAGCAACATAAAGGAATTGTGCCTGTCTGGTTCTCAACCCCTGGAACCTTACTTCTATAGGAAAAAAGGTGCTCAAAGTTTCAAAGGCAGGAATCCCCCTGTCTCTGTCTCTGCAGGCAATTAAAATGTAAGGAGCACTGCAGGCAGTCCTTGCTCTGAACAGAAGTGCTCCAATCCCACATGGGATTACAGTTCAGGTCAAATGACCTACTACCTCCTTCCTGAAAACAAATCCATAGCCTTGTTTTTAGAAATGGCTGAACTGTTTTGGCTGAAATTATATTGTGAACCAGTTGCTTTTGGCATTTTGCATTGCTTAATTTTAGATTTCTCAGTTATTTACTTTATTAAGAACCAAACTCTTTATTGCATGTATGTTGCTGGCTATATCTGTCCAAACATTTAAAAGGATGTACCTAATCAGACAAGGTATTTACACCAACTGCTGAACTGAGCCAGAGAATATTACACATTTTATAATGTTGCCATGTTTTAATCAGTTTTAACCCAAATAAACCAGTATGGTTGTGAATTATGACTAAATATGTAATTAGATTGTAGAATGTACAGTTTAGCAGATAAAGAATCAAGACGGGAAATTCAATCAGCACTTTGGCCTTAATTTCCATTGTTGGAATTTATATAATTTTATTTGTCTGTTTATTCTTTTGTACACATTTGTGAGCTAAAGCCCTGAGATACAGTCCAGGTTTTCATCCTTACCCATGAACTTCTGGGCTTCTGCAGGTATAAATTGGACCCTTAACATTTCTTACTCATAGATTTTTGTAGCTGAAAGGAATAAAACAGACTCTGGGAATTAAGGGAACATGGAACAATAAAGAAGTTAGAATGTGACTTGAAAAACTGCTTACTACATGGCAAATGTCAACCAGCAGGTGATTTGCAGCTAATTAACAAGAGCATTATGTGAGTGGAATGTTTTCTAATCACTAAAAAGGGAGTTATTTTTCATTTGTGATGCAGTTAGCTGAGCTGTGATTTTCAGTTGGTTAGCAGGTGTCTTCAGATTTAGTTTATAAAATTTGTGTGTGCGCAGTGACAGGGATAGAGAGGTGGGGGAAGGTATACCCATAGACTGCCTAATCCATTCCAGATGGCCACAATGAGTTTTATTTAATACCAAATCCAGAAAAGTGACCAGTATCACAAAATAAAGTCTAGACTTTTGTGTTTTTAACTGAAGGAAAGTCTGAAGGTTTCATTTAACACTGGAGATGCACCATATGACTAAACAAATATATACTTTCATCTCAATTTAAAATGGAAACTTTGAACCTAATACTGAAAACACTTTAGCTTAACTCATGTAAACAAACACACTGAACTCAATGGGACTGCTCATTGAGTAAAACCACTCACATGAATAATTTTTTGCAGGATTCAGCCCAAAATTAATCACTCAAGGCAAGACTGCCTCACCATTTTGTAGGTACGTTGATGGGTAAAAGGTAAGGTACCTTTTCTCATCTCTTGTACACCCTGCTAAAGACGAGGCACGTATTCCTTGGATTTATGGGAGCAGGGACTTCTCTCCTCACTTCCTCAGGTTGCTCCATACCGCAATGGGGCTGGAGAGAAAATAAGGCCTCCTCTTCCCTCAGTGCACCAACTCACTGAGGAGGGCTGGTACACACTGAAAAATAAGATGCACATTTAGATTGGCAGTAGCAGTAGGCATGCTGTTCTTACGTGCTAGGGAGCTTGAGAATGCCTACCAGTGACCCATCAGGGGTGACGCAGCTCCATATTGTCCTCAGTTTAAGGCTGTGTCAAAATAGCACAACTGAATGATTAAAAGTACTTTGGGATGCATTTATAAGAAACTAATTATTCATAAGAAACTAATTAGCAGTAGAAACTAATTATTCTGTGAATAGCAATACTATTAAAGCTTGGTTTAGATTAGAAATAAAACTTGTTCCTGTTACACACTGAGCTTACTACAGAAGAAAAAAAAATCAATGAAAAACTCTTTTGTGTGCTACACTTTTTTTTAATCAGGCATTTACCTTCTGACTCTGAGTCTCACAAAGGGTCATAAAACTATTCAAATGATAGTTTTTCCAGGAAATGTGTTTGGATGTAATAGTTTGAGATATCTGTTAGAACATTCAGTTAATACTTGGCCAGATATCTAAGCAATGACTTTCTAGCAGTCCGAAATGTCATATTTTTGTCTTCTTTTTTAAAGAACATAGAGTTGTTCAAAATAACTTTTTTTTGGTACACTAAATCAAAATCCTAACTTTTTTTTTCTTTCTCTGACCCATACTGTGAGGCAAAATACTAATTTTATTTTCATGAGTTACAGTGACTGGCAGAATAATGAATCTGCTAGTGAATAGCTCTGCTTCTCCTTCTTAATAATCCAGAAAAACATATTAGGCCAATTTAATCCTTGGATTTTCACCAAAGATGAATTTGGTAAGTGACTGCAATCTCTTGCATAAATTCTGCCTCTCACCACACATAACTACGTACTGCATTTTCATTTTTCTTCACTTTTTCAACATCAGCATGGACAATTTTCTATAACTTTATGACCAGATTGTATTAGATAGCTTGTGTATAAGAACACATTTAAAGCATATGTTTTTACTTAAAAGATTGTATATTAATTGCAAATTAATTCTAGTGATTAACCGCTAATCCATTTAACTTTAGTTCAGCAGTCTGAAGTTTGTGCTAGTTGAGAGACCTATTTTAACATAGATAATGATCATTCATGCTTTGAGGTCAATGGCAAAACTCTGATTGAATTTAAGGGGTGCAGGATTGAGTTCCAGTTTGGGGTCATATGTTCACTTTACTCATAAAAATAGCCCCATTGAAGATGAGCAAGATTTGGTCCATGGTACTTAGCCAATTCCTAAAATATTTTAACATAGCTTTACAAGATAAGATGCTGAAATTAAGTGTGTGTGCGAGCCTTGAAATAAATAAATATATATGTTAAACATATGCCCATAAATAAATAAATATACAAAATGTGCCTCGAACATTTTTTAATTAGGACTGGTGTTTTCTTTTTAATTGATTTACATCCATCATTACATTCTAATCACTGTTCTTATAGATTAAAAGCCAGTTTAAGTGAAGATAGATCACTTCTAAATTAATTGTGAAACTGTATTCTATGTGTTGTAAATAGTTTCCAATGTGATTAGCACTGCTTACAGATGAGCATTTGGGCTTGCTTTATGAGTTGTGGTCAGAGTTAACTCAGACCAAAGAGGTGACCCTTAACAGGAAATGTCTGGATATTTTCTAGTCAGAGAGCAGGTGCGAGTAGGCAGGAGCAGAGGATATTGAGTTGTCTAAAGTAGAAAACTACCTCCCAGCTCATGACTGGAATTGTGGCTGTTTAGTTTCACCCTTATGCTATAATATGGAATACCGCTTAGAAGGTTATTTTGTCTTCAAAGGAACTGAATGATAAAGATATCATTCTTTATAAAAAAAAGGAAAAATTCCTATACTTAACTGTTATCAGTTTCATAACTGTGCATCATTATTTTAAAATGAAGATGACTGTGCAGTCTGTTAATTGGTACTAATGTTTATTCAGTGATAATTGTTAAAGATCTGTTTTACAGTAGGTAAGATAAGGTGCTTCTGTTTAAACTCATGTCAAAACATGTTTAAACAAAATAATTTTGATAAGAAACTAAGCTGGCAGCCTCTGATACTTACACAATTTTTTTTCTTTGCTTAACTTAGAGATGTAATGTTAGTATTCTGAGATAGTAAATGTTAGTATGGAAAACACTCACATTTGTTTACATGTAAAATATACTCAAATTAAAATGATAAATAGGGAGACCATACATTCTTTTTTGAACTTACACTCTGAGCTTTAGAAAAGCATATACAGCACATTCTCATGTGTGTGAAGTAAACATGTTAAAGAACGTTATGAGTGCAATAGAAATATAGAAACAAATACATTTTTAGCAGTTAGCTCTGCAAGCATTTTTATAGAGAATATAGTTACATTTATTAATAGAAAATGTTTCTGAAGTTATAAGGAGAGACTAAACATATTTTGGTCAAATCCTGTACTGTGCTTAAATTAATGCCTTACAGAATGAATAAGGGTGGAAGAGTCTGGCTCACTGCAGAGAATTATGTATATAGTTAGTTGGTAGCCCATTCAACAACAGTCATGATTTGTGTGATGCTGCTCTTTCCACTATGTTATATTCTGTCTCCTTTTACCATCCTCTTTATTTTTTCTTCATTTCTGTTGATGCCCTATAAACTGGTCATTGTTGGGTCATGAGATTATGACAGCCTGACCAATGGGAATGTGGCATAAGTGGTAAATTTGGTGATTATTAACCTTTATAATTTTATTTACCTGCATTTGTATCTTATCTTTTTGGTGTTAATTTTAGCCTATGAGATCATAGAATCATAGAATATCAGGGTTGGAAGGGACCTCAGGAGGTCATCTAGTCCAACCTCATGCTCAAAGCAGGACCAATTCCCAACTAAATCATCCCAGCCAGGGCTTTGTCAAGCCTGACCTTAAAAATCTCTAAGGAAGGAGATTCCACCACCTCTCTAGGTAGCCCATTCCAGTGCTTCACAACTCTCTGAGTGAAAACGTTTTTCCTAATATCCAACCTAAACCTCCCCCACTGCAACTTGAGACCATTACTCCTTGTTCTGTCATCGGGTACCACTGAGAACAGTCTAGATCCATCCTATTTGGAACCCCCTTTCAGGTAGTTGAAAGCAGCTATCAAATCCCCCCTCATCCTTCTCTTCTGCAGACTAAACAATCCCAGTTCCCTCAGCCTCTCCTCATAAATCATGTGCTCCAGCCCCCTAATCATTTTCGTTGCCCTCCGCTGGATTCTTTCCAATTTTTCCACATCCTTCTTGTAGTGTGGGGCCCAAAACTGGACACAGTACTCCAGATGAGGCCTCACCAATGTCGAATAGAGGGGAATGATCACATCCCTCGATCTGCTGGCAATACCCCTACATATACAGCCCAAAATGCCATTAGCCTTCTTGGCAACAAGGGCACACTGTTGACTCATATCCAGCTTCTCGTCCACTGTAATCCCCAGATCCTTTTCTGCAGAACTGCTTCCTAGCCATTCGGTCCCTAGTCTGTAACAGTGCCTGGGATTCCTCCTTCCTAAGTGCAGGACTCTGAACTTTCCTTGTTGAACCTCATCAGATTTCTCTTGGCCCAGACCTCTAATTTGTCTAGGTCTCTCTGTATCCTATCCCTACCCTCCAGCGTATCTACTAGATGCTAGGGGATTCTCTGTTACTTTGGAGTGGTATCTAATCATGTTTAGATCTTGTTACTCAATAGGCACGTTTCCATGAGATCACCAACAGACCTAGGCAAATAATGGATTCTTCAGTTCTTTCACAATTTTGAAAAGTTAAACTATCTGCTCCAAGATATTTTTTTTAACTCTTGATTTGCTATTGGTTATTAATCCAACATAGTATCTTTAAATGTACAAAGAGTTCCATTTCTTTATTCATTTGAACCAGGGATGCTGTAGTCCAGCACTGGAAAGAAAAAGACTGAATGCTTTGTTGCTGTGTATACAGACTGCAAAGAACTGAAGCTTGCTACACGCTCCCATTTTTTTTTAACTTTTCAAAATTGTGAAAGAACTGAAGAATCCATTATTTGCTTAGTTGTGTTGGCGATCTCACTGAAAGTGTCAGAATTTTTCACTTTTAAGTTCTTTTAATGATCTAAAATAACAGTAGCAAGACAAGGTAGATGAGATAATATCTTTTATTGATGAAAGAGAGAAGCTTTCTAGCTACAGAGAGCTCTTCTTCAGGTCTGGGAAAGATGGAACAGATTGTACATATTTTAAAAAGAACAGGAGTACTTGTGGAGTACTCCTGTTCTTTTTACGGATACAGGGCTGCTACTCTGAAACCACATATTTTAAGGGACCATTCAAGGTGAAGTGGCCTGTTAACACGCCTGCAGTCAAAAAAGGGGGGTTAGTAGGTTACAAATTGTTGTAATCAGCCATAAACCCAGCGTCTTTATTAAGTCCATGATTTTTTTGTGTCTTGAAAAGTTATATCCTGGGACTAACATGTCTATAACAACACTGCAAACATAAAATATTAGGTTTTTTCCTTTTCTTTACACCATGTACCAGAATCTCTTACCCTATAAATATGTAAAAAGGTACTATTAGAAATAGTTAAAAGGATATCCCCGTTGTATATGTTTCAAATTATAAACTGCTCTCAGGAGCTATTTTTAGAAACACCATGTAATACAAACTAGACATGAGAAATTCTTGGTATCTCATGTTTTAATAATATCTAACTTTTATACAGCACTTTTCATCAGTCGATCTCAAAGTGCTTTACAAAGGAGCTCAGTAAATGAGTTTATATTTTATAATGACAAAAATATATAACCTATAACATATAAGTTCACTGGTTCTGTATAATATAAGAAGAGAAGAGAGTGCTAGTCCTGTGCCCTACACACCTATTTGCTGGTCCCAAGAAAACAGAAATGTCATGCCTTTGTGATATGAGCCAGGATTTAGAGGTGGGCGATCAGGGTGATTGGTTAGGGGGCAACTTCCAGGAGCACCAAATCAAGTGCAGGGGGAAGGGAGGGCGACATTGCTTTGCTGTTTTGTTTTGGTTTATTTGGTTGGGGGCACCGAAAACTTTTTCCACCTTGGGTGGCAAAACACCTGGTGCCAGCCCTGGCCAAGGAGAGCACTGCCAGCCCAAGGTTTTTAAATGTTTAAAAAAACGTACATTTTGGGAAGATTTGAGAGACATTTCAGTTATTATTTACTAGGAAGAGAGTGGGTAAAAATCACTTTTCTCAGTATAAAAATATATTCTCGCAACCATTCAGCTGCATAGCTGAAGTTGGCCAGGTGTGGGTGGCAGGCCTCTGGGCCCAGAAGAGGGGCCCAGATAAACTCCTAATCCCCGTGCAGGTGAATGGAACCCCACTAATGGCCCTGTTCAACTGAGGATATAGTCAAACACTTGTCCAAGCCAGCCTGGTAGAATCCCCAGATCCAGCAAAAACAAATATCCATGGGATTTGCAGCTGTACCTGACCACCACGGTACCAGGAAGGCCGCCTGGCATGAGGAACTGTGTTGAGTCAGTCTGGCCCTGAAGCTGGCCTACCCCGTGATCTTGGGATGTGACTGGCAATTGTTCCATCAGGTCTTGCAAGAGTGGAGTAGGCTCCCCACAGACATAAGGAGAATGGAGCCAGCAAAAAGGGTGCTCCTGGGCCACCAAAATCCTTCTGACTGACCCGAGATGCTTGTTCGAAGCCACCCCATGAAAGGGACCCAGATGAGGATGGAGAGGGGTGGCTGGACATCGATGGGAACTTCCTGAAGGAACAAAGGGAGGACCTAACCCTAAGCTGGGCTTGGGAACAAGTGGTGAACCTGGACCCTCGTGACATTTGAACAAGTCACCGCCACCGCCCAGTGGCTGCCAGAACATTGAGCTACCCTCTTGGCAATGTATTTGACCAGCCCAGACTGCCTACCCTGCCTGCCTAGACCCTCCAGGAGGCACTGGAATACAGAAAAGTGAAGGGGGCCATCCTGGACCAGACTGGCATCAGTTCTGAGACATACTGCAAATTATTCAGCCGTGAATGGTACCTGCTTGGGGCCAGGCCTAAGGCAGTAGCCCAGCAACTCCAGGATTACTGCTGGTGATGGCTGGAACCAGAGAAGCTGACCAAGGTCCAAGGCGGAGATGGTAGCGCTGGAGCAGTTTACCCAGATCCTTCCCAATGGGGAGAAGGAATGGGTGCAATGGCACCGCCCAGTGATCCTTTCTGGGCGTGTCTCCTTAAGGAAAGGTTACCTGACTACCAAAGTGTCAGAGCAGCAGACCCGTAAACCAAGGATCCAGGGAAACCATGGTCACCCAACCGAGTGGGGACACACATGACTCAGGTAGGGAGCTTCTGATGCCAACACAGGCCACCTGCGACCATGACAACCCCTGGCCGGAGCTACATGAGGATCAGTCTACACTGTCACTCAGCACTATTCCTTAGTGAGGTCTCAAGATCTGATGCCAGCCTTGACAGAGCTGTCCTATAACCATTCTTTAAAGAGGACTCCTAGCATCCACCTCCTGACTCTGAGGTCTCTTAGATTTCGCTCTGGTGATTAGTAATCTGGACAATCACTCAAAGAAGAAAGAACAGTTACTTAACCTACAGTTGCTGCAGTTCTTTGAGATGTGTTGCGCACATGGATTCCATGACCTGCTTCCCTTCACCTCTGCTTCCGAGCCCTTTACCATCTGTATTCTATGGGTGAAGGAACGACAGATATTTGGGTTCACACTGCCCAGTATGCCCTCAGTTGGGGGTCATGGGTCACAAAGTCAATCAGGGTGCAGTCATGGCCCCAGTGGACACTGCTGTCTAAAAGAATCAGATTTTGTGTGCATTGGGTGCGTGCACACCACAATTGGAATCTATGTGAACAATACATCTCGAAGAACCACAGTTACTGTAGGGTAAGTAACAGTTCTTTGTCTGCCTTAAGTTAATATATATAGGATACCAAATCTTTCAGTTCATGAGCCATCGTGACAGATGCTAATACTGCAGTGATGAAAGCCATATAAGTATCTGTCAGTAGATAGTTACCATTTGATATTACTCTCTGAGGGCTAGTGTACACGCTGGGGTAATGTACAGTATGGGTGATTTCTAAGTGCACTAATATGTTGTGTATTAATTGGTCCGTGTATACCCTGCTGCTGGCATAACATGTTAGTGCATTTTAGAAATCACAGCCCCATAGTATCAGAGGGGTAGCCGTGTTAGTCTGGTTCTGTAGAAGCAGCAAAGAATCCTGTGGCACCTTATAGACTAACAGACGTTTTGCAGCATGAGCTTTCGTGGGTGAATACCCACTTCTTCGGATGCAAGTAGTGGAAATTTCCAGGGGCAGGTTTATATAAGCAAGCAAGAAGCAAGCTAGAGATAACGAGGTTAGTTCAATCAGGGAGGATGAGGCCCTGTTCTAGCAGTTGAGTGAAAACCAAGAGAGGAGAAACTGGTTCTGTAGTTGGCAAGCCATTCACAGTCTTTGTTTAATCCTGAGCTGATGGTGTCAAATTTGCAGATGAACTGGAGCTCAGCAGTTTCTCTTTGAAGTCTGGTCCTGAAGTTTTTTTGCTGCAGGATGGCCACCTTAAGATCCGCTATTGTGTGGCCAGGGAGGTTGAAGTGTTCTCCTACAGGTTTTTGTATATTGCCATTCCTAATATCTGATTTGTGTCCATTTATCCTTTTCCTTAGAGACTGTCCAGTTTGGCCGATGTACATAGCAGAGGGGCATTGCTGGCATATGATGGCATATATTACATTGGTGGACGTGCAGGTGAATGAACCGGTGATGGTGTGGCTGATCTGGTTAGGTCCTGTGATGGTGTCGCTGGTGTAGATATGTGGGCAGAGTTGGCATCGAGGTTTGTTGCATGGATTGGTTCCTGGGTTAGAGTTACTATGGTGCGGTGTGCAGTTACTGGTGAGAATATGCTTCAGGTTGGCAGGTTGTCTGTGGGCGAGGACTGGCCTGCCACCCAAGGCCTGTGAAAGTGTGGGATCATTGTCCAGGATGGGCTGTAGATCCCTGATGATGCGCTGGAGGGGTTTTAGCTGGGGACTGTATGTGATGGCCAGTGGAGTCCTGTTGGTTTCTTTCTTGGGTTTGTCTTGCAGTAGGAGGCTTCTGGGTACACGTCTGGCTCTGTTGATCTGTTTCCTTCCTTCTGTGCCCCATAGTGTGTATTACCCCACCATGTAGACAAGTCCTGAGACTGTTCTGTGGGATATGTGAAATGAATCACTGGCCTTAATCCAGTTCATAGAAGACAGTTGCCCACATTACAGAACTCATTGCCATGGTTGGCGCTCTTTTTGGCAGTCATACTATACACACCCCAGAATTAATGGACACAGAACCTGAACTATTTTCTCCACCTTAAACAATACACTCCCAAGAATTAGTGGACATGGTATCTGTACTATTTTTGCAACCTTATATCTATTTAAGGTTGCCCGATTTAAGTTGAGGATAAAGCACATTCGTGAAATGGTGTGGGGAAGCTTGCACTGCTAGTCTGAATGTGGTGCACATTCTGTGAGTAAATGGAAATCATAATTTTCTAGTAAAGCCAATCTAGTGCCTTCGATGAGTAATACACTGACTTAAGAATACTTAGAAATGTAAAGAACAATAATAACCAAAAATGTGTGCTGTTGCAGATTACTAAATAACTATGTATGTAACTCTTTAATTTACTTCCTCTTTGGAGTTATCCAAAATAAAGAAAATGCTTTGAGCAATTATGAATTTTTCATCTTCATAATAATTTAAACTTTATAAGATGAACTTTGATCCAGTGCCAAGGTTCATTTTCTATCCCTGTACATTTCTCTGCAGTGCAGTGAGACGTGTAGTTTTGTCAAACGTGTTGTCTGATAATTTGCTTTGTGGTCATATTCTGTCTTTAAACATCAATTGTTATCCTGAATTGTATGTGATCTAACTACAGTATTTTTACTTAGGAAGAAAGCAGTTTAAATGAGCAAAAATGACTTTTCTATAGTGTTTTAATGGGATGCAACTTTTTTTTTAGTAGCTATTTTAGGTTCTATGTAATTATCATGCCATCTAAAATGCCAAATCATAGCATCAGTCATTGGATCAAGAAGAGAAAGAAGAGTACTCAGGTCATTTAGTTAGAATATCAGTTATCATAAGCTTTGTTGATTGGATTTCTTCCAAACTTGCCATGTAGTTACCTCGTGACTTACAGTTAACACACGTTCTGTTATTTTTATAATCAATGCACTATTTCTGCTAAGTGGTCAGTGGTAGCAGACTTTTACAACTGCACAGATTCTCACAGAGATCAGTGGGATGGCAGGCAGGCATAAGGTTCTGTCTGAGTGGATTGCTTTGCAAGATTAGGGACTAAGCTAGGAAACAAGTGAGAGTTGGCACAAGCTTAATTTACATAACTAATTGTCACTTACTAGGAGGGGATAAATCACCAAAAGATGGTATCTTCTCTATTACCACTATACTGCTAACTTCAAAATAGAGTATGTATGTTCCTGAGGGAGCAGGAAGTGCTTCATGACCACTCAGCGCAGATATCAGCTGAATCGCTGGTGCACATGCTGTAACATTATGGTGAAAGCAACAAGTAATAGTAATGAGTCACTGATTTTTAGTGTCTAAGGTGCCACAAGTACTCCTGTTCTTTTTGCAGATACAGATGAACACAGCTGCTACTCTGAAACCTATCATGATTTTAGTTACTTTTTTACATTTCAGGTCAGTTCTGTCTCTAGAAGCACTTAAGAAACAGATGTAAATTATAACATTTGTGTGGCTAGGAGTCAAGAACTAGTCTTTTATTATTCAGGAATAGTACATTGATCTACTAACTCTAAAACTTCAGGCCAGTGAAACTCAGTGTTTCCCAGAAATGATTGCATTCAGCCTTAAGAGGGGTATCATGTTTATATAAACCTTACTGGACTTTTAAATGGAAGATCTTTTGGATGGCATTGACAGTGCAATTGGAGAGACTTTCATACTTCAACCAGATTACAGGCAATTTTCCCATTTATTTCTATTGGCAGCTTGGAAAAGGGATTGCTAAGTGATGGGATAAATAAGGGGAAAAAGGGACAGCAAGTTCTATAACTTACATATCAATTTAGCTGTAATGAAAGATATTGCTTACATTGTAATCTTAGTACATTTAATCCTATTTTAAAATTGGAAGAGTGTAGGTAATGATGATAAATATTCATTGTCCAAATTATTTTAGAACAAACTCTACCCTAGTAACTCTTTGAGCCACCTGCCAAATTGAGTGATATATTATGCAATCCTGGAAAATATATTTGGAAACCTCCACTGCCAAGGTAGTCTGTTTGATGTTGTGTGGTACCGGGTTTTTCAGTGGTGGTTTTTCAATATATATATTTTTTATATTACCTACACATGTAAAGTGTAATGCAATGACTTTATTAAGCTTTTATTAAACATCCACCACTTCACAGAGGACAGGTATTTATAACATCAGACATTAACATATTATAAGGTTATTTCTGTTGAAAACAATAGCAACATTTTATTTTAAAAAGGCAAATATTTCAAGTTACAGTACAAAATTAAATTCCTTCTCTAGTTAACAGGGTGTATTATATAATGATACCCCATGCAAAAGTGCACTTTTCTGATACCAGCTCATTAAAAAACAGCTATGACTAGAATTAGTGCAGTTTATTCAGATTAAAGGCCTATATATTCTCCCCTGCTAATCTTAATTAAACTTTATTAATTTTCAACTGTTTTTATGCCACTAATCTTTTTCTGAAATAAGAGTTTGGAATTTTTGGCTATCACTTAATTTGGCAGTCATGAAAATAGCTAGGATTGATGTAAGAAGTTATTTAAATTACTGCTTTTAATCCTGATTTAAATCAGCAAGCAGGAACCCTGGATTTAAATAACTGATTTTAATTTCGTGTTCCATTTGTACTTTAGTTATTTTCGTAAAGAAAGGTTCATTTTCTCTGGTTGGTAACCATTAAAACATGTTGGTTTGCAACCAAATATAGCCTTTATATACTAAACTTGGCACTACTTTTCACTAACTAGGAGGATACACTATGCCTATATGCATTTATTTAAGCAATTATATAACTTACATTTATTCAAGATTCTTAATTTTTATATTTTTTCTTACATTAGAAAATGGTGAATGATGCATGTATTTGCTAGATGATGATTTTTTACTTGGGATTTGTGTCAAACTGCAATTGGATAGAAATTGGAATTTGATTAAAAAGATACAAAACCAGCATTTTAAGATACCTTTTATTATTTAATAAAACTACCTTAAATGTGCTGGATGTGTAAAGAGAAAAATATATTTATCAAAACATGTGTTTCATTTCAAACAAACTGATTTAATAAACAAGAGAAAGATTATCTGTAGTTAGTGAATTGAAAGAATGTCTCTGGTCACCCATAGGCCGGTTTTCAAGGGGATTACTGCCTAAAAATGCAGATAGATTCCTTTCATGGTATTTTGAGAAGAGCCTCATCAGGTTATGTATCTACCTTCCATAGATATAATTGGAAATCCAAATCAATTTGAGTTAGGTGCCTCACCTGCTTAGGTGCTTTTGAAAAGACTGGTAGGCGCTGCTCTGCATCTGTAGGCACCTAAATAATCTGGAAATCTGGCCTTATGTCCTTCAGATTTTTAAGACTAGTAGATATCATCCTCCCCATCTGTTTTTTGTTTTTTTTATGCTTAAATTGGAAGAGGAAAACCAACTTTCTTGCTTTTTCAACTCATAACAGGTTTCTCAAATTTAAATGAACTAGTTCAACTGAAGAAAATATTCTCTTCACATCTGCTAGTTAAACTGCAACCAAAAGTAAATAGAGCAAAAGCTTTTCTCCCCACCAGAAACTGAAAATACTTACATTTTGAAAAAGTTAAATACCAGCATCTTCTCCAGTGTAGGAGTGAAAATAATATATACTTAATGCAGCATATGATATTGTGACATATTTATAAAGCTTCAGTTGACCTCAAATGTTAAGATATTCCCCCCCCACCCATTCTGTGTATAATTTAAAAAGTAGTACCCTTTAACTCATTAAAATTTGAGATGATCCTATTGATGCAGCATATTTTTTTTTACTTAAATTGTTTTAATAGACTATAGTAAGTTTAGGCTTTAACATAGGTTGTCATAATTTCAAGTTTCATTTTAAACAGGTTTATATTAAAAAGGAAAAAGTTATTGAATTTAAAATAAATTCTGATTTAACTTAAAAAATACATTATTTTTATTTTTTTGTAAATTGATTTTTATCCACCTTACCACCAAGCATCCAGTACTTTATTCTCTGAGAACCCAAAGACTCATGTCTCCTAGTGACTTTATTGGGCTTCAGTTCGGCACAGTGAGGGCTGAAAGTTGTCATTTCAATGATTAGGCACATTAACTCTGAGCTACGTAGTATAAGCTGATAATTTTCTGGTTAAGAACTAATCAAAGTTCTCTGTATTTTTCAGCCATATTTTCAGTTAAATATTTTAGTGGAAGTTAATTCCTCATCGATTGTAGAAGTCATAATCAATGTGCTCACTGATGTATAAAGGCTGCATCCATACTAGTTGTCAGGATTTATTGACGAACTGGAAAAAAAAGGAATACACTTTCTTCTTTGAGTCCACAATGATTCCACTCTTGGTACACATGCATGTGAGATTGGATTCTCTGGTAATAGCAGAGGCCGTCGGGCTGTATCTGTGCCTCGTGCACCCTCATGACTACCATAGCCAAGAGTATAAGGGTTGGTAAAGCCTCAACCTCAGTTCCTTCCTACTGCCCGTGACTGAGATGGAACTCTTCACCATTTAAAGAGATTAGCAGACCTATTGTTATTCTAGTAGTAAGTTCTTAAATAAGTTCATTTTCAACTCTTTGGTGTTTATTTTTTTGAAGTTATTTATTGTAGTTTTAGTAAGATTTGGGGCATAGATAAGTTGTCTTGCTCTCCTACCCTCCCGTATACAGTCTAGCATGGCCAAGAGCAAGTCTCCTGGATTTCACATCTGCTCCCTGTGCAATATGGCAGTGGCCATAAACAACAGCACACATGGTACCTGAGCACTGTTCAGTGTGCAAGAGATATTGGAAGTGCACTTTGAAGGCTTGAGAGGGTAGATTGAAGCTTCATCTTCTGCAGACCTCTGTGCAAGCATTGTCTGACCCTGGCAATCAGCTGGAGAGACCAGCACCTCCCTGACAATCACACTCCTCTAGTACCCCTGTGAGCTGAGATGACACCCCAAGCTTGAGGGACAATCAAAAACCTCACTCCAGGTTTAACAAAGAAGAGGGATCACAAGGAGCACAGCTGAAAGGGCCAGGGAAGGTATAGATCTTCTTTCCCAGCCAGGAGACAGAAATCCTGATCCATCAGAGCCTCAAGGGTGAACCTTGCATAAGCACTAAGGTGAAACTATCACCAACAGTCACTTCTTACTGTAAACACTGAGCTGCCCATGGTACTGCTCAGGCACCACTTCCACCAGCACTCAGTGACTCTTTGCCAGTGGCAGTGGTGCCAAGGAAAATTGTACCAGACTCATTGGCACAGATTACAGTGATACCAGCAGCACATGCAGCAGCAAGTGACTCATTGATACCCAAAACCTTACCTAGACTGAAGCACTTCTCAGCACTGGCAGACTTAGTAGTGGGGCTGGTACCAAAGTCTCTGATCCTGGTCAGACAGAGGCACTAAACAGAAGAGGTTTCTTTTGACTGATCAGAGCTGGCCAAAGACCTGACTGCCTAAGGTACACTGGAATGGTGCCTTTGGAAGAGGACTTTACTTTCTTTCATAGAATCATAGAATCTCAGGGTTGGAAGGGACCTCAGGAGATCATCTAGTCCAACCCCCTCCTCAAAGCAGGACCAAACCCAACTAAATCATCCCAGCCAGGGCTTTGTCAAGCCTGACCTTAAAAACCTCTAAGGAAGGAGATTCCACCACCTCCCTAGGTAACCCATTCCAGTGCTTCACCACCCTCCTAGTGAAAAAGTTTTTCCTAATATCCAACCTAAACCTCCCCCACTGCAACTTGAGACCATTACTCCTTGTTCTGTCATCTGCTACCACTGAGAACAGCCTAGCTCCATCCTCTTTGGAACCCCCTTTCAGGTAGTTGAAAGCAGCTATCAAATCTCACCTCGTTCTTCTATTCTGCAGACTAAACAAGCCCAGTTCCCTCACCCTCTCCTCATAAATCATGTGTTCCAGCCCCCTAATCATTTTTGTTGCCCTCCGCTGGACTCTTTCCAATTTTTCCACATCCTTCTTGTAGTGGGGAGCCCCCAAACTGGACACACTACTCCAGATGAGGCTTCGCCAATGCCGAATAGAGGGGAATGATCACGTCCCTTGATCTGCTGGCAATGCCCCTACTTATACAGCCCAAAATGCTGTTAGCCTTCTTGGCAACAAGGGCACACTGTTGACTAATATCCAGTTTCTCGTCCACTGTAACCCCTAGATCCTTTTCTGCAGAACTGTTGCCTAGCCACTCAGTCCCTAGTCTGTAGCAGTGCATGGGATTCTTCCGTTCTAAGTGCTGGACTCTGCACTTGTCCTTTTTGAACTTCATCAGATTTCTTTTGGCCCAATCCTCTAATCTGACTAGGTATATACTAGACTCACCCTTTTCTTTTGAAGATTGCAAGGTCATGTTTAATATATGTTGACATCCTGTTAGGCTTAATCTAAACCAGAAAATTAGGTTGGCATAACTAAGTCGCTCAGGAGTATGAAAAATCCACACCTCTGAGTGGCATAGTTAAGCCAACCTAAGGCTCCGTGTAGACAGCACTAGGTCAACAGAAGAATTCTTCTGTTGAACCAGCTACTGCCTGTCTCATCTGGGAGTGCAACATACTATCTTCCTTGGAATGTGACTCATTTCTGCTGTGGATAACTCAGTGGGATGCTGTCATAAACAGATAGTTAAGGGTTAATGTCTCTTTTACCTGTAAAGGGTTAAGAAGCTCAGTAAACCTGGCTGACACCTGACCAGAGGACCAATAGGGGGACAAGATACTTTCAAATCTTGGTGGAGGGAGGTTTTTGTTTGTGTTCTTTGTTTTGGGGTCGTTCGTTCTCGGGACTGAGAGGGACCAGACATCAGTCCAGGCTCTCCAAATCTTTCTGAATCAGTCTTATGTTTCAAACTTGTAAGTAGCACAGGCAAGGCATGTTAGTCTTATGTTTGTTTTCTCAAACTGTAAATTTTCCTTTTTGCTGAGAGGATTTTACCTCTGTTTGCTCCCAGCTTGAAGCCTTCTCTTAACAAAGACCCTTGTTAAAAAAACTTAACACCTCTGCCCTCAGGCTGCTTTCCAAGCAGCTAGAAAGGAGAGAAAAAAAATCTCACTGGCTTTTGGTTCCTAAAAAAAAATCCCAAACCGCTGCTCACCATGTCAAGGTTTCTTTCCCCACTCTGAACTTTAGGGTACAGATGTGGGGACTTGCATGGACCCTTCTAAGCTTAATTCCTAGCTTAGATCTGGTAACGCTGCCACCAGCCAGAAATCAGTGTCTGGCACACTTTCCATCCCCCCAAAACCTTCCCTGGGGAACACAGATCCAAACCCCTTGGATCTTAAAACAAGGAGAAATTAACCATTCCCCACTCCTTTCCCCCACCAACTCCTGGTGAGTTCAGACCCAATTCCCTGGATCTTAAAACAAAGAAAAATCAATCAGGTTCTTAAAAAAGAAAGCTTTTAATTAAAGAAAAAGAAAGGTAAAAATCATCTCTGTAAAATCAGGATGGAAAATACTTTACAGGGTACTTAGATTTATATAGCCCAGAGAAAACCCCCTCTAGCCTCAGGTTCAAAGTTACAGCAAACAGAGGTAAAATCCTCTCAGCAAAAAGGAACATTTACAGGTTGAGAAAACAAACATAAGACTAACACGCCTTGCCTGTGCTACTTACAAGTTTGAAACATAAGACTGATTCAGAAAGATTTGGAGAGCCTGGATTGATGTCTGGTCCCTCTCAGTCTCGAGAATGAAGAGAACGAACGACCCCAAAACAAAGAACACAAACAAAGAACTCCCTCCACCAAGATTTGAAAGTATCTTGTCCCCTATTGGTCCTCTGGTCAGGTGTCAGCCAGGTTTACTGAGCTTCTTAACCCTTTACAGGTAAAAGTGACATTAACCCTTAACTATCTGTTTATGACAGATGCAGATAGACAATACAAGGAGGAATTGCTGAGAGGCACCCATAGGTCTGGAGGGAAAGCACTAACTGCCCATTGGCCAAAACTCTGATGAGGCAGGACTTAATGCCTCAGACAGGGCAGGTAGGGCAGACCATTGCAATGACAATGAGGAGGTTTTCCTGGCTCCAGGTGCTTGGCATCCCTTGTGAAGTCCAAGCAACTAGTGAGGTCTTACCCTTTCAGGAAAAGAAGCTATTTAATATTGGCACTGTATTAATATACTGTATTTAATACTGGCACTGATTTACATTTGATAAAAGACACCAGAGCAACCCTTCACTCTCTGGGTTTAAATGTACCAGCCCCGATGAAAAATAACAACTCCCACAATCCTCTTTCAGGTTCAGGCCTTAGCAGCAGTTTTACCCTCAGTAGCACCCTTCAGAGTAGCCAAGGCAGCCCAGCAACAGAGTCAAGTGCAGAGGAAGAAATTTTGATGAGATTGTAAACAGCCGATATAGATTCACTCTCTGCTACTCAGTTTGGCAACTACTTTTTTTTATTCCAGTGAGGCCTGGGCTGGGATTACCTTGAATCGGTAGGTCCATGAGATTGTGATCCGGGGTGTCACATCCAGATTGAGAGTATTCCACCTCCTATTCCTCTTTGGGGGCCCTTCTTATGGGACACTTGAGACAAGAAGTTGGCTCCCTCCTACAACTGGGGGTGGTAGTGCAGGTTCTTAAAAATTTTTAAGGGAAAGGGTTCTACTCCCATTACTACTTCTTTCTAAAGAAGAAAAGGGGATGGAGACCCATCCTGCATCTTCAATGTTTCAACAGTTTCATCCGTCATTTTAAATTGAGGATGGCCAACCTACCTTCTATCATCTGCTCCTTTGATCCTATGGACTGGTTCACAGTTCTCAACCTGCAATGCACCTATTTCATATTTCAGTACTTTTAGCACACAGAAAATGCCTTCAGTTCCTGATGAGATTGCCACATTACTGGTATAGGATCCTACCCGTAGCGTTATCCACTGCTCTCAGGGTATTTACCAAAGTTCTTGCCATAGCATCTGATCATCTAAGAAGGCAAGGAATCCAGGTATATCCTTATCTGGACTACTGGTTGATATGATCCTCAGCCCTGAATTAGTCACTCATTCATTCACAAGACTCTAGACTTCTTAACTTCTCTGGGCCTCAGGGTCAACAAGGACAAATCCACAGACCTCAGCACAAAGCATCACATTCATTCACAGTCTGATGTACACTTTTACACTGAAATTATCCTCCTAATAGCCCAAGCTTGGGCCAGGCCATTCTGGTACTTGATTCTAGTAAGACTGTAATTCAGAAGCTCATGACATGAAGTTTATTCCTTGGTGAGTCTCTGGCTGAGAATTGACAATTCTATCTGACCTACTGTCTCAGGAAAACAGCCACGTCCTACATCTGTACCCAAAGTCTCTAGGCCTGATGGCCTGTATGTTAGCTGGCTCACATCTGCTGAAAAGGATTGCTCCACAGCAGTCTTAGACATTCTACACCAAATTAGAAACCCCTCAACAAAATTAACTTATCAAGCCAAATGGAAACTATTCTCCATTTAGTCCAAACAACACACTATGCTCCTTTGCTAGTGACAATCCCCATTATTTTGGACTGTTTGCTGTCACTGAAGTAGTCAGGACTATCTGTCAGTTCAATTAAGTTTCACCTTAAGGTCACAATCTCAGCAAATCATCCCCTAGTCCAGGGCCACATGGTATTTTCTCACCCCACCATGATGAAATTACTTAAAGGACTTACCCATTACTTTCCACCATTCATAACCCCCTCCTATGTGGGATCTCAGTGTAGTGCCCCTGGTTTGATGGGCCCTCCCTTTGAGCCCATGGCTACTTGCTCCCTCTACCACTTCTCCATAAAGACAGCTCTCCTGTTCGCTATTATATCACCCAGGAGAACAGGGATGATTCAAGTCCTCATGGAAAGACCTTATACCATCTTTCACCAAGACAAGGCACTCTCAGGCCTCACTCAAAGTTCCTGCCCAACGTTGCCTCAGACTTTCACAATAACCACTCTATTTATCTACCAGTCTTTTCCCCCAAACTTTTTTCTTTCCTGGCCAAGGCAAAACTCCACATGCTGGTAGTGGGTAGAGTATTGTCTTTCTACTTGGACAGGACTAGGTCGATTAGAGCCTCATCTGACTGTTTGTTGCATTTGCAGAACGGAGGAGAGGGCACCTGATATTCTCACAGAGGCTGGTTTAGCAGGTTTCAGACTGCATCCGTAACTGGCCTGCACTAGCAAAAATGATCCTTCTGGATTCCTCAGATTTCAAGCCCTGGCAGTCTCCTTCACCTCCTTGAACAGTGTCCCATTGATTGAGATTTTTGGAGCAGTGACTTGGAGTTCAGTTCATACTTCTACTACTCACTAGGCTTTGGTTCAGGCCTGTAGAAGAGATGCAAGCTTTGATAGGGTGGTCCTTCAGTCAATATTTAAGTAGGACTTGTCTTTCCTGCCTCCAAGCATGCAATACTGTGTGCTAGTCACCAAGAGTGACTAGCACAGTATAGACAATCATTCAAAGAAAGAACAGTTACTTACTTTATGGTAACTATAGCCAGAGCTGTCCCTTGGGTAAGGCAAATTGGGGTGACCACTCCAGGCCCCACACTTTGGGCGGCCCTGTTGGTCAGTGTGATAGGCAGGCGCAGTCGGTCCTGGAAGAGACAAATCCATCACTTCCGCCCCGGGTCCCGCACCCTCCTAGGGACGGCCCTCACTGTGGTTCTTTGAGAAGTGTTGTCCACGCAGATTCCATGACCCACTCTCCATCCCTAATATGGAGTCCCATCACTTGGGATTCTGTATTGGCAAAGGAACTAAGAGGCCCTGCTCCTGATACACTTGGTGACTGTGGTCGCAAGGGTTCCCAAAGCACAGGTCCCAATGGACACTGTTAAAAATATTATCTTGTGCATATGAAGAATCTGTGTGGGCAACGCATCTCGAACGAAAGTGCTGTATAATAAATACAGTAATAAGCATCTTGAACAAAAGTACTGTATAATAAGTAACTGTTCTTTCCTCTTTCAGCTGAGAGAACTTTTCTGATCTCTTACAGTTAGGGTTTTAGTGGGTCTTGTCAGTACTGCAGAAGGGGCCAGGATTTACAGTAGAATTACAGAAGCTTTGAAATCTTAACAGCCCATTAACAGCAGGATATGGTTCATGAGATTTAATGGGTAGTTGTAAAAATGAGACAGGACTATTTCAATTCAGAGGGGGAAAAGGACACAAAATGTTTGTTTTTCCCCTGATTTAGGCTGTAATGAAAAGTATTTTCTCTTGATAAGTAGCACTATGAACATTACAAAGCTTCTATTTGCTGTATACATTAACTTTCTTTTCCATTCACAATCCCTCAGTACTGTGTTAGAAAAATTCACATTTGTGTCTGTCAGGGTTCCTTCCCCATTCTGAACTTTAGGGTACAGATGTGGGGACCCGCATGAAAGACCCCCTAAGCTTATTTACCAGCTTAGGTTAACAGTACACTGCCACCACCAAGCGTGTTCCAAATCTTAGGGGAAAGCCACTTGGAACTCTGTCTTCCCCCAACTTTTTCCCAAGTCCCTAACCCCCCTTTCCTGGGCAGATTTGAGACTAATTCCTCCCCCTCCCCAAGTCCTTACACCCCTTTTTCTGGGTAGGCTTGAGAGTATACCCTCACCAATTAGTCCTGGTGAACACAGATCCAAAACCCTTGATCTTAAAACAATGAAAAATCAATCAAGTTCTTAAAAGAAGAATTTTATTAAAAAGAAAAGGTAAAGTTCATCTCTGTAAAATCAGAATAGAAATAACTTTACAGGGTAATCAGATTCAAAGAGCCCAGAGGAACCCCCTCTAGCCTTAGGTTCAAAGTTACAGCAAACAGAGGTAAACCCTCTAGGAAAAGGAACATTTACGAGTTGAGAAAACAAAGATAAAACTAACACGCCTTGCCTGGCTGTTACTTACAAGTTTGAAATATGAGAGACTTGTGCAGAAAGATTTGGAGAACATGGATTGATGTCCGGTCCCTCTTAGTCCCAAGAGCAAATGCCACCCAAAACAAAGAGCACAAACAAAAGCCTTCTCCCCCCCTCCCCAGATTTGAAAATATCTTGTTCCCTTATTGGCCCTTTGGGTCAGGTGTCAGCCAGCTTACCTGAGATTCTTAACCCTTTACAGGTAAAAGGATTTTGGTGCCTCTGGCCAGGAGGAATTTTATAGAATTGTATACAGAAGGGTTGTTACCCTTCCCTTTATAGTTATTACAGTGTCAAATATTTGCATTCTTTAAATCAAATATTAAAGGACTTTGAAATAACACCTAGTTTGTTCAGTATTTTAAATATTACGAGACTTGTGGGAATAGTCATAGGAACAGTCTTAAGCTAATGTCCAGGGTGGAATAAAATCAGAAGCCTGTGGATGTAGGACATTTTAAAAACAAAAGGGCAATTAGTTACAAGACTTTGGAATATTTTTTTCATAGAATCTGAAGAAAAATATTAGAATTTGGAAACAGAATTTTGGAAACAGAAATTGATACAGAATAGTGAAACCAAACTGACAATTGCCCATTTTCCCACTTTAGTCCAGACTTTAGGGCCTAAAGCCAAAATTTTACCTAAAGTGAAGTCTCCATAATTCTTATTTTAAACTCCTAAAAAGTTATCTGGGATCAATGGGAGCTGCTGGCTCTTTTTGAAAATTGGCCCATTATTTAGTTGTTTAAATATGTATGTCTTAGCCTAAATACAAAAAACTAGTCTCAAGTTTTCAAAGCAGTGCCTTTTCTAAAGCCGAATATCTTCCACAATAATTCTGTGGCACATGAGCTCTTCCCCTCCTCTCTGCAGTTCTGGAGGTAATTCATTATTGCAAAGTAGCTGGCCATGCCCCCTTCTCTGGTTTTGCTCCAAAACTTACTTACCTGGCAACAGTTAGTGGTGCTTTCCTCCTCATAATTTGCTTTGCCAACTTTACTTTTAATTCCTTTTTTGAGCAGTAGCAAGCAGCTTGTCATTTTTTTTGCCTGCTCCTCTCTTCCCCCTCCGATTGGGTATTTGGCAGTGAGGTGGTCTTAACCACCTGGATCTGCTGCAGCACCTCCCCTCGGAGAATCCTCTGCTTCCTCTCAAGCAATAGCAGAGTTGTCCAGCAAACACTGAGCTAAATTAAAGTGGTGTTCCATACGTGAAACAGTATTTATTGTCTTATCTTCATAGGGTAGATTATGCACTGCTTGTTCACATAGTATCAGAGGGGTAGCCGTGTTAATCTGGATCTGTAAAAGCAGCAAGAACGTCTGTTAGTCTATAAGGTGCCACAGGACTCTTCGCTGCTTGTTCACATAGGTGACTCTTGCACTGGTAGGGCATGGGACTTGGATTTGAACTGGCTTGTTGGGTCCCTTCCCTTTCCCAGTGGACCTGCAGCTCCAATGTAGAAAAGCCCAATCAGGAACTTCTGAGCATTTTGAGGAGAGTCCTAAGGATGATTGCTATCTCGCCAGCTCCAGGGGAAGGCCCATAATAGACCTGGGCTGTAGGAAAACTCCAGAAAGGATCTGAAGTCCCCCTGCCCCAGATACTCAAGTGGGTCCTCAGCTTCTTCAGAAAAGAAGCAGGGCTTCTACACAGCTCCTCTTCTTCCCAAGTTGAATTGCGGGATTCTTATGAAGAAATCACATCCATCCAGTGGGACTGGGACCTAGAGTGAGAAGAGTTGGAGGAAGAAATATCTAATGAGCTCAAGGCCCTAGATAAAAAGGGCTGCAAGAGATTCCACCTGGCCACAGTTGCTCAGGAATCCCTGCAAAATAAGCAGAAAGAGCCAAATAACACAAAGCACAAAAAGGGAAAGAAAAAATGCAAACGTTCTAGGAGAGTCTTAGACTCCACCTCCTCTGAGGAGTGTGAACTTTTTCATTCAGGCTCTGATCAGAACAAATTCACCCTGATAAATTTGCAACTATGTATAATAAAATGTCATCCACTGTACAGATATAAGTGGATGACGTATTAGATAAGAAGCCAAAGGGAAAATGTCTGAAAGCCAAAACCCAGCCTGAGACATCCGTTCCCCTGCACGCTTTCTTTGAAGATGTAATCAGGGATGAATAGGAATGACTGGGGAAGGGTATAAGTAGACATGCACTTACATACTACAAAATGTAAGAGCCAAAAAATACCAAAGGTAGATGATTTAGGTGGCACAATTGGTGAAGGATATGATAATCGCAACAGAAAGGGTTTTCTTTCCCAAAGACACAACTGTTACAGAGGTGGAGGCCACCCTTAAGGGAGATTTTGTGATTTCCTCAGCTGCCTGTTGGATCCTTGGTCAAATTTTTCACAATAGCAGCGGTGTCCTGGCTGGATGACTTAAAAGCCCTAAATGACAGAGACCACCCTGATTTCAGTTATACCTGTACTGTTAAAAAAAATACCCCAGCAACCGCTTTTGCTGCAGACACCTCAATGGATGCACTGAGATTCTCAGCCAAGACTATGGCATCAGACTATGGCATCTAGTTCAACAGCCTGGCATTATCTCTGGTTATGCCTCTGGACAGCAGTTGCCCCCTCTAAACAAATCCTGTGCTCATCCAAGTTCATGTGCTCTCTCCTGTCTGGATAAAGCTGGATAAGATAGTGGCAGACAATGCATCCATACAGTAGCAGTGCCTCCTGTCTGTGCCTCAGGAATGGACTACAAGGCTAACAACAGGCAGAGAACTCTCTTTTCATCCATCCTCTTCACAGAAGTACCAAGGGAAGGATGTCAGAGGACAGTCTTGGAACTATGGATTAGGCTTTAAAATCTGTGGTGGCAGGCAGCAACACCTCCAATTGCTAATGGTGAAATGAAAGACTGCGTCCAGCCTAATCTGAGTGTAGAAGGCAGGATATTTTGTTTCAGAGGAATAGTGCCACTCCACCATGGATGTGTAGGTGAAAGAAGTAGGGAGGTTCAGTTCTCCCTCAAACTAAGGGTCCCGCCCATCCCTGCTTTATCCAATCACTCATCTTGGGCAACCCTATCAAACATGAGCTGGTGGTGAATGACTTCTCATACATTTTGGATATAGACTCATAGACTTTAAGGTCAGAAGGGACCATTATGATCATCTAGTCTGACCTCCTGCACAACGCAGGCCACAGAATCTCACCCACCCACTCCTGTAACAAACCCCTAACCTATGTCTGAGTTATTGAAGTCCTCAAATCGTGGTTTAAAGACCTCAAGGCGCAGAGAATCCTCCAGCAAGTGACCCGTGCCCCATGATGCAGAGGGCAAAAAATCTCCAGGGCCTCTGCCAATCTGCCATGGAGGAAAATTCCTTCCTGACCCCAAATATGGCGATCAGCTAAACCCTGAGCATGTGGGCAAGACTCACCAGCCAGCACACAGGAAAGAAATCTCTGTAGTAACTCAGATCCCACCCCATCTAACATCCCATCACAGGCCACTGGGCATATTTACTGCTATTAATCAAAGATCAATTAATTGCCAAAATTTAGGCTATCCCATCATACCATCCCCTCCATAAACTTATCTATCTTAGTCTTGAAGCCAGACATGTCTTTTTACCCCACTACTCCCCTTGGAAGGCTGTTCCAGAACTTCACTCCTCTAGTGGTTAGAAACCTTCATCTAATTTCAAGTCTAAATTTCCTAATGTCCAGCTTATATCCATTTGTTCTTGTATCCACATTGGTACTGAGCTTAAATAATTCCTCTCCCTCCCCTGGTATTTATCCCTCTGATATATTTATAAAGAGCAATCCTATCTCCCCTTAGCCTTCTTTTGGTTAGGCTAAACAAGCCAAGCTCTTTGAGTCTCCTTTCATAAGACAGGTTCCATTCCTCGGATCATCCTAGTAGCCCTTCTCTGTACCTATTCCAGTTTGACTTCATCCTTCTTAAACATGGGAAACCAGAACTGCACACAATAGTCTAGATGAGGTCTCACCAGTGTCTTGTGAAGCGGTACTAACACCTCCTTATCTTTACTGGAAATACTTCGCCTGATGCATCCCAAGACCAGATTAGCATTTTTAATGGCCATATCACATTAGTGGCTCATAGTCATCCTGTGATCAACCAATACTCTGAGGTCCTTCTCCTCCTCTGTTACTTCTAACTGATGTGTCCCCAATTTATAACAAAAATTCTTGTTATTAATCCCTAAATGCATGACCTTGCACTTTTCACTATTAAATTTAATCTTATTACTATTACTCCAGTTTACACGGTCACCCAGATCTTCCTGTATGATATCCCGGTCCTTCTCTGTATTAGCAATACCTCCCAGCTTCGTGTCATCCGCAAACTTTATTAGCACATTCCTACTTTTTGTGTCAAGGTCAGAAGCAATAGAACCAGTTCCCTTAGAAGAAAGATTCTTATGTCTATACTCCATATTTAGGCTTGAAAGGATTCTATTAAGTCAATATGTCGGTAAATGTCTATTTTAGCTGACACTGAAATCAGTGGGAAAAAATCCATCTGTAACAGTTGATGTGAGAGCAGCCTCTCCCTGCAACTTGTGTATTCAGGAATTGGGTGTCCAGGCTCTGCAGCAGCACAGAGAGCTGTCTGCTACAGCCCTGCTGTCAAAGGAATGAGTGAGCGGTGTCGTGCTAGTAGAGCTGCAGAGGGCTCCCTGCACAGCTCTGGGGCTGGTGATACCTGATTGCTGCAGGCACAAGGTGTGTTGAAGGCTGAGATCTTGCTGGAGCAGAGCAGAGAACCCTGGGCCAGGGCTGCCAGGAGGATGGGCCCCTGGCTGTGGCGGAGGCCACCCTGCAGCTGAATGGATCCTGCCCAAGGATGGAGCCAGTGAGGAGTCCAGTAGTCTCTCCCGCAGCTGGGAGCTCATCCTCCTCTCAATCCTGGCCAGGAGTCTTCGCTCTGCACCACCGGGACTGGAGACTTCACCACACCCTGTGCTGCAGGGATCAGGTGTCACTAACCCCACGGATGTATAGAGAGCCCTCTGCAGCTCTGCTTTTACGGCCCTGATTGTTCACTCACTCAGCACCCAGGAATGTAGGGGGCTGTGCTTGGGCACGAACTCTTCAGCAGCAGGGTGGCCTTCTCTGCAGCCAGGTTTCATTGTCCTTCTTGCAGCCCTGGCAGAATGTCTCTGTTCCTCCAGGCCAGTACTTCAACCTCCCCTCCTTCAGCCTGGGTGTCTTGGGCCCCTCGACCACACAGGGAGCCCCTTGCAGTCCCGCTGTCAGCACTGCCCTAACCTTAACCCCAACCCTACTCCCTTTAATTACCCACAATTGTAAACATAAAATGGTTAAAAAAATTAAAAATAAAAATTGATATTAGTTGTTGAAATTGAAAAATAAATTAATTCTGCCAAGATATCCATACTCTTCATTGTCCAGAAGTGTACAGGGGGATTAGAGCTGTTCTAGACCTCCAACAACTCAACAAATGGACGAAGAACACGAGATTTCAGGTAGAAACTCTAGCTTTGATCATACCATCCCTATCCCAAGGAGCTTTCTTGCCTCGGTATTCCTAGCAGATGCTTATTTCACCATCCCCATATGACCATGTCACTATCAGCTATAGATATTTGCATATGACATGACAAAATGCTCCCATCTGGCCTTGATAGACAGCTCCCACTGTCTATCAAGATGCTGGTGGTGATTTTCATAGCCAGACTCAGACCTCAAGGTACTTATCTATATCCATTCTTGGATGATGTTTTGATGAGGGCCCCAATCAAAGAAGCAGCTTAGAATGCTACAATTCAGACACTGGAATTGCTTCAAGCTCATGGGTTTGTGAAACAGAAGAGCACATGGAGAAACATGGTAGTAAATCATAATATCAATCTCTTGGAGCTCAGGACAGCGAAGCTAGCCCTCAGTGACAATATCATGGGAAATAGTGAACAATGAATATTAAGTAGGGAGGGATAAACAAACAGACTGAAATAGAGAAATCTCCTCTTGAAAGTAAATGTCTGAAAAGCAAGTTATTTTTGGATTGCCACATGCAGTACCTTCTTTCTGGAGGAGGCCTCCTGCTGGGAATAGAAACTCTGCCTTATTATGTTAGATAAAGGTGTTGACAGAAGGCCATGTTGCTCCAGATTTCTTCAGTTGAGGCACAAACTCTTGCTCTCCGGATCTTGCAAAGGGGCTCCAGTTCTCTCAAGAATAGGTTAATTGGATGCTTTGTATGCCATCATAATGAATAACTTTATTAATCTGGCCTGGTATAGTTTGGATGCTCAAAGACCTTGGCACTTCAGGTGCAAAGACAAAAACAGAGAGCCTGATCTTCTGTTGATTCAGTGCACTTGAGATAGATTTTTTTTTTTAGTGCTCTACATATAATCATATTATGCCACAGCTCCTCTGTATCGTGTCGGGGGTTTGGACAAAATGATGGAAAGATCATTTCCTCTGAAGCGTGGAAAGAGGAATTCACCTTTAGTAAGAAAGATTCTGTGGTCATTAGAACCACATAGTCATTGGGGAAACACAGAGCGTAGTTCTCACATGGATAGAGCAGCTGTAGTGAAATCATTTTTGGTGGCAGGGTCTTTAGCACCTATACAAACAGAAAAAATAATTACTTATCTATTTACTCAGAAATGGAAATAGGCTGTATTTATTGCTCTTGAATATACTCTGTGTCTGTAGTTTGTCCTCTCTCTAAGTCCATTCCAAGAATAATTAGTCACAGTTGGTGTGTACAGGTGCAATAGCAAACAATGTGTGATAGCAATAAAGCAAATATAATTAGAGATGGGTCTGAACAAGGAAGTTTGGGAGTATTTTGGCACAGGGCATTAAATGATCCCATTACACATATTGCAACCAGATGAAATACTTGGATACAGATCCAAATAGATTTAAGAAGAAGAGGGTTTTGAATCAAGGGTGTTTGTTTGGGCCCACTTTTAATTGTAATAAAACATATTCCTTCTTTAGAAAGTACACAAGGTATTGAAGCATCTGACTTAACCTCCAAATCGTAATTACTATCAAAATATGAAACTCATTTCATTATTTAAACATGAAAAATGTGATTTTAAAAAAAATAGTGTTATGCTTTGGTTGTATGAAGAAAATGCCAATAGTTTATGTAAAAATGAACATTATTTAGGTTTAAGGCAGAAAGCTGTTTAAAAAAAAACACAACAAGAAAAATATTAGGTGTTATCTTATTTACACTGATTTTCATAGTTATATACCTTACAAAATAACTCAATTAGGAAAACACGGAGTGACTCAATATGTGAATGTCTTCAGTGTAAGCCACTACACAACTAATACAGTAGCTGAGTGAATTTGCATGCTAGTCATCTTTGAAAATCACTAGAAAAACTGCACATACAGTGCACATGACTTTACACTCTTAATTGCACACTCAAATATGCATGAGATCTTCAAAATATCCTTTGTCACCATTAAAATCTTTGAAAATAAGGCATTATTTTGAAGTTCATAGATGTGTACTTCGACGCATACTGCCCAAACAAAATGACTTAGGTGGTAGGAAAGGAGAGGAACAGGAGAAAGTATTCAGAAGCTTAGTTTCAAAACCTTGTTTCAACAATACATAATGGTAATAAGGGTAATAAAGCTGTCAATATAAATTGGGAGCATTTGTAGGTAAGGTTCATGAGGCTTGCACTGAAAATTTGTTAGCTTGGAGAAAATATTGATAGTACAGTGTGCCGAATAACACAACCTCCAAACAGAATGTAGGGAAAGAATATTGCAATAAGGATACTGGCTTTATTTATATTTGAAAATCCTACCTATAAATCCAAATTGATTATCTTAACAGTTAGTTACAGTGCACAATAATATCTGCTGAAACCCTTTTATAATTCTTAACAGTTTCTGTAATTGAAACTAAAGAAGATGGATCTTAGCAAATGGACTCCCCCGCTGATGAAATCAGCCCTGGAGCTACAGTATCCACAAAGCAGATGTTCTACTTTTCAAGCTAGTGAAAATCTTTTAGGATTGTGTTTTCATTTCTAGCTATCCCAAGAACTAGTGCTGGTAACTTTGAGGTGTTAGACATACATTGTTCAATAATAAAAAACAATCTAATAAAAAACAGTCATCAGCTGTTGAGACCTAAACTGAGAGCCTAAGGTCTTAGGTGAAAAATGGTAAAGCTAAGGCTGCAAATATGTAAATTACTAATGTGATCAGACTATAATAATGAGAGAGGATAGACTGTCTGGTTGCTAAGCTGGTACTATGGTAGACAACTCTTATATATGTTGCAGCCATGCAGTCTTAAACTGGCAGTGTTTATTCAATTCTAGATAGAAGGCAATACCTCATAATGATATCATCAAATAATAAGGGTCAGACCCTAAGCTACCGAAAATCAGAAGCTGTCGTCATTTATGATAGCTAAGGTGCTGGCCCTTGTTATAGAACCATAGAATCACAGAAATATAAGGCTGGAAGGGACTTTGAAAAATTGAGTCTATCCCCACCCCACGCTGGGGCAGGATTATGTATACTTAGACCATCACTGACAGATGTTTGTCTAACCTGTTCTGAAAAACCTCCAATGACAGAGATTCCACAACCTCTCTTGGTAATATAGTCCAGTAACTTAACTATCCTTAGTTAAATATCTAACCTAAATCTCCCTTGCCGCAGATTAAGTAATAACTTCTTGTCCTACCTTCAGTGGACATTGAAAATATGGTAATTGATCATTATAGATCTTTATAGAAGCCTTAACATCTCTTAAGAAGATTATCAAGTCCCCCCTCAGTCTTCTTTTCTCAAGACTGAACATCCCCAGTTTTTTTTTAACCTTTCCTTCCAGGTCATGTTTTCTAAACCTTTTATCATTTTTGTTGCTCTCTGGACTGTCTCCAGTTTGTCCACATCTTTCTTAAAAGTATGGTGTTCAAAACTGGACACAATACTCCAGCTGAAACTTCATCAGTGCTCAGAAGAATGGGACAGTTACCTCCTGTGTCTTCCATATGACATTCTGGTTAATACACCCAAGAATATTAGCCTTTTTTTTTTTCAACTTCATCACATTGGTAGCTAATATTCAAGTTATGATCCATTGTAACCCCCAGTTCCTTTTTTGCAGTACTACTGCTAACTAGTTATTCTCAATTTTGTATTTGTACATTTGATTTTTTCCTCCCTAAATGTACTTTGCACTTGTTTTTATTGATTTTTATTTTATTGATTTCAGACCAGTTCTCCAATTTGTCAAGGTTCTTTTGAATTCTAACCGTCCTCCAAAGTGCTTGCAACCACTCCCAGCTTGTTGTCATCCATAAATTTTACAAGCATGATCTCCACTCCATTATCCAAGTTATTAATGAAAATATTGACTAGTGACAGACCCCATGTGACCCACATGCTCCCATTTTGACAGTGAACCTTTGATAACTACTCTTTGAGGACAGTCTTTCAATTAATTGTGCACCACTTTATACTAATTTCATCTAGCCCACATTCCCCTAGTTTGCTTATGGGAATGTCATGCTGGACAGTGTGAAAAGCTCTACTAAAAATCAACATAAAATCATATATACAGCTTCTCCCCTACCCATTATGCCAGTAACCCTGCCAAAGAAGGAAATTCACTTGGTTTGGCCTGATTTATTCTTGACAAATCCATGTTGGCTATATTTTCCACCTTATTATCCTCTAGGTGCTTACATATCGATTGCTTAATAATTTGTTCAAGTATCTTTCCACGTATTAAATTAGGTTGACAGGGCTATAATTCCTTGGGTCCTCTTTGTTCGCCTCTTTAAAGATAGATACAACATTTGCCCTTCTCCAGTCCTCTGGGACCTCATCTGTCCTTCATGAGTTCTCAAGGATAACTGCTAATGGTTCCAAGATTGCTTCACCTAGTTTTTTAAGTACTCTAGAGTGAATTTTATCAGGCCCTACCGACTTGAATAAATCTAACTTGTGCCAAAGGCAGCACATGAGCTGATTTTCATTGGCACTCACACTGCCCGGGTCCTGGCCACCGGTCTTGGGTGCTCTGCATTTTAATTTAATTTTAAATGACGCTTCTTAAACATTTTAAAAACCGTACTTACTTTACATACAACAATAGTTTAGTTATATATTATAGACTTATAGAAAGAGACCTTCTAAAAACGTTAAAATGTATTACTGGCACGCGAAACCTTAAATTAGAGTGAATAAATGAAGACTTGGCACACCACTTCTGAAAGGTTGCCGACTCCTAGTTTACCTTATTACCAGCTGCGTTCTCTTCTAGTTTCCATTCACGGTACCGTATCACCCAGTCATTTCCCTCCATCTCTTCTTCATCTGATGAAGAATCTGATGCAGAATGTTCCACTTCTGATTTTTCTATGATACAATCTTCATCATTATCTAAAGTACAGAGTTTGGAGATAATACTGATACATCACTCTCCAACAGTTTTTTCCAAAATTAGGCCTATTTCTCAAGCTGAGGGTAAGTCTTGGCGAATTTCGGAATACTTGCCTTTCTTTGATGCATGTTGTTTTCTGAAAAGTTCTGAAATTGTCAACAGTAATTTGCTTGACATTTAAAAAAATATGTTTTGTAGCTACTTGTATTCAGAAATAGGGGGGAGTCACCCGTGGGGCCCAGTCCAGGCCCTTCTTCCACACTACTATTTTAGATTAGTCTAGGCCAGACCTCCCAGGCTAGTTTCCCCTTTCTGGCTGAGTCCATGAAACAAGAAGGAGTTGGGGGAGAAGGGGAAATGGGGCAGTGCCAGCCCATAGTTGAAGCCTGCAGGAGGAAATCCCCTGAAAGAGAAAAGAATCCATGCATTGCACCCCCCTGCACATGAACTTGCCTGGCCCCGGCTAGGCAGCTTAGGGGTCTGGCCGGGCTGGAAGCAGCCTCCCTCCCAGCTAGCTTCTCTGGCTCCTGCTTGCTGATGTGGGGAGAGGGAGACTGAGTGAGTGAGAGGGAGAGAGAGCCTGTGTGTGAGTGTCTGTCTATGAACTGCAGCCACACAGCTGTCAGAGATATTCCCCAAGCAAGTAGGGACACAGAATGGTCAGCAGTTTGAATCCCACTTCTGCTGGTGTGCGTTCTGTAGGCTGTGCTTCTGCAACAGTCTCCTTGTTCTCTGATGTAAGGAATGATCTGCTTGTATTTCACTAATCACTTCCACAGTCACAGCTCACCCACTGTAGTAAGGGAACAAACCTCTCCAGCTATTCTATTTCTCCAGTCAGGTGAGGTGGCAGGAAATAGTTTTGGAGGATGCCTGCTACCCCTGGGCTTCATCACTGATTCCAGGATTATCATTTATTAATAACAGCCATAAGCATAAGTAGGAGCATACTCAGTTACACCCGGAGACATTTGTCTTCTCAGGCTCCGTCCAACTAGCAGTCTCTTTCTCCATCTTTCAGGATAATCTTCATTCCTGCCCCTGGAAACAGTTTCTCTTCCTAGAACCCTTCCAGGTTCCTTCTCTGAGTTACTCCTTTTCAGTGTTTCCTTAGGGTACGTCTACACTACGGGACTATTCCGAATTTGCATAAACCGGTTTTGTAAAACAGATTTTATAAAATCGAGTGTGCGTGGCCACACTAAACACATTAAATCGGTGGTGTGCGTCCACGGTCCGAGGCTAGCGTCGATTTCTGGAGCATTGCACTGTGGGTAGCTACTCCGTAGCTATCCCATAGTTCCCGCAGCCTCCCCCGCCCCTTGGCATTTCCGGGTTGAGATCCCAGTGCCTGATGGGGCAAAAATCATTTTCGCGGGTGGTTCTGGGTACAGCCTCACCCCTCCCTCCCTCCCTGACAGCGGCAGACAACCGTTTCGCGCCCTTTTTGCTTGGTGAACCGTGCAGACGCCATAGCACAGCAAGCATGGACCCTGCTCAGCTCCATACCGCAATCGTGGATGTTTTAAACACCTCGCGCACTCTCGTGCAGTATATGCTGAACCAGGACCTTCGAACCGAGGCGAGTAAGAGGCGGATACGGCAGCGCGGCGATGACAGTGATGAGGACGTGGACACAGAATTATCTCAAACCGCGGGCCCCGGCGCTTTGGAGATCCTGATGGTAATGGGGCAGATTCTATCCATTGAACGCCGATTTTGGGCCCGGGAAACAAGCACTGACTGGTGGGACCGCATTGTGTTGCAGGTGTGGGACGATTCCCAGTGGCTGCGAAACTTTCGCATGCGTAAGGGCACTTTCATGGAACTTTGTGACTTGCTTGCCCCTGCCCTGAAACGCCATAATACCAAGATGAGAGCAGCCCTCACAGTAGAGAAGCGAGTGGCGATAGCCCTGTGGAAGCTTGCAACACCAGACAGCTACCGGTCAGTCGGGAATCAATTTGGAGTTGGAAAATCTACTGTGGGGGCTGCTGTGATGCAAGTAGCCAAAGCAATCACTAAGCTGCTGCTACGAAGGTTGTGACTCTGGGAAACGTGCAGGCCATAGTGGATGGCTTTGCTGCAATGGGATTCCCTAACTGTGGGGCGATAGATGGAACCCATATCCCTATCTTGGCACCGCAGCACCAGGGCACCCAGTACGTAAACCGGAAGGGGTACTTTTCAATGGTGCTGCAAGCACTGGTGGATCACAAGGGACGTTTCACAAACATCCACGTGGGATGGCCAGGGAGGGTTCATGATGCTCGCGTATTCAGAAGCACTACTCTGTTTAAACGGCTGCAGCAAGGGACTTACTTCCCAGACCAGAAAATAACAGTTGGGGATGTTGAAATGCCTGTCGTTATCCTGGGGGACCCAGCCTACCCCTTGATGCCATGGCTCATGAAGCCATACACAGGCAGCCTGGACAGTGGTCAGGATCTGTTCAATTACAGGCTGAGCAAGTGCAGAATGGTGGTGGAATGTGCATTTGGCCGTTTAAAGGCTCGCTGGCGCACATTACTGACTCGCTCAGACCTCAGCCAAACCAATGTCCCCTATGTTATTGCTGCTTGCTGTATTCTCCACAATCTCTGTGAGAGTAAGGGGGAGACCTTTATGGCGGGGTGGGAGGCTGAGGCAAATCACCTGGCCGCTGATTACGCGCAGCCAGACACCAGGGAGATTAGAAGAGCACACCAGGAAGCGGTGCGCATCAGAGAAGCTTTGAAAACGAGCTTCATCAATGGCCAGGGTACAGTGTGACTGCTGTGTTTGTTGATGAACACCCACCCCCCCTTGATTGACTCAGTCCCTGTAAGCAACTCCCCCTCCCCCTTCGAGTACAGCTTACTTATGCAAATAAAGTCACTCTCATTTAAAAAGCATTAATTCTTTATTTTTTCATTATACAAAGAGGGAGAGAAGTAAGGGTGTGCTTTGGGAGGAGGAAAGGAGGGATGGAGAAGGCCATTAAAAAAATTCAGAGTAACGGCATCCTTCTGGTTGGGCTGTCCACGGGGGTGGAGTGGGCGGGTGCACGGAGCCTCCCCCCACGCGTTCTTACACGTCTGGGTGAGGAGGCTAAGGAACATGGTGAGGGGGGAGGGTGGTTATACAGGGGCTGCAGCGGCACTCTGTGATCCTGCTGCCGTTCCTGAAGCTCCACAAGACGCCGGAGCATGTCAGTTTGATCACGCAGCAGCCCCAGAGTTGCATCCCGCCACCGCTGATCTTCCTGCCGCCACCGCTGATTTTCCTGCCGGTCTTCCTGCCGCCACCTCTCATCTCGGTTGTCCCTCCTGTCCTCACGTTCATCCCTCCTGTCCTCACGTTCACTGGCCTCTTTCCTGTAATTTGAAACCACGTCCTTCCACTCATTCAGATGAGCTCTTTCATTGCGTGTAACTTCCATAATATCTGAGAACATCTCATCTCGCGTCTTCTTTTCCTCCGCCTTATCTGTGCTAGCCTTTGGGATGGAGGAGGGACGCTTGAAAAATTTGCAGCTGCATGAGGGAGATAAATATTTAGAAAGATACATTTTACAGAACAATGGTTATACTCTTTCACAGTGAAAAGCACTATTCACCTTACATAGCACATGTGATTTCCTACAAGGTCGCATTTTTCATCTTAATAGTGACTGCTTGCATCTCTGGGGTTACAGATCTCACAGACACAGGTCCAGGCATCAGGATTCAGCTTGCATGCGGCCATGGTAAGCCACTGTCTCAGTGATTTACCCCTCCCCCCCCAACGCATGGCTAATACCACGCTAGCTCCCTGCTAATCAACAACCTTCCCCTCCCCACCCACTGCTTGTCCGGTAGCTTGGGAAGCTCGCCTCGCCGGTGACCAAACAGAAAAGATCATCGGCATTTCACCCTCCCCTCCCCGCCGCTACGTGCAGGAAAGTGTTTTTAAGCTGCTGCATTCCACGAACCCAGTAGAAAAATGGCCACCCCCCTTACTTAAATTCCTGATTTTTAACCAGGTTATCCTGAACGATATCACTTTGCTGAGGATAACAGAACAAGATAAAGAGCGGATGCTTCTTGAATGCCAGCAGTCCCGGGACCATACGCTGCGATGCTTTGCCACGCAATGATACCTGATTACTTGCTACATGCATGGCATGGTAAAGTGTCCTACCACGGTGGGCAGAACAAGGATGCCTTGCCCAGAAACCTTCTGCAAAGGCTTCTGGAGTACCTACAGGAGCGCTTCATCGAGATGTCCCTGGAGGATTTCCTCTCAATCCCCGGACATGTTAACAAACTTTTCTAAGTAACTATACTGTCTGCGAATGCATCCCAAGTCCTCAGGGCAAATCAATCATTAAAAAAGGCTTGCTTAAAAAACACTGTTTGCTATTTGCAAAGGTACACTCACCAGAGCTCCCTTCCAGGGCGTCATTCTCTGCAATAGTTGCTTGCGAGGGCTGGGAGCAGGGTAATTCCGTCAGGGTGATAAAAAGCTCCTGGCTGCTGGGGTCACGGAGTGCTGTGTGCTCTGCTCTGAGGTCTTCCTCTTCTTCTTCCTCTTCATCTTCCCGTCTGCATAATCCTCAGACATGGCAGAGATTACAACCCCCACCTCGGAATCCACAGTCAGGGGTGGGGTACTTGTGGCGCAGCCCCCTAAAATTGCATGCAGCTCAGCATAGAAGCGGCATGTTTTTCGACCTGCCCCGGACCTTCCGTTTGCTTCTTTGGTTTTCTGGTAGGCTTGTCTGAGCTCCTTAACTTTCACTCTGCACTGCACGGAGTCCCTGCTGTGGCCTTTAGCAGTCATAGCCTTAGAAATTCTTTCAAATACTTTTTCATTTCGTCTTTTGGAACGCAGTTCTGTTAGCACTGAATCATCTCCCCATATAGCGATCAGATCCATTACCTCCCGAGCGGTCCATGCTGGGGCTCTTTTTCGATTCTCAGGAGACTGCATTGTTAACTGTGCTGATGAGCTGTGCGTGGTCACCTGTGATGATGAGCTCTCCACGCTGTCGAAGCAGGAAATGAATTTCAAAAGTTCCCGGGGCTTTTCCTGTCTACCTGGCCAGTGCATCCGAGTTGAGAATGCTGTCCAGAGCGGTCAGTGGTGCACTGTGGGATAGCTCCCGGAGGCCAATACCGTCGATTGCGGCCACACTAACCCTATTCCGATATGTTAATACCGATATTAGCGCTACTCCTCTCGTCGGGCAGGAGTACAGAAACCGATTTAAAGAGCCATTAAAATCGATATAAGGTGCCTCCTAGTGTGGACGGTTGTGGCGTTAAATCGGTTTTACACTCGTAAAACCGATTTAAACGCCTAGTGTAGACCAGGCCTTAAACAGGAGCACCCAGCCCTCCTCTTTGGAACTGGACTGAATTAGTTAGTCCCTCAATCTCTCCTTAACCAGGAGTCTCCCCAGCTCTCCTCACTGGAGCTAAGTTGTGGGTTAGCCTGTTGTAGGGCCTCTGCCAGTTTCTCTCTCAGCTGGTCCCTTTCTTGTAATTAGCCATTGGATTGCAGGGTGCTCCTCAAGCTAGCCCTTTTTGCCAATATCTCCTGGTGTGTGCCCTGCTATCAGAGGCAGATTAAAAATTACTGGGGATCTGGGCAGAAAGAACATTTGGGTCCCGCTCCCTGCTCCTCCCTTTCCCCCCAAGGCCCCACTCCCTGGCCTGGCCAGAAGCTGGAGTCAGGCCATGATAAGAGCAGCCCAGGGAGCCTAAGCTGCTGTGGGGAGCCCTGGACCTTCCACCTGCCTTGGGTGGTGTGCCCTGGGGGGCAGGGGCACAGGCTAGGGACTGCTCTTGGGCTCCCTGGCTCCCCACCCTGGGCAGGTTGGAGGGTCTGGGACTCCCCACAGCGGTCCGGGCTTCCTCGGTAGCTCTTACCACAACCTAGAATGACCATATGTCCCGTTGGTCCCACAGTAGCTATGAAGCTCTCCCATCAACATAGCGCCGTGCACACAAGTGCTTATGCCCACAAAACATATGTCACTCAAGGGGATGTTTTTTTTTCACACCCCTGAGGAACGTAAGTCTTGCTGACATAAGTGGTAGTGTAGTCATGGCCTCAGAAAGGCAAAAAGTCTTTTCAGTTTTAGATGTCAAAGACAGTTTTGTCTGACAGGTAAAACTTGATGATGGAAACCTTCTGGACTCGTTTTGGAAGGTATAGATGACTCTGAATCCTATTTGGCATTTCTCTGACAATAGAAGAGAACCAGTGATGTCACCATGACATGCTAGAAGGATTTGAGGGGGGTGATGTACTTGCAGATGACATCTTTGTGTTAGCTTGTGGAGGCTCTCTTGTGGATGTTAATGCTGATAATGATTGTAAGCTGATACCACTGCTCAGTAAAGTATATCCAACGGAATAAGAAAAATTTAGACTGCATCTGTTAGCTGTAATAGACACCTAACAACAAGAGTCTTAAAAGTTGACCCTGAAAAGATACAAGCAATTCTGAAATGTCCCATCCAAGAAATGAGCAAGACATACACTGCTTTTTGGCATTTGTTAATTATCTGTCTTAGGTCAGTGAACCCTTTAGGACATTGACTAATAAGATTCTGGAATGTGTTAGGAATCCCAACAGCAAGACACTTTCAGACAGATCCAAAAGTTAGCGACTAACTATCTGGTGCTAAAATGTTATGTAAAGGAACCTGTAACTAGCGCTAGGTGAATTTTTTCAGCTGAATAGTTTATTCACTGATAAATGCAGCGTTGGTTGATCAGAAACTGTCTGTGAGTTTGACCTGATTAGTTTCAGCTGGGAAAAATGTTTTCTCAGCAAATTCTGTATGTGCCCTTCAGCCGAGTGTTTAGGGCAACTGCCTGGGATCCAGATTTGAATCTCACTCTGGAGCAGGGATATGAACTCAGATTCTCCACTCCCCCTTCTGAGTGTCCACCTGGCTATAGACAATTCTGATGTCAGCTGTTCTCAGTCTCTCTTGTTGAACCCATTCTTTGAATAAATATTTACGGATCCATTGGGCCAGCAAGAGATTGAGAATGACTCTTTAAGTCTGCTGTGTAAGGCACTCACCTGGGAGTTAGGAGATGTGGAAGCAAATCACTCCTGTGAATCAGGCAGAGAGAAGATTTGAATCTCCATCTCCATTGTTTTTGCATGTAAACACCACAGTTGACCATTATCTCCTAGGATGTGATCATATACATGTGGACATAGATTCTAAAGATTTTTGATCCATCTTCAGAAAATCTTTATCAGCTGTAAACCACCTTCAAGTAATATTAATGAAACTTCAAAAATGTCGCTTGAATGTAGAATACAAAAATTGCAGACTTTCATAAGTATAAGATGAGAAACCCATGTATAATAGGATTATATGTGGAAGTGGGTAAGTTATGAGTCTTATAATATTTTTGTAAATGCTATTGTTATATTGAGACATTGAGCTAGACATATTCAGCTGGCAAATGTAGGCTGCAACTTACTAGGTATGTGGCAATTTTACTTTTTGGTCTCTTGATTAGTTCTTCACTTTTGCTAAGTAGTAATTGCACAAATAATAAAGTTTGAATATTGTGACTTAATTTGTAAATGATGATAAGTAGCATATGCTATGCATTGTGAACTCTGTTATGAAATTTTTTTTAGTGTATGAATAGTTTTAGTAGATCTCATTGAGGCTCTTTGGCAATAGGTCACTAGCAATGTGGATGTGTTGATCCTTATTATCATTATTATCAACATCTTAGCACCTAGGGGCCCAAGTCAGGGGCCAGGATCCCATTGTGGTAGGCGCTGTATGAGTATGAAATACAAAAATGCATATTACTTTAAATATTTTTTATCCAGAAAGTTTGTCCATTTTTTCCTATGGAATTCTGCACAGGACAAAGTTAAAGTTTCCTGAGTTGGACCGTGGTGATTATGGTTGAGTAGAGTTAATTGTCTAGGAAAGCAGACTCTTTGTGTTGGAATGTGGCTTTACATTGTATTTCTTGGTTTTGTGGGTTTGAGTTTTATATTACTGTCCCTTAGCAAGCTTTAACTGTTTTTCACTAACTGTTCTATATATTCTGAATATGCAATTATTATAATTAAAAGTATGAGGGTATTTGAAATGCTAATGAATGCAGTCGAATGCTTTGCAGGGCTGTTAATAATGAATCCACTGATAGAAACACCAGCGTCTAGTTCTTATAGTAAATTTGTTGATAGAAAAATATACTGAAAGATAAGGCTGACTGTATTAAAGATAATTAATAGGATCAGCATGGTGGCAGTTTTTCCATGGTAAAAGGCATGGGAAGGTCCCAGTATCTGTAAATTGCAAACATGTGTGCAGGAAGTATGGCTGTATAGTTGCATTGTATTGTTCCATAAAACGTACTTGCAGTTAGTATGACCTAGAATAGCAGAGGAAACCTCCTGGATGAGAGTAGGAACAGTCAGAGCAATTTTAGATTACGGCTAGATTTTTGAAGGTATTTAGGCATTACTGCAGTCAGCATTGCAATGCCTAATGATTTAGGATCCTAAGTCTCATTCTCAAAAGAGATTTATGTACCTAACTGCCTAAATCTCTTTTGAAAATGAGATTTAGTCTCCTCAAACAGTTAGATGTTGTAGTGCTGAGTGTAGCAATGCCTAAATACCTTCAAAAATCTGAACGTATATCAATGGGCACCACTCGAGAAGCAGCCATCCTGAGCGCACCCTTGCCATACAACTGTTCATAACTATGTGGTCTATGGGAGCTCCATTGTTACGTTCCATTTGGGGTTGTGGCTTTTTCTTATAACAAAATGTTAAGATTGTATATTTTCCTCAGACTGACTCTCCACTGACAGTGGTACAGCGCAAGGAATGTTTGGTAACATGTTCCACAAAGCATAGATTGGAGTATCAGCAATGTGTATTGTGGGGAGCATCATATGCTATTACTTGGGGCAACAATAACTTGTGGTATTTACTGCAGAATTTGGATGCTCTGGAGAAGCATGTATGCAGCAGATCTTTTTACAGCTAATTCCACTTACCTGGTCATAGAACCATGGCATCTATTTTCCAGCAAATGCAAACATGACCAACGATTTCTCATGCTATATTGTTGTGACTAGATGTGGCATGGCATCCCACCATTTAACCTCTCTCATCTTTTACAAAGGATTTTGTGGCATTTTCCATCTAAGTTGTTATTTTCTATTGTCCCCTGTAGTGTATAAGCTATGGGAACTGAAGTATAGACCATTGGGCCAAGTGAGCCTTCTTGGAGAGCATCTGCTCCCCTTTGCACTGAGCCACATCTCTGTGACAGCTATCCTTTGTTGACTGCTGTAGAGTGGGGAAGAGTCCATGACCCCACCCTGTCTCCGTCCCCTTTTGGAGAGTGTAGAGTTAATACTACCTTGGAAAGTTGTGCAGGTTACAGGCAGTCTGACTCTAAGTGGTACATTTTACAAATGGTTCATAAAGTTTTAACACATGCATTTCACTTGCGTTGATAGTATTTTCATAGTTTGAATACTGTGCAGTGTTTAAAAATGTATCTTTAGGTTTAGGTGGTTTCTGTCAGCATCTGCTGACTAACAGTACATGGAGTACCATTGACTCAATGCTTGAAAGAGGTATTGTGTCAGAGTTAAGGATCTATCTGAAAGAGATGGCGGTTAAATGTAAGAAAGTAAAGAAGGAAATGTGGTAGGCAGTGGTCGATTCCCATATATCTGGGAGATCTACTGTAATAAAAAATACCAACTAAGAGAAATGGATAATGATGGCACTTTTCTAAATACTTATCTTGGTAGGCAAAAATAAATGCTGCTCTTGACTTAGCTGATAAATTGATACCTTGTTAGAGTAGAAATGAAGTTGAGGTCAGAGCATCTGATTTTTGTCCCATGATTTGCTTTTTTGGCCTTATTTCCAGTACCCCCAACATTATTTATTCATTTATTTTTTGGCAAGTGTGATTGTTTCAAGAAATGAAGTTTTACTCTGTTTGCCATTCAAGCTACTAACTCAGCAAGGTTGGAAGTTTGCCCTAATGTTCTGTAAACCAATTAGATTACAAAGTATCTGACATAATTTGGAATGCTGAACAATCTTAAACATATCTGAACAAGTAGAATTTGATATGCCATATGGGAAGTAAAAATATAGTTCCCTTCCCCCAACTTTTAAATGCAAATGAAGAGAACCATGAACCTGGGTGTAATTACAAACCTTTGAAAAGTCACTCTGGTAATCAGTCATAACAGTTGAGTTCTGCTAATCTTTCAACAAAAGTATGCATCTGGTTTCAATGTTAAAACTTTCTCCTTTTAACAATGGGTTAAATATAAAAAAGTTCCCTTAGGCAGGAAGATGTTTGAATGGTCAGATGTGAAATGTTGGTGACCTCAAGCTGTTGCTGATTTCAGCCGGTTGTAAAGGCTGCGATCTGGGGGCAGGGTGAGTAATTAAATAAAATGGGAACATAGGAAATGTAGGTTGGAAAGAGGCCAGGGTTCCTCCTCCTTGTTAATTAAACTGATAATTTATAGCAGTGGGTTTCCCTTATGTCAGTCTAAAGTGTTTATATTTAAAATAAACTTTGAAAAACATGGTTAATATATATCTCTAGGGGATATATGATGAGTAGTATCATTTTCTTAGACATTTGTAGTATCATTCAATGAGTGCTTCTTTTTCATTGCATTTTTTACCATATTTTGGAAGTTAAAAGTATCTTAATTTTTGTGAAAAATCCTCACTTACAGTCAACAGTCATCTTTTTCATATTGTAACTCTTACATATAATCAGCATTGTTGTATTAGAAGTCTCTGAGCTGGCTGTAAATATATGCAAACTGCTTTTAGTATTTATTTTAGAAAAACAATGAAGCATAACAATGATTAATGGCTTAGCTGGCAAAGAAAATGAGTAAGACATAAGTACTGAGTTAAAAAAAAAAGTCTCCTCTCTTTTATTTAGGAATTTAGTTTAGAAGACATAACAAAAATCACAATCCACTCTTGCCTTGTCCAAGATCTACATGAAGCTTTTAACAATATAAAAACATAAGTTTGTTCTACTTGTACATTTTGGCATAATTTCAATATGGGCTTTCTAAATTTTTATAACATTTTGTTTTTAAAAGTTTCATTGTTTTTACCCTATGAAGGCTTGATCCTAGTCTACTGATGTCGGTGAGAATTTTACATTGACTTCAGTGGTTACAGGACCCCAGCCTAACTAAAAAACAGAATTCTTGATAGTGGTGTGTTGTAATGGCTATCCGGCAAATACTGTAATAAAAAGTGCAGGGGAAGAAAACCTGACTGCTCTTTCCCCACAAACCTGATGAAGATGTGAAATTATTATTGATGAAAGCAAAATCTATGCATGAAAACATGAATCTCAGTTCGGTCAATTTTTCTGTGTATTGGGACCTCCTCATGGAAAAAATATATGTAGGATATCAGATATAAATCAAGCTGTAATAGTTCTATTACAAGATTTAACACAATAAAAGAATAAGAGACATTAGCCGAGTTAGACCCCCTACCTACAAGTTGTTCCATCTGAACAGATCCCAGAGCCTCAGCAGAGCTACACTGAAGTCAATGGAGCTCCATGTAGGTACTGAGATCTGTGTTGGTGGATCAGCTTCCAGGATCAGGAGCCTAACTAGTCCAACAACAAAATGCATCCATTTATAAATTAGAAACAATTTTTTGGCTGTTCATCATGGAGCAGCCACCCCATAGTGATTGACCATGTAGTAGAAATAACTTGTAATACTACTATTCTGTTTAAGTTCTTATACCACACCTATCTCTGGTTTATATGAGCACTTTCCAGAATCTGACAAGCCTACCATCTGTCATTCTTACTCTCTCTCTTCCTTTCTCAAGGGTGAGGTTGACCATTGGGACTCTGACAAAGGGAATACAGTTTGGGCGCTTGGGGAATGGGTGTAGCCCTCTAGTTGAGGAACTGTCATTCGCAGGTGGACCTGTTGGAAACATGTTGGAAAGAGATGCAGTCATTGCAATGTCAGAACAAAGGAGCATTGCAAATCAAAGGGATGTGAAGGCAGGACAACTGGGGTGAAGTTGGACTTCGCAGCCAGGGAGAAGAGGAGTTGATTCCCTCTTGGGGTGATACAATGTGGTGTTAAAAAAAAACTTTTATTGTGATGGTAATTTACAGTTTATGATTTTCCTAAGCAAGTATTTGATGTTACTTTATATTATTTATTTTATATTATATTGTCCCTGCCTAGTTTCTGGGTTTTCCTTTATAAAATTTAAATTTTAAGGTTATATCCATTTTGTTGTTTGCCTTTACCTCTCCTCTCAGCATAGCCTAGCTGAGGCCTGGGTCACTGCACTGTGGTGGGTGTTTTTTAGTGAAGACCAGGTGTTGCAGATCCTAGTGAGTGCCCCTGCCTGGCCACCCATTAGGACTGCTGTGAAGGGAATCTAAACTTCTGTGTTCTGGATCTTCTGGGGTGTTAAGCTTTTGGAGCCTCAGCAAACTGCAGCACTGTTTCCTTCCTTGGCCTCTCTGGCACATTTCCCCCCACACTAATAATCAGTCTGTTACCCCTTCTTAGAAATGGGGCTCCTCATTCCAGCTGCCATAGGCCCCGAGGACCAGCACTGACCCCTGAAATATCTGTTACTTAAACACACCCCTGTTCTGTAACTTCACCCCAAAGCTGTGAAGTTTCTGGTCTACAATTTAACTTTCTCAGTGGTATGCAGTAGTTGTAAAGGAGTTATTATAGAGAGAGACATTTTGCATGGTCTGACACCTTTATGCTCTTTTATACTTAATCATGTAAAGCAAAGCAGAGTACAAACCTCAAATGTCCCTCACTTTCTAGCTCACCTTTCCTTTGTGGGTCCAAGAGGAAACATCTGGATCTAGGAAGGCAGCCAGGCAGGCACTGTATGCCCTGCCTCATGCAGGCTGTTACATGGTGAGTGGTCTCCCTCATGGATTGGAGGAAAGGTCCCCAGGCAGACCAGACTCTGCCCTTTTAAAACCTTCAGCCCCCTGTGTCAAATGACACCCTTGCCATCTTCCTCACTTGAGCACAAACTCCTGTCAGGTCACTTTGTTGCCAAGGTGACTTCTTCTGGGCAAGAGTTTTTCTGGGACCAGTCTTCTGTCTAAAGTGAATAGATTTCCAACAATTGTGTATTTAAGAGTCGGTTACCCTCTATTGTTGTTCTTTTGCTACCAGCCTTTGGAATTTTCAATGCAACATGGAGTCAAACAGACTACAGAGAAGGCAAAAGGCTGCACATTCAAAATGGAGTTTTCAGCCCAACACAGACAGATAGGGCTTATAACCTCACACAGAATTCACAGCTTGCAGACATATTTCCAGTTAATCGCATCAGGTTGAAGAAGTGCACCTTGCACTTGGAATGGAAAAGGGAGACGTTTTCAGTAGTTTTAACATCCTGTAGGAGGTCATTCTACAGTTTTGGACTGGTTCTCAGAAAGCTCTCTCCCGTACAAATGAGTTTTACCCTTACAGTAGATGGCACCGTTATGGCAGAGGAGTGAAATTATTTAATATAATCTTTGTCCTGAAACTTAAGGTACTTTTTAGGTATCTCAGGCCCAGAATTACCAATGGTTTTGATTTCATAACTAGTAGAGGAAATCTGATTCAGTAGAGAAATGAACATATACAGCCTACCCAGGAGGTTTTCCAAATTCAGATGCATGCATGAAAGCAATCCTCTGTGTAATGTCTGCCTCTGATCTTAAAAATCCTAGGTTACAATAGCTTAGATCAGGCAAGTGGATTTTCCCCTGACTTTCTAAGGGTATGTCTACACTACAAGACTATTTCGAATCAACTTAAGTCGAATTTGTGGAATCGACCTTATGAAGTCGAATTTGTGTATCCACACTAAATACACTAATTCGACTGTGTGAGTCCACAGTAACGGGGCAAGCGTCGACTTTGAAAGCGGTGCACTGTGGGAAGCTATCCCACAGTTCCCGCACTCCCCGCTGCCCATTGGAATTCTGGGATTTCCCCCCAATGCATGCTGGGAGAAAAATGTGTCGAGGGTGGTTTTGGGTAACTGTCATCATTGAACCGTCAATCACGCTCTCCCTCCCTCCCTCCCCGAAAGCGCCTGCGGGCAATCTGTTCGTGCACTTTTCTGCTCAGTGACAGCGCGGGCGCCACAGCACTGCGAGCACGGAGCCCGCTGCAGTTATAGCCGTTGCCAACTTCTCGCACCTTATCGTCCACCTCTTCCACAGTCAGCTGCTGAGAAATCGGGCTACTTTTCAATGGTGCTGCGAGCACTGGTGGACCATGGGGGATGTTTTACCAACATCAACGTCGGGTGGCCGGACAAGGTTCATGACGCGCGTGTTTTCAGGAACTCTGGTCTGTTTAGACGTCTGCAGGAAGGTAGTTTCTTCCCGGACCACAAAATAACTCTTGGGGATGTGCAGATGCCTATAGTGATCCTCGGGAACCCAGCCTACCCGCTAATGCCCTGGCTCGTGAAGCTCTGTGTAGGCGCCTTGCACAGCGACAAGGAACTCTTCAAGTACCAGCGAGCAGCGAGCAGCGTGACCTGTGACTGTTCAGTTTCTTTACAGAGAAGCTGAACCTGCCCCTGTTTCTTTACCAAGTTACTGTTGACTAGCATCTGCAGTTACATACCCCGTCCACCCCGCTTCCCCCACTTCCAACACACGTTTAAAAATAAAACACATGTTCCACTGTGACTTTACAAAGGTTTCTTTATTGATGACTTTGCGTTAAAGGGTTGAAACTGGGACGCAGACTGTGCTGGGTAGGGTGTGCGGTGATGTAAAGACCGCCTCTAAACTCGAGGAATGACAGGCTCCTGCTCCCAGAGTGGTCCGCAGTGCCGGACTGGTTGTTTCAACGGAGCCTGCCATCCCTCCTTTTTGGGACTCTGTGTGCAGGGGCTATGTGGCTTTGCGGCGGGGGAGGACGGATACAGATTCCTCTGCTGCGTGGCTCTGTGGTCCAGGACAGGGACCGTTGCATGAGATCTGTTAGCCCCCTCCCCCACTACAAAGTCATGTACCCCCCCACCCACACAGAACCTGCAAACCACCTCCCATACCGACCAGGGTGCCTACTGACTGCACTGTGTGATGTGACCTGCTGCTGATCCTGCCCCCGTCTCTGTACCCTGCTAAAGGTGACTGTCCTATGCAATACCCTACCCCCTTCCCCACTCACCCACCCACCCCTTCAAACACAGCGTTGTGTAAAAAAGCATGACGGAAACAGTAATTAACAGCAAAGTATTTTTAATAATTAACCAGACAGTCAGGGGATGAAACTGGGATTGGGGCCTGGGTGAGTCAGGAAGGGAAGGAATTCTCAAAAATTAGGGTATGAGAGCTTTTGGGTACTTGAGCACTCTGCTGGGGTGCAGTGACAGTTTTCACGGCCCCTGGCGCCACTCCTTCTGGTTACTTTGGGTGACGGGAGGTATGGGACTTTGTGGCGGGGGAGGGTGGTTGCAGATACACTGTGGGGGGGCTCTGTCCTCCTGCCTGCGGTCCTGCAGAACATCCACAAGGTGCCAGAGCGTGTCCATTTGCTCCCTCATTAGTCCAAGCAGCGTTTGAGTCGCCTGCTTGTCTTCCTCATGCCACCTCTCCTCCCGTTCGTTGTGTGAGCGCTGGTACAGAGAGAGGGTCTCCCTCCACTGGCTCTGCTGGTCCGCCTCGGCTCGGGAGCACCCCATAACTTCAGCGATCATCTCGTCCCGTGTCTTTTTCTTTCGCCGCCTAATCTTTGCCAGCCTCTATGAGGGGGATGCTGTGGCAGGTCTGGAGACAGTCGAAGCTGTGTGATGGGAGAAAGGGAGTGAATTCCTTGCAAAGATACATTTTTGCGAACAATGAACACAGTCTAGTCTGTGTCTGTGAACAACACCATGCACAGCACCTATCTCGTCCACACTCCTGCAGCAGGCACTCCTGAAAGCATAAACTCTGCCCCTGTTCTACCCCATCACAGTGTCCCCCGACCCTTGCACTTCTGGGTTGAGATCCCAGTGCCTGATGGTGCAAATTTCATTGTCGCGGGTGGTTCTGGGTAAATGTAGTCAGTCATTCCTTCCTCCGGGAAAGCAACACCAGACAATCATTTCAAGCCCGTTTTCCCTGGATTGCCCTGGCATATGCCATAGCGTGGCAACCATGGAACCTGTTTTGCCTTTTGTCACTGTCACCGTATGTGTACTAGATGCCGCGGACAGAGGCGATTCAGCAGCGCTACACAGCAGCATTCATTTGTTTTTGCATGACAGCAGAGATGGTTATCAGCCATACTGTACCATCTACCATGCCATTGTAAATTGGCAAGGTGATGATCTTTACCAGTCGTATTGCATTATACCTTCTGCTGCTGTCATAGGTGCCCCTGGCCGAGATCAGCCGGGGGCGCAAAAGACAAAACTGGGAATGACTCCCCGAGTCAATCCCTCCTTTATGGTATCTAAAATAGAATAATTCCTGCATAGAATATGGGGCTAGTGTAGTAGAGATCCAGTGTTTCAGAGAACCAGAGAGCACAGCCGCTCCGTGTCAGATTATTCAGGAATGATGAGCTGCATGGCATTCACAGGGGGTGCTCCTGCAACAACCCCACCTGTTGCTTCCCTCCTCCCCCAGCCTTCCCGGGCTACCATTGCAGTGTCCCCTGATTTGTGTGCTGAAGTAATACAGAATGCAGGAATAAGAAACAGTGATTTGTTACTGAAATGAAATAAGGGGAAGGCAGCCTCCAGCTGCTATGATTGTCCAGACAGGACATTAAGCAGTGTGTGGGAGAGGAAAACAGCATCCTGCTGCTATGACAGTCCAGGCAGTACAGAATCTTTTCTTTACACATGAAGGGCGGGGGCTGATGGAGCTCAGCCCCCTGTTGCTATGATGAAGACGGTTAGCAGGCCGTCTACTTATGGGCTGATGACGAGGACAGGTACCAGTCGTATTGCACTACACCATCTACAGCAAGGCTGATGATGATGACGACGGATATCAGTCATATTGCACCGTTAGCCACCCATAAGGGGGGGGGGGAGGATGCTACAGTACAGTGCCGCAGCATCGCGTCTACCAGCAGCATTCAGTACACATAGGGTGACATTTAAAAGAATCAAGAGACTTTTTTTTTCCTTTTCCTTCTGGGGGTGGGGGGTGGTTGTACATTGATGAGCTATACCCTGAACCGCCGCGGACAATGTGTTTGACCGTACAGGTATTGGGAGCTCAGCCAAGAATGCAAATGCTTTTCAGAGACTGCAGGAACTGTGGGATACCTTGCGTCCTCAGTCCCCCCCTCCCTCCATGAGCGTCCATTTGATTCTTTGGCTTTCCGTTACGCTTGTCACGCAGCAGCGTGCTGAGTCTCTGCTACGCCGTCTGGACGGAGATTTTTAAAAAATACTTTGGACCAGGCGTAACATTACAGTAATTCCCCTAATTAGATGCAGGAGTCTCCGAGCAAGATCACCCTGAGGACGGTCACTGAAGGAGATAGAGAGCGCATGCTGCGTGAAAGCCAGCACAAACCAGGGCCCTATGCAGCCGTGCTCGGGGAGGCAATGCTCCCTGAGTACCTCATGAAAGCCTGGCGCGGAAAAGTGTGCTACCACGGAGCACCCAATAAGGCAGCTCTCCCCAGGAACCTCCTGCGGAGGCTTTTCGATTACCTCCAGGAGAGCTTCGTGGAGATCTCCCAGGAGGATTTCTGTTCTATCCCCATATATATAGAGACCTCCTTTTCACATACTTCAGATTCCTGTTATATTAAGAATAAAAGTTTACATGTTTAAAGCACTTACCGACTGCTCCTTCCCCTGATTCAGGGTCTGGGTTAACGGCCGGGGAGAGTTGGTAGAGGATCTCCGTGACAGTGATGAAGAGATCCTGGCTGTCGGGGAAACCAGCGTTGTAAGCGCTGTCGCCTGCCTCATCCTCCACAAACCCTTCCTCATCTTCCCCGTCCGTGAACATCGCCGAGGAACTGTCCGTCGTCACTGTCCCATCGTCAGAGTCCATGGTCACTGGTGGGGCAGTGGTGGCAGGCTCTGTAGTGTCCGTTTGCCGCTTTGATTTTTTGGTAGCCTTGTCTGGGGTCCTTGATTTCCACGTGGCGCTGCGTTGCATCCCGCCTGTATCATCTGTCTCTCATGGCTTTGGAGACCTTCTCGTAGGTCTTTGCATTCCGTTTTTTGGAGCGCAGCTCCGAAAGCACAGACTCCTCGCCCCACACACCGATCAGATCCAAGACTTCCCAGTCAGTCCATGCTGGGGCCCTCTTTCTATTCAGAGATTACATGAACTCCTCTGCTGGAGAGCTCTGCATTGCTGCCAGTGCTGCTGAGCTCGCTCCGATGTCCAACCACGAAATGAGATTCAAACTGTCCAGACAGGAAAAGGAATTCAAATTTTCCCGGGGCTTTTCCTGTGTGGCTGGTCAGAACATCGAAGCTCGGACTGCTGTCCAGAGCGTCAACAGAGTGGTGCAGTGTGGGATAGCTCCCGGAGCTACTAAGTTCGATTTGCATCCACACCTAGCCTAATTCGACATAGCCATGTCGAATTTAGCGCTACTCCCCTCGTTGGGGAGGAGTACAGAATTCGAACTAAAGAGCCCTCTATGTCGAATTAAATGGCTTCCTGGTGTGGATGGGTGCACGGTTAATTCGAATTAACGCTGCTAAATTTGAATTAAAGTCCTAGTGTAGACCAGGCCTAAGATAATTCAAAATTTAGGGAAAGCATTAAATACAGATAATACTTAAAATACAAAGGTAATAATTGGAGATATACCAATCTCCTAGAACTGGAAGGTCATTGAATCTAGCCCCCTGCCTTCACTAGCAGGACCAATTTTTGCCCCAGATCCCTAAGTGGCCCCCTCAAGGATTGAACTCACAACCGTGGGGGTTTAGCAGGCCAATGCTCAAACCACTGAGCTATCCCTTCCCCCCTAAATGCTTGTCTTTGAACAGCAGGTGATATATTGTACTTTTAAACTGAAAATCGAAAAAAGATAATTGTATTATAACAGGCATTGTAGAGTCTGCATTTAATTTTACCAGGTGATTATCAACAAATTCCGCTAACCTAAATGAATGTGTTGGTACAGTGTTGAGCTCTCCCCCTCCTGATGCTTAGTAGTCAATGAATTACACTTATCACTTGTCACTATTTCTTTACAATATCCTGCACCTGCTCCCATCAAAATCAATAGAAATCAATAGAAGTTTGGGCTTTGATTTCAATGTGAGCAGGATCAAGGCCGTGATGACAATACTAATTGAGGTGAAATCCTGACCCTATTGAAGTTAATGGGAGTTTTGCCTTTGGCTTCAGAGGAGCCAGGACTTCACCCCAAAAGAATAAATGTACATTTAAGTGCTTCTACAGTGTGCAGAATGTTTCAATTGCCCAATATCTGACAGGATTTATTGTCTAGTGCCCACTACCAGTGTCAGCAACACAGTAAATAACAGGTCTATTTGTAGTAGGTAGTATGTTTATTTTTTATTATTATTATTATTATTATTAGCTCAATACAAGACTTTGAAGGAGATGGATTCTGTACCTGAAGAGCTGACCTTGTAAGGGCCAGATTCTGACCTCATTTACCAGCGTGTTTCAAGAATAACTTGGTTGACTTCAGTGGAGTTACTCTGGATTCAGTGGAATTACACAGATGTAACTGAGGTCAGGATCTGACAGACAATACAGCTCAGACACAAATAATATAGTGGATGACTGGGTGAAGATCCATTCATAAAGTGGTATCTTCTTTCTATGTATGTATGTGACTAATGTACATATACGTATGTGTCTATTTGGTGCACAAAGGGCCTCCATGATCCTGTATCCTTTACTCACAGAAGTAGTCCTGCTTGATTTCCCTAGGGGTGCTCCACTTTGGGTGCACTTGCATCCCCTGCACCTTCAATTGGAGATTTCTCATAGCAGTGTCCATTCCACCTGCACATGTGTGTTACTCAGCCTCATGCCCCATGTCATTCCTATACTGCACTATGCAGGCTAACTGTCCTCAGTTCCTTCTTAACTACCCCAGCTTGAGAAAGTGGTTTAGCAAGTTGTCCGAGTTCAGACTTCCCAGTTTTCCCATGGAAACTCATGGTATTGTCACCTCCTTTGGCTACTATTACTTCAGCTCAAGCCCTGGACATGGTACCGACAACACTCTTGGTACCACAAGCATTCTAGTTTCCCTGAGACCTCATAGTGTCTGAGACTCCTGATTCACCATTGCTCGGCTCCAGTCTCTTCTTGGTACCAAGAATGTCCAGATCTTTGGACACCCATCCATTACCAATGGTGGTACCTCACTTTTCCTTGGTATTGAGAGCCTCCAGATCTCTGGACACCTGTCTTGTTCTGATGGTGGTACCTCAGGCTTCTTATGCTGCCCCACCATTACTGAGTGACTTAGAGGAAGAGACTTCTGATGAAGATTTTGCCTCAGCCTCCCAAATATCTGTGCAAGGCTCTCCACTCCGCCCCTCTGAAGGTTCTTTTCCTTAGGTTCCTTAATGTTCTTTTCCCTGAGATCACTCGTGACAGACATCCACAGCTACTATCTCGCTTGGGCGAGCATCTGTGGATTCCACCACCCATGCCATATGTGCTACCCCCTTGGCCATACTGGGACCACTGGGTGGCTTATTGCCATCAATTCCCTCGGGCCTCAAGCTCTGCCCTTCATAGAGATAAACACCACTCCTCACCCTCCCTTTCCAGGAGACTGCAGCCTCAGGAAGAGACCTTTGAGGAACAGGCGGCCAGGGCTGATGAGGAGGTCTCTTCAAATGCAAACATTTCTCCATTATCCCCAGATGAAGCTGTCATGTCACCTCCCCCATCCCTGGCTGACAATTTCTGGATCTGATCAAGAGGGTCATGGATTCTTTACAGATCCACCTCAAGGAGATTGAAGAACTGCATCATAAGTTCCTCGACATCCTCCATACAGCATCCTCTACCCGCATTGTGCTGCCAGTCAACAAGGCATTCCTGGATCCTGCAAAGGTCATCTAACACACTCCAGCCTCAATTCCTCCCATGTGCAAGAGGGCAGACAAAAATATTATGTTCCCTCTAAGGGTCAGAATTTTTATTTTCTCAACCATCTCCTAACTCCTTGGTGCTTGAGGTGGTTAATGAACATTGAAGGCAGCACCAAGCTAAATCTACGCCCTATGATAAAAATCATAAGCGTCTCAACCTCCTTGGTAAAAAATCTTATTCTTCAGCTACTTTACAGTTTAGAATCACCAATTTTCAGGGAAAGGTCTGTGTATCTTGCTTTACCGCCCTTATCAAGTGTCTTATTGTGGAGCTCAGTTGGCTCTGTGGACAGAGTGCAGTTTCCTCCTCACAACCCAGTCTGAGAGGGATCATCACAGACCCTCTCCCCCGAGCTGGAAAGGAGACAGCACTGGAAAAAACTGGCGCCGCAGTCAGAGGCCTGGCTGCTGGCTATAGGGATTTTGGTGCAGTCTTCCATTTGGCGTGCTGCTCTTCTGAAAGATGCAGATGGACCCATGAGGGATGTGAAGCCAGAAGGCCCGGCATGCCAAATGGAAGTTTGCACCTAAATATCTATAGCCTGTGACAGCAACCACACCTCTGACTGCAGGGCTTAGCTTCTGTCTCCCCTTTTGCTTCCCCTTCAGGCTGTGGATGGAGGAAACTGGACACAGCATGGACACTGCCAGTGTTGGAAAGTATGGTAAAGGGGCCTATGTGCACAGCATCTTCCCCCTGCTGAAGCTCTATAACATATCTCCCAGGGGATCCCTACACGTATCCCTGGTTGGGTTATCCAGGGGAACATAAATCATCTGGCCCTGGAGCTATAGATGGTCTTTCCGACACCCTAGACCCAGACCATGGAATGCCTTGAAGATAAGGACCAAAAACTTGAAGTAGATTCCAGTGTAGAGGGCAGAGGATTGGTTTGATGTGTTTGTGAGGAGATACAGCACAGCTCTCTGTATTAGTTGGAATTTCCTAAGCTCTGAAGACTTTGAGTGCAGTTATATTACATTGTAGTAGTTCAACTGAGAGGTGACAAAGGAGTGAATAACTGAGGCCAGGTTATTGTCTGCCAGGATGAGATGAAGTCTCCCAGTCAGCGAGAGATTATAACATTATTCATCGATGATGCTATGTGAAAGCTTAGCGTCAGTGAGGAATCCAAGAGTACTCCTAACTATGGACTGAATTGACCAATTGTGGATGTGTACTCTTTATGAAAGGAGATTGTACCATAGCTACATTCTCATATATCCATACATCCAACTCATAGGAAGTACCTCCGTTTTCTAGTAGGAACAACTCACTACCAATACAGGGCCTTGCCTTAGGTCTTTCCACAGCCCTGAGGATATTCACCCAGGGCTTGACAGATGTAGCAGCTCATCTAAGGAGAGAGGGGATCCATGTCTAGCCATATCGTGATGAATGGCTGATCTGAGGTGATCATCTCAGCAGGTGACTGTCATAAGGTGGCTTCTTTCCTCAGTTTGCCCTTTCTTCCAGAGTCCCCAGTAACTCCATGAAAGCTTTCAGAATATAAATAACTCTTTGCAGGGTTAATTTATTACAAAATGTCCCACAACTATAATCCAGAATTTAACAGCACAGTCCAAACAGTATATGCACTCTTTCAAGTCTGAAAAGTCCATCAACACCGCAAATATGGCTCCAATATCTCTTATAGGAACAGGAGGACTGGGCCAACTTCATTTAAGGGGCCAGGTATTCTGTTACAGTGACCAACTCAATTCAAGTGACCTTAAAGCTCCTGACTACTCTGGGCTTCAAAGTCAACTGAGAAAAATCGACACCTACTTTGACTCAAAAATATAGAGTTCATAGGAGCCATGTTAGATTCCAGGTGCTGGCAGGCAGCACTGCAGCAGTGTATTACATGAGCTGACAGAGGAGCCATCTCCACTTTGTCAGGAGGCTATTTGACTTTGGATTGGTGTATTCATCACCAGATTATATTGCTGGTCATGCATCTTCCAGGCATTCAGATCTTGCTATCATATCACCTGAACACACAGTTCTCAGACAACCATGAGTGGTCAATCAAGGACCTAGTGTTGCAGAGCATCTTTTGCAAACAGGAATATCCACCAATAGACTAATTTGCCACAGAGCAGAACAAGAAATGCCAAATGTTCTTTTCCAGAGGGAGCTCTAGTCCAGGCTCCCTGTCAGATGCCTTTGGACCCTGTGGTTGATGTATGCCTTCCCCTGGCCCGCATGATATCAAGGTGATGAGGAAACTGAGGCAAGATGCTGGGTCAATGACCATGATAGTCTTGGGATGGGTCAGACAGTTGTGGAATTTGGATCTGGTGAATCGCTCAACACTGTGCCCAATCACTTTGCCTTATCTGCCTGATATAGTTTCACAGAAGAGTGGTCAAATCCTACACCGTTGCATTGTTACTTCTAACAGGCAGGTTATGGGGTGCATGACATCCACTGAAAGAAGATATTCTGCTAAGTTCACAATGTTCTGCTCCAAAACAGAAAAGCCTCAACTAGACTGATTTACAAAGCTAAGTGGAAGAGATTTTCTGTGTGGGCATCTCAACACCAGCTGTCTCCCTTGAAAACTCCCTTGGAGAGTGATAGGGTTCATCTAGAATAGAGATGGAAATTGACATCCAATATTTAGGTTTGTTGTCATTAGTAAGAATTTTCCGTGCTCTGCAGTAGGAGAAATTGTTGTGCTTTTTCCTTATAGTACAGTTCACAATCTGTAATTTAGGAAAATGAATTTGAGTTATCCTGGCTGTGGAAGTTATCTCAACTGGAGGGAATTTCAAGGGGAAGGACATTCCCCTGCTGCCAGTGATTGACAAGTCTGATTGTCCACACACTGCTTACAGGCGGAAGTACCCATGGAAATGGATCTGTGGACCTTATTACTTGAAGAAAGGAATTTTTCAGGTAAGCACAGATAAATTTTCTCATCTTTAATATTCCCAACTGAGAGAAATAATAAAATTTGAATATTGCAAGTTAAGAATATACAAACATATGAAGACCCAACCATATAAATAAAATATGTCTGGTCTCAAAATATTGAGACCAATAGGTATATAAAATAACATTTCTTTAAAACATTTTTAAATAAATTTTTTATTGCCTCAAGAACTTAAGATATCTCAAAAGCTTTAGAAGTAGAGAAACAATAAAGGTGAATTCTTACATACACACACAAATTGTATTTATGTCCTCTACTGATCCTTATAATGTATAAATATGGCCTCAATTTTTTTAAATTTAAATCCAACACATTATTTTCTGCATGCTTTTTTACATTTTTTAAATCAGGCCTTCATTTCCCACCTTTTGCTAGAGGGCAGATTCCATATGTTGTTCATACAGCTGTTCCAATATATGCATAGTAGAATTCTATCACATTACAACTTACTATATCGGCTGTTGAAAGGGAAGACCACTGTACACATCCAGCTCCTTGAGGAACTCAAGCTGAACACGAAACTCTAAAGGGGCCACAGATTTCACAGGCTAGAGTGAGCTTGATTGATTAAAACTTTGAGTAAATGTAGAAGCAGCAACAATTTAAGCTGTAAATTAAGGACATTGTATTTGAGCAAATACTACATTTTTTGGAGACACTGAAGAAGCTTCCATTCTGCTGGAGAAAATTATAATGTGTCATATAGGATTTGAGTCAGATGAGGAGAATTGTTGGCTCGCCAGACAAGTATCTGCTCTTCTCCACATCAGAGTGATTAGAATTGTATGACTTCCTTGATAGAAAATGCCTTATTGTATTATGTAAATATCACAGTTCAACTGCGCTATAGGAAAGGGTCATATGCAGACTCTATTTTTGTTGTTAGCCTCATTTGGGCTAAATATTAGCTAAGAATGAGCTGTTTCTAAGTGTAAGGAATTTTACATTTTACAGTATTTGGATAGATTTGCTTGCTGATATTGAAAGTGAGTATTACTCTTTTATATCTGCCCTTACAAATTAGTGCTTAGTATTCATTGACTGTAGTGAGTCTCCTAACCTGGTGAAACTGATTCATAATAAACTAGGGATCAGATTCTAAGAACTTTTTATGTGGATGGCCAGTTTTTCATCTTTTCCTTATTGTTCGCCTGTAGTAAAACAATTATTTTAATGCTGTGGATCTTTTAACTTCCAAATAAATGGAATAAGATATGTAATAATTGAATGATAATTTAAGAGTGAGAGGATGGTAAAACCATTATTGCACCTTTATGAAAGTGAAGAAGCTTAGAGTAAAAAAAATGTTTGGAAATAATAGAAAAATGTACTGAGTATTATTTCCTCTATATTTTCTCATTTTTACCACTATGAACAATTTAACTGAAATGATTTTTTTTTCAGAATCAAGGATAATATTATGAGGGCAGTAAAATAGCATAGGGCATGTTTTATAATGCCGATAAAACATGCTTTGGGATGTCTCCTTACATATTCAAAGTATGTATTAATAGACCAATAAAACATGCCCTGTTTTGTCCTGCTGCATAATACAGGTTTGGAAAAATTAAATTATAGTATAATGGATCATAGATAGAGATTGAACCTTGAACTAGATTGCACAGGGATGAACTGCTGTGGTTTCAATTGGAGTATAAGTTTTGTTTTTGTAGTGGCTTCTATTTAAGAACCATACTTTCCTGTTGGTGACTTAATTAAAGCCACAGTGCTGGGCATATATTGGAGCTGGTTGAAAAATTTGTAATGGACATTTTCCCATTGAAAAATGCCTTTTGTCGAAACTTCCCATGGGAATGTGTTGTTTTTAACAATATTTTGTTTTGGGGGAAAAAATGAAAAACTGTATTTTGACAAGGTCAAATGTTCCATCTTGACATCTTCAGAACAGAAAATTAGAGTTTTTTGTTTCAAAACAACTTTTTGTTTAGAAATTTTTAATATTATGATTTTTTAAAAATGCTTAAATTGAAATGTTTTGATTGACAACAAAAACAATTTTTGTCAGAAATCACATTTCATGGAAAATTTCAAAATTCTTTGTTTTAATTTTCATTCAGAACAAAATAAATTTTGAAATGGTGGAATTTCTTGCAAAATAGAAATTGTGGTTCTCACATAGCTCTATCAGATATACTTCATTATACTGGTTTACTGCCCCTCATGACATACATTGGAGTCTGAAATGAGAGAGTATCTCCCACACCAAGCCTGCTAGCTCACACAATAAATTATTAACCGCAGATTTGCTAAATTAAAAAGAAAAGTTTACAGTGAGTTTTGGGTTAATTTATGCCCAGTGGATAACATTTTCAAAAGCATCTAAATGATTTAGGAGCTTAGGTTTCATGGAAAGTCAGTGAAACAAAGGCTCCTAAATCACTTAAGCCCGTTTGAAAATGTTTCCTTCATGACATTCAGTGAAAGTCAATGGAATTTAAGATGTAAGTGCCTAAGTCATTTTTGAAAATGGAACATAAGCTCCTAAATCACTTGTTTTTGAAAATTTTATTTCACATGAAACCCTGAGGATCTGGCTCATTATTTGTACTAAAAAAATTGGTCCCACATTTTGCTGAGTTTCCTTTACTTCTTTGTATGCTTGTGTATACACAGTCATGGTCCCTGAGTAGGCTGCTCCCTTTCCACTCTCCCCAAGAGCATCCCTTTCAAGTGGCAGGCCTGTGCCTCCATTTCTCTTTTGGGTGGGATCCTGAGATCCAGCCACTCTCCAGCTGGGTGTCCGGGTTAATCAACTCTGTTACTTAGCAGTCTCAGTGGGCTTGACTCCTGCTAGACTTTTCCTTCAGGAGTATGTGGACAGTAAGTGTGCAGTGACACAAAAGCAGCTTCATCAAAACAAAGTTTTTATTTTGCCAAAACATACAGAGCCATTGAGAAATGGATTTAAAACAACATAGACCTGTAGGCATATTATCTTATGCCTTGCATTCCCCTCAAATCCCTAGGTAGACGTGATTTAGCTTTGGTGTCCCCTGATTTCTTGGGGACCAAGGTAAAGCTTGCCTGCTGCAGACCCCTGTCTGTGTCAGCCTACATCCACTGACAATTCTCCCCCCTCTCTTCCCAGGGCAGATCATTTAACAGATCTGTGTCTTTTGATCTCCAGATTTCCAACCTTGCAAACAGCCCTGTTGCCAGGATTGAGGAAGAGGACTCCCTCTCTTCATGGCAGTAAACCTGGCTATTGTGTTTGAAGGGATGCTCCTTATCTAGACCACTGTTTTACATTCCCTGCCTGTTTTTTTTTAAATGACCCTTCTTGGTGTAACTAATTATTCAGGTAGTATAATATCACACATATGCTGAGGGGCATGTGATGTTTCAAATAATAATACAAATATTTTCCTGTTCTCCACATCTACATCTTGTATTTTAGATGTTTTTACCAATTTTCATCAAATAGATAAAACATTAATAGAATTGAAAAATTACATAATGAAGGCAATAAAACACACTTGGGTTTTATTATTTGCATATCAATATAACAACTGCATAGTTGAGATCCTGATCCTTCACTTTTTACTAAGGTAAAACTTTCACTGATTTCTATAGATATTTTATATGACTAAGCACTACAGGAGTGGGCCCTTAAGGGTTTCAGTGGGACCACTTGCAATGTAAGATACTATTCAGTGTGAGTAAAAATGGTAGAGTTGGGCCTTCAATGAATAAATCAATTTTTTGGTACTCCCAAAAACAAATAAGTTAGTCACTCATAATTTATTAAAAATTTTAAGAAGAAAGAAAGGTCCTATCCACAGCACAACTTGTAGGGCTTTGTCTACACTAGCAAGTGAATGATAAAACTTTTGTCATTCAGAGGTATTAAACACCCCCCCAACCCCCCGAAAGTCAAAAGTTTTGTCGAGGAAAAACACTGATGTGAACAGTGCTTTGTCTTCAGGAGCACTCTCCCACTGACAGAGCTACTGTTGCTTGTTGGGAGTGGAAGTTTTTTGTCAGCGGGAGAGTCTCTCCCCCTGCAAACAGTAGCTACACTGCGTGCCTTTTAGGAGCACAGGTGTAGCGGCAAAGCCATGTCACTAAAAGTTGCGTAGTGTAGACAAAGTCTAACTATATTTGTAACCCATTACTGGTGTAGTTTGAGCTAAATATGATTTGTTTCCCCACAACATAGTTAAAACTTGATTAGTAGCTATATCACTTAGCCATGTTTTTCTTCAGCTAGAGCAGTGGTTCTCATACTTTTTTTTTCGTGGACCACTTGAAAATTGTTGAGGGTCTCGACGGACCATTTAGCGATCTTTC